>NW_026571036.1:16442079-16634394 GCF_026225935.1 Boleophthalmus pectinirostris | reverse complement strand
TTCAACATACTGCTGCCTCTGAGTCTGATTTTGTTACAGTTTAAAATTAAAATATCAACTGTCTTCAGTACAATATTACTGCCTGTCATGAAATAGCATTTCATTTGAACTTTAGTTACTTGCTATTATTATCAAATTTATCATCATCTCCATATGTGTAAACATGTGTAGTATATTGTGATAGCACACACCTTCTTGCTGTCTTAAAACATTCTCCACTTTTAGATTACATAATAGAATTGTATAGAATTGCACCTTATTTAACTCCTAATCTGGTGAACTGATAAGATTTGTTTTGTTCAGTTGGCTCCAGGATGTTAATGGTAAATACAAAGAGGATGTCTTGATGGCTCAGCTCAGCTATGTAACATTTTATAGACTTCAGGGTAAATGACCTGAAGTGCAGTCTGTCTAGGGTCATGTGACACCCTCCCCACCTCACCCACCTCACCCACATCACACAAACATGCACACACACACACACACACACACACACACACACACACACACATGCGCACGCACGCACACACACACACACACACAGCACTATTGGGTTTGTAAGGACTTTATTTTGACTTACATTCCTTAAACATAGTCAACTTGCCTTACTTTAACCTAAACATTCATTTAAACCTTTTTTATCACATATTTTAACTTAATTTATATTGCTAATATAATAAGAAGGTTTTGGGAGACCGTTCTTTTTGTTCCCATAGTGGTCCTCATGATGTATGTGTGTGTGTGTGTGTGTGTGTATATATACACTCATTCATCATTGTCGAACCGCATGGATGCAGTCCTTCAAGCTCATGGAAGTCATACAAGATATTAAATATGGATCTCACAGCACCACTACTTAATTCACTGATGTTATGCAACATATTTTTGTATTTGAAGTAAATTATTTGTTCAATTTTCTGTAGGCGACAAAACTTTTGTCTTGTCAAAATCTGACCTTTCTGTGTTCATTAAATGATCAATCTTTCTTCAGTGAAGCAAATTTATTTTAGTATATTGAGCATAATTTGGGAGGTTTTAGCTTTCATATGAGACATTTCTAAAACCAATCGATTAATTTAAAGTCAGGTTATAAGCTTCTGTTTCTACAAAATGGATAAGCGACAAGACTTTTGTGTCTGAGACTGTGTATATAAAAAAAAAAAAAAAAAAAGTGTTTCTCACCTTCCACGGTGGTAGGTCTGCGCAGTATCTTTGCTGTTCCCAGTACATATATATACATATATATATATATATATATATATATATATATATATATATATAATATATACACACACACACACACACACACACACATATATATATATATATATATATATATATATATATATATATATATATATATATATATATACTGGGAACAGCAAAGATACTGCGCAGAACTCTCAAGCTCCCAGGCCTCTGGTAGAGGACCCGAGCTCAATGAGGGTGAGAGAGACCTACCACCGTGGAAGGTGAGAAACACATTTAATATATATATATATATATATACACATACACAAATTTTAGTCCCCACAGTGTAATAAATACCCATCCGCACGCACCCAATGATACACAATGGGGCAGTGTGTTATGTAATGTCATGTCAGGAGCGACAACTGTGGTGGTGGGGGCGTGTATCTGTACTGTGACACCTCTGTGTGACATTCTGCACTGGCCTACACTCCTACAGACTTAATTGAGTGGCTTTAAATCTTAAATAGGGATGGACAATAATAGGAAGAAGTGATTGTAGCTGTGATAGCGTGGTATGTCTTTGGTAGAGAATTTCATAGATTTAAATTGAGAGAATCAAGTTTTGGATCCACTAAATTAGAGCTGTGTATCTAATCAAACTTTAATAGTGATTGTCAATGATCAGCTTGGCTTTTTTTTCAACAGCAAATCATCTGTCATGGTAAACACATTGGAGCAGAATTCAGATTTTGGAGAAAGAATTTAACCATTTTTGTATTGAATGACAATTATTAAAAGTCTTTATTGGTTATGTTCAGGAAACAAAATAAAAACGAAACAGGATCGAACAATGTGAGAAAAAAAAAGAATTGTGGTTATTCTTGTCATATTTTCATATTCATATTGCCCAGTAGAAAGTAGCCTAGGTGTTTCTGCACTCAGGCTCATCTCACCTTGCTTATAAATCTGTAAAGTAAATTCTGACTTGTTTCTGATATTGTACAGTCTGACCTACCACAATTGAGTCAACATAACTATCAAGGAACAACAAAAGAAACATGTTTTAATATCACCAGAGGAGGTGGCTTTATTACAGTATTTTTTCTCATCACTGTCACTGGTTTATCCCCAACAGTCTCTGTAATGAAAAGCAGAGGACAGATTGAGCTGAAGAACAGGCCAGTGGGGAGTTGTGGAGATGACAGCAGCTCCTGTAAAGAACTAGAGGTAAAACCTATTGGAAGACAGACAATAGACAGACGATGAAAACATGGAGAAATAAAAACACTATGGGTGGTGTTTGGTCCAAGTCTGTGCAGCTGTTACAGACAAAGACATACATGAAGCTGTCCAATGCACCTCCGATTATAGATTTTGCATGCACTTTTCCAGACCACTCTTGTTCAAATCTCCATGCAGATAAAGCCTGATTCACACCTTACAGCATTAGGATTCATTCGCTCAACGTTAGGCAGGTTTTTTTTATTTTATTTAACCCATCGCTGCTATTTGGTCATGATGTATGTAGTGCGCCGCTATCAGAGCTAATTGGTATATTAAGCTTTTCCCAAATCCCGTAGGAAAAGGGGCAATAACGTTTTTCCCCTTGATAAAATTCACCAAACATTCCCTTTGTTCTGGCTTTAAATCCTCGTTCTCTACTTCGTCTACATCCATCTCGGCCAATTTGTTTACTGTTGTGCTGTACCACAAAAAGGGACACAGTCATGGATTCACTTGAGCTTCTTCGCTGATTGACCGTTGGGTGGTCTACAACTTCCGGGGTTCTTGCAAACTGTCTAGTGTATTTCAATTCCTGACCTAGTCACTGGAGAGAAATGAAATTGAGGCACTAGGTGGCGCCAGCCTGGCTAGCAGGTATGGGCTCGTAGACTAGTATATGCTCATGAACTACGATGGAACCTGGGCACAGAAAGGAAAAGCACTATGATTTAATGTTGAAAATTACATTCTATTGCCTAAAGAAAGAATATTTTTATTATCATTTTTTATTAGCATTAGAATCGGTATTGAGCCTATTCTTTAGTATTGAAATTTTGTTTGAAATTTGAGAAAAAGCTAACTGTTTCTCACATGGCTACAAACAAAGCAAGGATTTATTTGTCATTTTAAATATCTAATTTAAACAATGAAAGACAAGCCAGTTAGAAATCAAGCATAATTTGTCTCTTTAACACGTGTCCAATATTTTTTTTGGTGTTTATTGCATAGTAAGAGTATGCATATCCAGTAGTTATACTCATATATTATGTGAAATTTGAATAATAACCCCCAGACAGTATTTCTAGGTTGCACTCTACAATCCCTGTGTTTTCTCTTTGTGCATGCAAACATATTGGTTGATATATTGAAAACAGTTTTAATTTATCTATCACAGCTTGATTTAAATGATGATACAAAGGTGTAAAAGTACACCACAAACAAAGTTTCCATGAACCAGTGTACCAGCTCAGCGGAATCCACAAGTAGCAGTGGCTTTGTGTATCTGTGTATGTCCAAATAGACCAAGCCCTGTCCAGAGAGCACTGCAGGCTGATCTTCTGACCCCACAGTCACACCACAGAGGAACAGGGAGCAGCCTCTGACATGTCCATTTACATCACTGTGAGAAAGATCACCAACCAGGACCTCAGGCAACCCCCACTGCTCCAGAACCACTCCAACTGTCTCAAGAGCTGGGCTGGGTTCACTAATGCCTGGTGTGTCTGTGGGATCCAGTTATAGTCTTAGTTAGTTTAATGTTTAAAGTAATTTTCCAGAATAAATTCTGAAATTATATTAACATTTTCATCACTGGTTTAACCCAATTTGCCCAATTTTATGATCACTTTAGGATGCATTCACACTTAATTTTGGTCCTAAATTGGGCCAATTTTAATCCTGATGTAGACTTGGTCTGGTCCTGGTTTAGTTCAAATTTTCATGTGGAGAATGCACAAGTGTGAACACACCCTAATTTACTACATTTAGTTAGTCTTTTTTTATGCAAGAGATGTTTACGTACAGGTGAGTTATTTAGATCACAATTAAAACATAACAGCTTATTTATTGTGAAACAACATTGCACACAGAAGAGTAAACATGACTGAAAGGAGGGTTTATTTTCACCCTTTTGTTAATGAGTATTGTGCGATGTTTTCAATCAGCTCCTATAAAGGCTTATAAGTGTCATAACCCGTGACCGACCGTTGTTGTGTGTTAACTAAAGTGAAACCTGATCTTGGTCCCTCGGGGCTCACGTAGCGTAATAACACAGTTATCTAATCACTTTCAGACTCTGTGACTCATCTGTCTCTGAAGTTTGCTGTGTTATCACTTTCAGCTCTATTACCTGTTTTCACATGACATCACTAGACCTATATAGATTAATGAAGAGGGATGGCAGATTTTTGCTGGGATAAAGTTCAATCATGGACATCAGTTTGTGTCAGTATTTGTGGATGTCTCTGATGGATATTCCTGTGTAAAAAAGCAAAAACACATATACAATGGAACTAATAGAGAAATTTTATTAAAGAGATACAATAAACAGCCATTAAGGCCAAGGCCTATTTAAATCTGTCTTACCTGTTTTTTTCTGATTGTAAAAACATATTTTTTGATTAAGGTAAGGTATGCTGTATCAGGGGCCATGGGTGACTTTAGAGATGTCACTGAAATTGGATGTTTTGTATTATTTTATTATTCTATTACTTCTAAAAGACTCAGAAAACCTGGTCCATTACAGCTTTAAAATAATATAAGTGCTATAGCTAACAGATTTCATTGTACTGTAGAATTGGGTTGTTCAGCTTTAAATCCCCTATCTGGACTTCTGTAGCTCCATCTTGTACGTGTATATCCTACCAAAGCTCTCTTTTTCCTGGCACTGTCCCGTTCAGATGCAGGGGTGTGTTCCCATTTCCTTCCCTTCTCTAACAGGCTTCCTCCATGACTTCCAGGGCCGTGTGTATGTTGGCAAGAGGCTCAGTTCTGTACACATGAGCTTTAGGTGTGTAGGTTTTGTGTGAGGCGTGCATGGAAATTGCAGTTTTAACAGCTCTTCGTTGAACATATCTGAGGTCAGCCGTAGATAAAGGAGGACAAGAAGCGACTTTCCCACGCAGTGATGTCAGTGTGAAAATCCGACCACGCTCCAGATATTTACTGTAGAGTTTTATCGCACCTCGTGGCTCTCTTTGTCAACAGGCTGTTTTGACGTCAACTGTTTAGCTAGAGTTGTTGAAGGTTCACTATGTAACTTTTCTGGTGGGGGTTTTGCCACCTGCTTGTCTACGTGGAGTTGTTATTGTTTAGCCATGAGTAGTGGCATTAGGCCTGTACATCTCCACAGAGACAGCTGCTCACATGAACGTTCAGAACCTCCAGGATTCACTCACTGAGCTGCAGAGTAGGCTCCAGGTGCTCCAATCCAGATTTTTCTGTTCTGATACCGATGTCGATACTTTGACTTTAAGTATCTGCAGATCCCCATAATCAATCGATACCAAGACAGAGACAGAAAATAGACTTTATTTCCTTCAAACACAAAAAGCATAAGGAAGAAAAAATATCCAAAGGTGTTTTGTAATACAGTAGAAGTTTAATATTATGAGATGTTTTGGGCCAACATTGACCAGTAAATTGTCTTATTACACCAGTTCAGAAGCCAAGATGAGATATGGTTTAAACGAGGGGTCTCCAACCTGTAGCTCGGGAGCTACCAGTAGCTCTCCAACCCCTTCCAATTAGCTCACCAAGGGATTTCTGAATTATACATATTGTGCTGAATAGCTAAAATTGGATTGATTAAAAGCCTATTACCACTGTAAATGTATGATTTCTAAATAAACGTATAAACATCTACTTGTACCCTATCTAAGGCCGTGGCTCTTAAATTTACTAAATTTCTTGTGACCGCTAAAATGAGGAGCTCTTTGGCATTTTCATTTTGTAAAAGTAGTTCACCGGTGGAAAAAGGTTGGAGACCCCTTTACACTGACTAGAATTTCCACTATTGGCACCAATATCCAATACCAGTATCGTGTCAGTGCATCCCTACTGCAGAGGCTGCAGAAACACTTATTAATGATGGCTGCAGGTGCTGGAGTTTAGGTAGTGAGGATTCAGATCTGAGAGGGGCCTTTTAAGTTTAAACTATGTGAATTATAACTCAAACAACTCTAATATTTTTATAACTAAAAATAAATCAGCATTACTACTCAGTAAAATCAGTGTTCAATTTGAACATGTCTGCCTCATAACTGGAAACACAGGTAGGTCATGTTTATTCACTTTTTATTTATAAATCTCAATCTTAGATCCTGTCCCTTTAAGTACGTGAAATCCTTGTGGCACATCTGCTTGACCCACAGACAAACAGGTGGAAGGGTCATCGTTTTGGTTCAGACCACGTACACATGGGCAACACAATGGTCAGTCTGTGTGGTTAGCACTTCTCTATCACTGATGACACACCAGTTTTGTTACAACACAGACTTGTTTTTCACTTTGTCTGCTCGTTGTTTTTTTGACCCCAACAAATATGGTTAGCCACTTCAGCTGATAACAATAAAATCCTATTGAACTATTTCATAATCTGGATAAAGGAGGAATTTGTGCTATTTAATGAATGTAACACTAGAATCAAGAAGTCAATGCAGCAAGGAGCTTAGATATTAAATATTAATCCTATATCAGACATTTGCTGTTGTTTGCCAACTACTGATATGTCGTAACTTTTGTCTTTAAACTTTAAGCCACTAGCTTAAAGGTCTGAAGTGTTCCACAGTATGGCATTAAAGGTGCATTGCATAACTTTTCTGGTGGAGAGTCCGTTACCTCCTTATTGCTTAGCCTGGAATGTTCCATGGTATGACATTAAACGCATCTATCTAGCATTTATTCATTACTGGTGTTTCTATTGCTCAAAAATACAATAATGTTCTCTGTGAACAGGCTTGCCTCTCCACAGATCTGACCTATAATTTAGCATATAATTGTATTGTCTAGTTGCTATAGACAAAGCAATAACATCTCCATGAACACAAGCAGGTCACAGACATTCCACCAGAAAATTTGCACAATGCACCTTTAAACTAATCTACCTTTCATTTATTCAGTCACATGTACATAGGTGTATTTAATGCTGAAATACATGTACTTTTACTATGAGTTGGCCATCTTCTCCATGGATCTGACCTGTAACTTGATCTGGTGGTGGCGTTTCCTGCTTGTTTCCATGTGGATATTTCAGTTTAATGCCATATGGACCATTCACCAGAAATTTTACATAGTGCACCTTTAAATCTCCTGTAACTATATTGTTACTTTACAGCCTGTGTCCTCTGGCCTGTGTCTTATTTGAGGTCAAGAGCTTGTTTGTGTAAGCAGTCACCATAGCAACACAATGGGACGTCCGATAGGAGCTGTCCTGCGCCCCCGCTGCTCTCCTGAGAAGTACTGGAGTCGAATGCACTTAACATGCTCCCAACAGTGAGATAGTCGGGCCATTTAAACCCACAACTGTGGGACAGAGGTGACTGGGGTTTTAAATTTAAACAGTTTTGTATAAATGGAAAAACAGAGCGTCCAGACATAAAACGGGAAGGATTCCATCTAAAAGCAACCAGTCCACATAAACAGAGTCATGTGCCAAGTTAAATCCATCTACAACACCATGGCTTTATGGTTTAAATAGCTATTTCCGTAAAATCGCTGTCTCCTCTCCGTGGGTTTTCCATTTGGTGGCGCCATAGATAATCGTCTGCCTCCTGTTGTGCATTGATCTACAGATTGATTTGATATGTGTTTTAAACTGTCCAATGCAAGCCTTTTTGGTACAGCCATGGTTCATATGACTAGGAAACATCGCATGAAAGCATGAAAGAGTATAACTGACAAAACTGGGAAATATTTACTGTACTACTACTACTGTGCTTTTCTGTGAAGTGGAGTGTGGACTCTCAGTTGAAGCAGATGCGGTTATCACTTATTTGGCCCAGGTCACCTTTGGAAAATTTGTTTTTAACCTGCTTAAATGAAGCTTGATAAATACAGGCTCTATAAAGCTACTTACCATTACTTGTGATAAATTAGAGAAAAATATGAAAGAAATGTTTTGTCATATCGCTCATCTAAAATAAATAAACTACAGAGTTAGTTACATTTTCATTTTCAATAGTCCCATTTAACAGACTTTAAACTTAAATGAACTAAAGAAGTTGTTCTGATGTAAAAGAGCAAAAATATAGTGTGGCAGGCCGTATGTTAGCTTGAGTATTTCAGTTAAACTTTGTCCCTAAATTACTTGGTCTTTTCTTTCAAACAAAACAACTTGCACAACCCACTTCACAGCGCACGTTCTCCTTAAGCAGCCACAAAACACCAAACAATCCTCCACTGTAGCCCTCTGTGCCGCTCTGAAGGAAAAACACCATCCCTCCTTGGAAAGAAATGCTTTTCAACCTTTCACAGAAAAACAGCATGCAAAACATATTTTCTCCCGACTAAAATTGTTTCCACACTACATAGTCTTTCAGCTGGAGGAGTTTCGTCTTTTTAACGTCACAGAGTGAAATGACATTATGAACAAAGAAAAGTAGCATTGATTTTCAAGGCAAAGAAACCTGCACAAATTGGTGAAATACAATGGAAAAGAGAGTGTATTAGTACAATAAGCTGCTTTTAAGGCTGTATTTTCCATGTCTTGGTTCTAATATTGACAACCTTCTACAGAACATTTTAATTTGATTTTTATAAATGTAATTATTATTATTTAAACTTACACAAAATGTATTGATCCACAAGGGAAATTACTTGAACTTAGTAGCTCACACATCACAATATATTATAATAACAAAGAAGTAGCAAGAAAGATCGCAAGAGACTGGTGTGAAATAAGGCAGTTTTGAGTGGATCGATACCAATCAATATGTTTTCTACGACTAGAATGACCCTTAAATCTCTAAAAGTTCAGATTTAACACAAGTCTGTCTTGTTGTGGATGTGCTGGGTGTCCAATCCCTTAAACTTTACAAATTATAAATAAAAAAAAAAAAAATCTCTAAAAGTGATGATTAGTCTAGTAGTAGTGAAGCATTTGCCAAAATACCTATGTTTGAATATACACTGTTAATTTATGATTCTGTTGTCTTAAAATGTGTTATATTGTATAATGCAGCTAGTAAAACATATAGAAATAAGTATATTTAATAAATCACAGTTTTAAGCAACAATCAAATCCTAATTACGAAGAATATATTTCAACTTTTACTCAAGTAAGTTTCTTCCATCTTGTTTTCTATGCATGCTTCTCCCTTTTAGTATGTGGAACAGCCGTGAAGATTTTTTTTTTCCTCCACGCTGATGAACAATGTTGCTGTAGTCTTTGCATCTGTTGCTTTGAGGAGGCCTGCTATTTATCAAGTCAAGTCTGCTGGGACCTTAAAGAGTGAGAGGAGAGAGAGTCAGTATATAGGTTACCCCCACCTCCTCAAAAGCCTCTCCCCCCTTCATCTCCTTCTCTTTATTCTGGAGACATGTTGTTTGTGCAAAGGCTATAACTCTGAGTACTGACTGTAAGAGGGAGGAGTCATCTTAGTGGGTCCCTGGGGTCCCATAATCAAACACAGGGTGATTTTTGCCTAAGCATCTGGTTCATAATATTGTTCTTTTCACTGCTCAATTTAAATTATTTCACTTTGCCTGTAGCTTTTTAAGAATCCAACTTCTCAGAAAGATCACATGAGAGGAGGAAAGTCGGAGCTGGGGCCAAACTGCTTCAAGCAGTAGTAGCAAGCTTGTTGTGTATCTAAGCCTTGCATAACATGGAAAAGTTATGTTTGGTATTTTCTGGAGTCAACACATGCATACAGTACACTATCTGAGAAGATTGATCTGAAGTTAGTCATGAACTGTATACATTCAGTCAAAGGGTCAAATTCATTCTTCTTCTTCGTTAAAAATAGCTACTGGAAGTTGTTTTTGTAGTTGAAAAGTAGTTATACTGCCTATAGTCTCTTAGTATTACAAAAAGTTAAGGGAGGCAACAACCTGTCCTTATTTTGTTGATGTGGTAGTGTATTTCTAACTGGTTATTTTCCAGGTTTTAAAGTGTTTATGGCAGATTTTCACACTTCTCTCATTTTGATTTAGTTTGATGGGCTTAATTGTTGTAAATATAAACTATAGTTTTACACAAATCAAGAATCAATTTACAAAGAAAAGTAGAAAAATATGTTGAAAGTTACAGGAAGTGGAGAGTTTAAATATATGGATGATATCACAAGGAGAATTGTATCCAAAAGTTATGCACAACAACACAGTTTTCTGATATTTTGAACATTATTTTAACAAAATAAAGTGTGTTCTTACATTTGTATTTATCAGATAATAACATCTGTAACTAGTCTTTCTTGGTAACAGTTAACTCCCAGCTTCAGGGATAGGAACTACTTGCTTGCTTCAAAATGTTTCCATCTAAAACTACTTTTATTATTGAAATATAAATACAAAGCTGTGTTTGTGTGAGCCAAGACAGAAAACAGCTTTGTAAACTGAAGGTTGATAGTGGGCTGGCTGGAATGTCACAATGTTACCTTTGCCAAAAAGATTATTTTAACTGACGTCGGTTTGTTGTCACAAGTTGTATTTTTGATCAAATACAAAATACAAATAATGTACTATTCTAAGAAGAGACAGGGTTTTATAGTATTGAGAATTAGCAGATTGCAGACTAGATGCACCTTTACCTGTTTTTCCCCAATAAAACCTTATATTGTTAGATGTATACATGTACTGTAGGTCTTATATTCAATCTAGAGTTGGTGTTATATTTAGTTTTTTGTATTACATGTTATTATTTTTAGTTTAAAGGTCCTATATTACACAAAATGTTAGTATGCTGTTACCTTATCAAAAACATACCTTAAATTGAGTTTTGTTTCATTCACATGTTTGATGTAATGGGCTAAGTATGGGCCTTAAGAATTGTGCTTTGTTGCTGGCAGTCCGTCTTGACCATTGAGAATTCCTTTTCCATTACATCACTACAACTTTTCAGGCAAAAATATATTATTGACCAAACAGACAAACCTGTAAAGGCAAAAGAAAAGCCAAAATGAACCATTACACTGTGTCAGGTGAACTACATCAGATTATACCTAATCCATGCACACACAGTCTACCACACACCAACCATAGTGACCCACTTAACTGAAAACCAATCACCTGCTGGTTGTATTTCACTTTCCTTTGACCCTTCTGTCATCCGTCCTGATCCGTCTTTTCTTTTACAAACATGTTTTCAAGGAGGAGATGTAGATCACAGAGGGCTCATTCATTCTGAGGTTGTTTTCTGTGCTGTACATCTCTTTACATAAGTGTACAAATAGCTCACATGCCTGTCCTGCATCTGCCATCCTGCCTTGGCCAATGGCTCCTTTATTTTTGTAAGATGACTCCTGCTGAGGGTTAGTCACCGCAAAACACACACGCCTGGAGCAGAAAATAGCCCAGGTGTAAAATACAAGCTTGTTCTGCTTATAACAAGTGAGATTACAGCTTTGTTCAAAAAAGTGGAAAAAGTAAGTGCAAGTTAGTGGACTCAGCTTTAATTTGTATATTTTAGGGGTCATGGTGAAACTGAAGAAAACATCACACCCATAATAGCCTGTTTAAGTATTTGAAAGATGTTTCTATTAAGTGATATACTTGAGCAAAACAAATTTCCTGCTAGTAATAAAAACTTTATAACTAAGTACTATGTATATATGGAAAACCTCACATACTCAGATGGCCTGGCAATACAAAAGCCAGCTGGGGGCGCTAGCACGGTTTCTCCTGGTGCATTGAAAACTTATTTAAGAATAAAAAAGCAAAAAAGACTCTTAAGAGAGAGGAGTCATCTCAGTTAGTTCCTATGGTCCCATAATCAAATAAAGAGTGACTTGGCCCAAACATTGTTCTTTTTATTGCTCAGTTGAAATAAATGTTACCCACTAGCTTTTCAAGAATTCAACTTCTCAGAAAGCAGAAAAACACAATGGTGGTCAACTGCATTAATGTTTCCAGCTTGGTACATTTGACATAAGGGTTTCTATATGAACTGCTATGAGTAGTCAAAAACAAAGGCTGATACTTAAATACTTGTCAGGAACTGGTCTAGAGGATATGAAACCAACTTGTTTTTCTTCCCAAAATGACCTTTCCCCCACTCGTGCTCTGTGGTTTACCTGTTTGCCTGTCCTCTTTGCAACCAACAGCTAGTCTAAGTCCACACTTTTACTGTCCATGTGAGCCCAATAAACTTTATGTGTTTGGCTCAATTTGCAAATAATCAATGTCCTGCTCATTTCCTCAAAAGTTATAGCTGAGTCATTCCTTTGTGCTCAGTGAAAGGTGTCTGCTCAGAGGTGGACGGACATAGACACAGCCCCTCCCTCCTCCTGCCCTATCCAGACTAGAGTGTCAGGGAAGGGAAGAGGAACATCTGCTGTCCCAGTTGCCCAGTGACTCCACAACAGGCTCCCCTTATGGCTCAAACCCACTGTCCATTGTCTGGTCTATGGACACAGTGCAGAGTGTGCTCTAGTCCTTTTGATGTTTGAGTGTTAGCGTGGCTGCTTTTAATGTGGTTTGTGTTGGTCTAATGTATAGATCCAGGGTTTGAAAAGGAACAATACAAGTCTAAATATGTTTAGCTGCAGGACGGCTATAGGGGTGAGGCTGCAATGCACAATACACATGCAGCAACAGAACTTTGTCAACTCCATGACAGCAGTACCAGTTCTAAGGATTTGGTTCTTTGATCTTAACGTTTTTTTTGTTTTTTGTTTTTTATTGTTTGTTCTCCGTTCATATATTGTAAATGCTTCATTGTCACAATATTAGCAAATATAAATCCATAGCTTTATAGAAATACATTTGGCAGTTCTTTTCTACTTTCATCTACAGTCAGCCTTTAAAAATTTACTTTTTTAACCAAATTAAAATATACATTGGCTGGTAATTCTGAATGTGTTCTCATTTTAATTAGAAAGGCACCAATCCAGCTTTTTTAGTTTCGATACTGACTTCGATACTATAGCTTTAAGCATCTGAAAATGGCATTTAATTACTTTCAACAAAATAAAATGAGACAGAACTCATCCAAATGTGTTATTTATCTTTCAAGCAACTATATAACAAATTTCACAAATTCAAACATTACATGACTTTGTGGACTGACTACAACCAGTGCATAGTCTAATTACATCAGTTACATTGTCCAACCAGGATAATGGCTGAACTGATATTTGGAAGCCAATATCCAATCCAGCACATTTTTACTCTACCAATATTGGACCGGTGCATCCCTTAAGTTTCCCTTAAGTTAAGTGAAGAACTCGTAATTAATTGGCAAAATTGTCAACCTACAACATTCATGTCATGTCCATTATATGTGTCACATTGCATATAACATGGTTTTGCTCTTATTCTATCACATGAAAGTCAAAGGTTCATTTCACGAGCCTGCTCCTGGAGCTGCCCTCTCTAGTCTTGCACTAACTGTTTTTGTGTGTTTGCCTCAAGGAGAGCCAAAGTATTGTGTATTGTTTTCCGGTGGGAGATGTGTTCTGAACAGCAGGATGGCCCTCGCAGGGATTTGAGCTGAGTTGGCTAAAAGGAGCCCAGGTTTATTTATCGGACCAAGGCCAAGGCCGCTACGGAGGGTTAGGAGAATAGGTTTCCTCTTCAGACATGTGCGCACAATCACACAAGAGCTGGGTATTGTATTCAGTATTGTTAGAAATCAGAAAGGGTGATAATGAATTGGGTCAGTTGGTTTATCTGGTTCTGTAATGCTTTTGAATAAAGGAGACACTGACTCGTGGTTCTTTCTGGGTTAGTTTAGAATTATGTATGAAAGAAAATCATTCTTCAATTTATGCAATACTGGATGTTTCCATTGGGAAGAAAGCCAACTTTGGTAATTTTTACTTATTTGTTAGTCCCATTACAATGAGATGGTAGTAATTGAGTAGTAGTTTGTAGTATGTTTACCAGCATACCAAGTAGATCATTTGATATTTGTTTATGTTTAGAAAGTACTTAGCAATGTTTTATAATGTATAACTATTTTTATTGACTGTTTAGCCATTAATACTTATATTCACAGTATTTAGCACCATATGGATGTCAACTATAATACCTGAATACCCCTAACTTACTGTTTTGTCAGCAATTAAAATGTTGCCCCAGCTCTAACCCCAGCCGAAGTTTAGAGTCAAATCAGCATCTAAAACATCTCGTTCACAGCGATGAGATTATATAGGAGCGAAGGTACGACTGGCATGCAAAGCTGGAGGAGATTTGCCATAGTGATAAATAGCACAAACCTCATAACTAACGACATAATGTACTGTGCCACTTTACACAGTAGTCAGTGAATCAACACTGGGCTAATTAACTGTCTGCAAACTCCAGTATCTAATTTAGAATCTTGTTTATTCATCTACATCTTAACTGTGCAGTCATATTTTAAAGGTGTAATGGAAATGTTATTGCTGTGTCTAAAATGTTCCACAGTACAGATTAAACCTAGCTATGACGAGGGAGACAAGCATATGCTGCATTACAGTTCAGATCTGTGGAGAGTTGCCCCTATTCGCAGAAGGAATTATTATGTTTTTGAGCAACAGAAACACCCGTAATGAATAAATGCTAGATGGATATGTTAAATGTCGTTAAATGTCATACCATGGAACATTCCAGGCAAAGCAAAAAGTTTACCTTTAATGCAGTAGTTTAGTATGCTAAATGAATATGCAGTGTTCTGTGCAAAATAACCATCACAAAAGACAACCATGAAAAGTAAAGGCCTACATATGTACCCACTGTGGTAATGCACATAGCAGCAGCACACATCCTGTCGACTGCACCATCACAGTAACATGCCACAAGCTATACATTTCTAAGTCTGAACGTCATGCAGATTTCAGGTTCAGGTTTTGCCAACTGTGTTTTGTTCATAACACCTACCACACATGGTTTATGAACAAGACATATACTGAAACTGAGGACAAATAAAGGTTCATACTGTAACTTTCCATGAATATGCTATTGCTTTGTCTGTAATGTTCCACAGTATGGCATTCAACTTATCTGACTTGCATTTGGTCATTTAATCCTGTCTTTTTTTGCTTAAGAAACACCACAAAAACATGTCTTCTCTAAGCAGGGTCTCCTCTATATATCTGACCTGTAACCTGGCCTTAAGAAGTCAACTGCTCATCTCCATAGAGGTCTATATGTAACAACTCCATGGTGACAAGCTGGTGGTGGACACTCCAGAAAAGTTACATCTTGCACCTTTAAGTAGCTATGTGATTTTCCATTTCATTTTGATAGAACAAACTAGTAACTATACATACTGTAGGCTATTTGTTTACTTGCTTGCTAATGTTCAATCTGTCTCTTATTGAACAGTGGCTGTAGTTCTGAGGTGTGTGCGTTTGGTGTTGAAGGCAGCAGCTATTATCACATTTAGACAGTAACAGAAGGTTTGAACACTGCTGTGGCGGCTCTAATCCTATAATGGGCTGACACTGCACTCAAACTCCACACAAGACAGTCCCCTGGGCACAAAGTGGCACAGGGGTCTGTCTCTGATGATGTCCTGGGATACGCTGTGTGTCCCATTTGTGCAGCTCAGGTGAGTGGGCACAGATAGGTAATCCAGTGTACAAAGTCATCGATTTAGGCGCTGTACAGGAAGTGCCTGGTTATTGATTATCTGGGACAGTGATGTCACTCCAGACGGTGAAGGCTGTTTACTTATCCATGATAAGGTGCTGCTCAAATAAGGTGCGCTGGCTCCACGCTCAGCGTTTATCACTCTTTCCATTTTGACATTAATCCAGAATGCCCTCTGTCACCTCGGCCATTAGTGTGACATAATCAGTGTTGGGAAGGAGCAGGTGGCTCAATTTAATACAATACAACACATGACAAGTACATTCTCTATGATCGAAAAGGTGCTGAAATATATGAACAGTACACAATATAGTGCCATTTTCCTATTGGCCAACTTATAAAAGTATAACTTTGTTATTTGTAACTTCAGATGACCCACTTTATAATCTTTTCTTTTAAACTTTGTAAGACATGTTTTTAATGCCTTTCCAAGTATGGAGACTATATGTTGTGCTTTGTTAAATGTGCTTTGTTCAAAATAATGTAACTTAATTTGAGTTGTACTTTGGCACACACAGTCATACATGTAGGTTTCAATAATGTTACGTAGCTGTTTTTCATGAAAATGACATGAAGTACAAGACAATCTATGTCATACCACTGTGAAGCAGGAAGCCATTGAGTTCATTCTACAGTTTTGAACAGGTCAATGAACCTGTTTATATTATTAAGTTGTTTTAGATCAATATTGTAGCTTACAAGTTTACAATGAAGTTTAACAACTAAATATATTGCCTGGTAAGTTAATAAATAATTTCTTAATTTGTTTTTGTCTCTACTTTAATCTTATTACTGTAGCTTTAGTTTTTCCAAGTAATGCTTCAAAAGCTATTGATTTTTTTTTACCACAAAATCAGCCCTGACTTATAGCTCATCTTATCATCGGGAATTACTTAGTTGAGATTAAGTTACACTGACATGATAAAGCAGTGGTTTTACTCAGAAAACAGTATGTTGAACGTTTTGATTTGCCCCTTCTGTGTTATGGAATAAGATTGGAATGTTGTTTGTCGCCTGTAATGTACTCAGGCATTGGAGAGCTGCTATCTTAGATCTGATATAGAAATGTGTGGAACTGACTGAAGTCTATAGAGAACTGCAGGGGAGAATTTGAGTGCTTGGTTTGTCCTTCTTTTTGGTCCCACAACTCTGTAATTGATTAACCCCTGGGCAAATATGTCCGACACTAACTGTGGCAGCACACACACTACACACACACTTTTCTGTGAGGTTATGAGGTCCAGGTTGCCATTGGACCAAAGACTAAATCCAGGCAACTATAGTTTTACTTATGAACAAGGCATCACATAAAACTGATCAAAACACACTTCACCAAATAACAAGTAAATAGTATGTAGTGTTCCCAAGAGAAGGCAATGGAAGTTTTTAAATTGCTACTACTATTATTAATAATGTATTGACTTTATATAACGCCTTTCAAGACACTCAAAGAACTGTACAGTGTATTTTTCATTCACTCTATACTTGGTGGTGGTAAGGTGCTATTGTAGCCACAGCTGCCCTGGGGTAGACAGATCAAAGTGAGGCTGCCAATCTGCACCATCAGCCTCCCTGATCACAACCAATGCTCATGCACGCAATACGTTCTTAGTAGACAAGGTGGGAGAAAAGGTTTCATTAAGTTCTTTACAGATATCTGTGGATATTTTTGCCTTGTTAGTGTGAAGTCGATGATCAGCTGAACCAAACACATTTATGAATTCATGTTTTTCCATAAAATCAGCTTGTTTTCAACATGCATTCACAAGTCTGGTTTAATGATGTAAAATCTGTCTCTACTTGTTTTTTCTCAACTAACTCTCGCATTGACACCAATAGGAGACTTTTTACAAGAGGACAATACAAGGCCTTTGATGAGCAAACAAGGCACTAGGTGAGGTCACTAAAGTGTATTTGAGGGCAGATGTAAAACCGTGACTCAGACTTCTCCCTCTGACCTTTGAACTTTGAACTGGCTTGTTGATCTGTGGAGAGTGAGGGCTCCACAGCTTCTGGTTTTGGAGGAGCTGCTAAAATGAGTTCAGGAGACAAAGGGACCAGGGCTGCTTTACATCTGACTGATACCTGCACCAAACAGGACAATAGCGTGTTTATGTCATCAGAGGAAACTGGGAGGAACATAATGTCCTTGCATGTATAATAAATGACAGATATGTATGCAGGGACACAAAGTTAACAGTACATCCCCTGTTTTGTGAAAAGGAAAGTCACATTCAGTTTCAAATAGTACCTCAAGTACAAGTTTGACATTTTGTAGCTAGAATATAAGGTATTTTAAAATATATTACTATTTTAGTTCAGAATTCAGGATAAAGAACACATTTAGAAAATACTGTATATGAGAAAATTCTAAAATAAAGGTTTTACATTGACATAATTTTTAAAAAATCTTAAAAAAATGTTGTGATTACCAATTATGGTTACTTGTATTGAACTTCACAGATGTAAGACAGAGCAAATAGGAACCAGGAATCAAATTCTCAACACTGAACCTGACACAGGACTAGAATCCTCAGGTTTTGGAAGCACTATTTTGACATGTTACTTTTGTATTATTTTCATTTCGTTATCATATAGAAGGCTTTTTCACCCTAACAAGTAACGTGTAGTTTTCTAACTCAGTCTGCAGGGTAATAAAAGGCCCTGCTGTTGACAAGCTGAAGCTGCTTGTACTGTACAGAGGTGATTGAGTTTCCTGCTAATCAAAGAGACATTTCATAACACATTAAACATTTATGGGGCAGTGTGCAGGCGTGACGTTGCATCCCGATGAAGCTTGTTATTTTGTTCTGTCTTTCAGTCGGGCCCTTCATTGGCAATTAATGAAGTAACAGGACACGCGCAAAGGAGTTTTTAAGTGAGACGATTAGACCCTATCACTCCCCAGCTCTTAAAAGTACAAGCTAGTATCACATCTCACTGCTTTCACAAATCCAGATATGTCTTGGTAAAGGTTATCGGGACTGAGGAGTGGAAAAAGAGAAGGGCAAGAGTAAAACTATAGTGAATTCGTTTGGGGGCAATACTTAAAATCCTGCAGTGGCTTTGTATGAGATATTTCGTCGTGACCTTATCATGTGGTGGGGCCCGGATCACTGGCTTCACCACCATCAAGCTTGGTTCTTGCATAGAGGAGCCTCTGTCTGTAAGTCTTATGGAAAATGATACAAGCTCAGGACTAATATAACATGCATGTATGTATATGATAGGAACGTTTATTGTAATTGTATTTATTGTTAACTGGTCAACACTTGGACAAAACTCAAACACTAAGGCAACGTTGACATTGACGTTTATGATTGGTGTAAATGGTGTAATTTCAGGATTTTCTTTTTCTTTTAGCACTGTTTTGTTTAAAACTTCAGACACAGACTATAAAATCATGCATATTTTTTGAGTATGGGGACTTTTCAGGAGATGCAAACAAGTAAACAAGTTTAAATTGAATTTTAAAAGGCCCATATTACGCTATTTTCTGATGTTATAATGTTTCTTCATCACAAACGTACCTGGAGTTGTGTTTTTTTTTCCACCTTGATGTCTCTTCCACCTTGTGCTGTCATGTGGTAAGACAGGTAGTACTCCACTGTGTCATTAAACTCCATACACCTTCACGAGAATAATTTGGATCATTTCAGTTTTGGAAATGCCCATCTCTACTGAACTAAAGGTAGAAGGTAATTGTTAACTTCAAAACTACCATTAAATTACATCACCTTGACCTTTAAATAGAATAGAGCCGATTAAACATTATCTATACTGCAAAACACTATTTTCCCAACTATGTCACAACCTGTTACACTTTGATCGATCCTAGATTTAATCCCTGTTGAAATACATGTTTATACTTTAATCTGTTGCTATGACGCTGTTTATTAGTATTTTTAAAGGGAAGGAATCATGTCTTTGTACAATGACCTTTGTGCCTTGTTCGAAAAGGACCTATTAGAATTTATTCGGCATCTAACCAACAACAGTTTTGGCTCCGTTCCCAGCAAGATGAATCATTTCTGCTCGTTCAGCAAAAGAGAGAAAAAAAAGGGTTGTTTTCTTTACACAGTTGACATTGCGCATATAGTCTGTTAGCTTTTTAACATGGTTTAAGATAACACCACTAACATGAGGTAAATTACATTAGCCTTTAGTCGTTTTAACTTTTGTTATTTTTGTGGTTATAAAAAGCAGGATAGACATCTGGGACTTGTTGTTGGAGGAATAGAAAGTGTATAATAGGGTAAAGGATAGGCTGAAAGTGCTTCATTGATTTGAAGTGACTGTGTGTGTGTGTCATATTGGCTAAAGATAGCACAGGGGAGTTTGGTATTTTGTGTTTTTCTATGGGATCTTTTCACTTGCAGCTTGTTGTATTGTGACAGCTGCCCTTTTCTCAGTTACAATAACATCCCAGAGAACTTGCTCTTCCTCACGTGCACACCAGGGGCTCAAACCGGCCACTTTTCATATGTATTCTATATGCACAATATGATGCAAATTTTACCGTCAAGTCCGCAGATTGAATTGTGTTGTCTAAGCTTGCAGTGGTTTACATATAGGTGTATCTATGAGTTTGGGAGTGACAAATTCAAATAGATGTATTGTATCTTGAGAAAAAGTAAGTTATGAATTGGTACTACATGCCCTTGTCAAAAAAATGTTTACTTGTTTTTTTAAGTGGAACATTGTAGAGGGAGACTTTTTTTTTCCACTTTTTCCATGTATTTCCAAGTGTTCTCTTCAGTTTCACAGAATTTGAAAGGAAAGCTGCCTCCTCTTATTGTTGGTGCAGGATGAGACAGGCTGGTCTGGGGGACAAGGGGAGGGGTACACAGCAAGCAAACCATGTGATAGGCTGCAGCTCCAACATACATCAGACAAGACCCCAGACAGTTCCAGTCCTGTTTGGATACCTTTTCAATTCTTCATTTTAGTTTAATCACAGGAAATATTAGAAAATTGGTTTTCCTACAGCAAACTAATACGTGCATAAAAGCCCAATTCTCCAGCTTAGTTCTCCTGACCATTATCCTGGATCAGATCTGGAGAGATTTCCCAGGATGCTACTGTTCCTGACATTGAATGACGGGTCCTAAAAAGATAATGTTTGACCATATGTCTCTACTTAATGTCTCAGCTTCTCAAAATCTGTAAACCGCTTCCGTAAACTGTCCTAATTTTAGTACCTTCTCATTTTAAACAATACTAAATCACAGGCTACAGGGTGTTTTTGTAATATTGTTTTGGAACGTCCTAGAGTTACTTTTATATCTGGTACATTACATAAAAGTCAGTTTATAGCCCTAGAAACTGCGCGCAGAAGGCTTTGGCAGCTGGGCAGGAAAGGGTTAAGGCTGCAGCGTCTTAACATACATGCAGTGATAGATGAAAACACTCAAAACTCCAGTCGTGTTTGAAGAGTGAGGAGGGGGGGACACACAAACCATCGAAGAAAGTTAGCACATTTTACCAAGTTATACCATCTGTTAAAAGTGATCAAATCTGTGTTCCTTAAGTAGAGCTCGCAGTTCTTATATGTTTAACTAAATCAGTATGTGTTTTTCTGACTGTTTTAGGGTGCTGGCATGAGTCCAGTCTTGTGGTTTTTCGTGGGTTGTAAAGTAGGGGAGAGTTGTTTTCCTGAGAGAAAGTCTAGTCACTACTTAGAACTTACAATTATCAAAACAAGTTCTTTTGGTGAAACTCTGCAACTTTTATATAACTGCAGTTAAACTTTGAGTAAACTTCGATGCCTCTGCAAAACTTTTTTTCTCTGTTTTTCCTTTCTTTTTTTCAGAACAGCTGTGATTGGTCGATGAAAGTGTTGTTCTAGTCTCTGACTGGCTGCAGCCTGTTGCTAGGCTTGTGTCGGGGCAGGAGCGTTTCTGCTTCCTCCGGTCTGTGCTCTGATTGGTCACCTCTGAACCGGTCTGGTAGACTTCTGCCACTTGTTGAACATCCACTCAGTTTTTGTGGTTCTCTTATGTCTTTTTCAGTTCGTATGAATACAGTGTTCTTATGGCTTAACTTCCTCCTTGTTTTAGATAAAGGGTGGGGGCTTATGCTTTCTAAATAAATACTTCATGTGCAGGTATTGACTCACAATAAAATATCTGCTAGATGCTCCTTATTTTAAACCACAAAACCCTCTTATCTCTTGATAAAAAGTTCTTAAGTTCAGTTAATGTAATCTATAGTGACTCTTGAGTTGATAAAAGTACTTATATGATACTTTGCACTGAAAAAGACTAAAAACTACATTGTTCTTGGTGCATATTTTTTCAATAAGTGTGACGGTATCAGCTGACCATGGAGCACTGTCAGTTTGTTGTTTGCTCGAGAAGTGGCTGTAAACTGCGCACTTTGCTCAGTCCTGAACAACTGTTAACTTTTGGTCTGGAATCATTTATTTGGTCATTTGGTTTTAAAATGTTGCTTCTCCTCAGTGAACGTAAGTTTAAATATGTCAGGTGCATTTTTATGTTTGGGTGCTGAACATTTTGTGCCGTTCTTTTCATAAAATTAGACTTCCTGTCACCCGTGTCACAAAGGTACATAGACACCTAACCTTTCATATCGCCAAACCTCAGCCTCCTTTCAGCCACAACGGTTGATTCTGATTGTGTGACAACTCATCATTACCAATGCACACTCAAAACCAACTTTTTTATGGTCTATAAAAAATGAAGAATTATAAAATAAACAATTTCACACAATGTTGATGTTTAATTTTAGGTAATTTCCATACTGCCACTAGGTTTCAATTTCTTTTTTGTGATATCAGGAACACTATTCAATGTATTAGTGAGTGCAATCCATGTATTATTTTGGGAAAAGTTGATGTATGTATATATAAAAAGGAAAGCAAAAAACAAAAACAGTTCGACTTAACATAGAAAAAGAAAGAAATGTATAGCCAGTATACACTCCACTCATCTCACAACATCCCTTACAATAATACCAGCATAAAAATCACCAAATACTCTGATTGAAAACCCCATACTGGTTTATGCCAATTTAATATGTTCACAGGATTATCCCTTTAATGTATATTGGTAGGCTATACACTGAATTCATACACTGGTGTGAGTGACAGTCAGCCTGGGACAATGGAGGACCCTAGGCTGGACTCATGGCCTAAAGCTCTTTATGGCGTGTCCCTAACTAACGCTGACCAGCCTCTTCTCTGCTGACTCCAGCCCTGCATGGGAACATGTTTACCCCCCCACACACACCTACCCCTCCCTCTGTGGCATCAGGAGAGACACCCAGAGGAGGGAGGGAGTGTGGGGGGTCCAGTATACACAATGAACGTGCTGAATAACGGGCTATCACTAGAGCACTCCTGGGTACTTGCCATTGGCTAAAAACCTGTCCAGCGAGCTCTTGATTAAAGTGAAGAAAATCACCCATTATGTCCCCAGTAATTTTCCAGGTTGTTTTAGGCTGTAAATTAATCAGTTACTTATTTTTAAAGTTGACTAAGTCCTTCATTCATATTATTAACCACAATTACTTTTGTAGAGTACACAAATATGTGTACTTGTTTTCGGATGTTATTTTGAAACCATATGAAACACAATCCACTGTTTTGTAGGTGTTGAATAGCCTACACAAAGTGATGTGGTTTTTGACCTGACTCACCCAGCGCTTCTTGAGGCTGTGTGTTATTTGTGACTTAACCATTTTTTTTATTATAGATCCAGATACATCACACAAATAGCAAACTATACTGCCAAGGTGCTTAGCAGAGCATTTTCTTCTTGCTGACATAACGCAAATATGTCGCCTATAGGCTCACCTGTGTAATAGACCAGTTATACCCCCTTGTGAATGTGTTATTGCAAAACTGGCATAAACAAAGCCAGCACTGATGTCTCTCTTATCTCCTCTTCCTTTGCTTTTTTTTTTTAAAGGAGTCTAAACCTGATTGGTGGACATATTTAATATTATGTGCAATCTGATAGGCTGTGCTGCAAGCCACTAACTGAAGGAAGCCTGTTTTTGTTACACAGTCCTGCAGTGGTCTGTGTTGTGTTGCTTACAAATGTTGATCTTCAGACCTTTGCTCTTTAGACTGCTGTATGTTGGCAGCAGCTAAGTGTTGCATTAAGGTTTGGAGTCATTTTGCATGTGCAGTGAATATGAGTTTTATGGTTTATCAGATGTGTCAGTGTTAAGAAACTTATGCATTGCAGGCAGCTCCAAGTGACAAATAAACTGTCCGTTGTGGTCTTGACTGTCAATATATGAACCTATCAAAATGATTGATTTAGGTCTTGATTAAAGTGATTAGGAAGACAATCACGCGCAATCACGTTGATGGATTATTGTGCGTACACGGTGCATTGCATGACAGTAAATTCAATCATGATCAATGGCAGTGCAGAACAAAAGAAGGGGAGAGAGAAGTGATGATGTTTTCTTAGGGGGATTGGTCTTTCTGCTCACGTTTAGGACCCCCCTCTCCCTCACGGGTCGCTCCGCCCACACGTGCCTGTGTCACACGCCATTGGCTGCTGCAAGCCTGTTTTCGTATTCCGATTGGCTCACGTCTTACGTCAATCAAACGAGCCCCGTCTTATACTGAATGTATGCCTAGTAGGACGGTATTCTGCTGTGAGGCTGCAACAGCTGACTGCTGAGCACTTTACCCAGTGCCTCAAGGAACAAAGAGAGGAGGAAAGAGCCATCTAAATTCGATTTTTATTTTTATGGGACTGAAAAGCTTTAGTCACGGCGAACACACGCTATGAGGCACGCAGTAGCACCAATAGAATCCGTGGGGAATAATTCATTCGCAGTGACAAACCTCCTAAAGATATGTTCCCATTGTGAACGGCGTAACAAGAAGGTAAGCGACAAAACATTGTCATAGCTTTTAAATGCCTTTACCCATGTGCAGAGCTGTTTTCATCGTGTCTCGTTCTGTGTATCGTTGAAAAGGGTGTATTTTGGAGCTTTTATTGTTGTCTGTTTTCTTTGGGGAAACAAAGTGCAAGGCAGTCTTTGTCCATAGCTTGTTTACCACAGACTGTATTTACCCCCGTTATCGCTTGTATGTTTCATGTCAGTTTGAGAAAAGTACATTTTCATATTAGACGAATGTTGTCCAGTGTCATGTCAAAGGCGTATATCCAGAATAACGCAGTTTTTGGTTTTTGGTCATTCATTCAGCCCGTGCTTCGCTCATTGTTAGCCCCTCTGCAGACTCAGTGACAGTGGGACATGTCGAGGCAAGCTGCGGAAACTTACAGCGGCTCAAGTCAAAGCAGTGTCCAGGCTTTTGTCTTTAATATTGCATTAGAGGGTGCTGAGCTTTTGTGCTTGTGACAAACACAAAAAAGAGAGAATACAACATACAGTATGCATTCATTACTACTGGACTAAACATATTGAGAATATGAAATGATTAACCCACCTCCACTTGTCATTGGAAAACATCTTGCAATTTTGAATCAAACTTGGGGCTGTGCTCAGGGCTGCCGCTATAGAAGATCATTGTATATTGTATTTAAAGGGCGTTTCTGTATTTGTTTCAGGACTTGGGAGTAAGGATCCCAAGACCCCTTGGCAACGGACCAAGCAGATTTATCCCAGAAAAAGAGGTATGACTCATTTATTATTATTAATAATAATCTTGTCTGTTAGTCAAGCACTATAAAACTAATCTCTTGCTTTTTATTATTAGATTCTCCAGGTCAGTAAAGTGGACCCCCGAACACAGTCGATATTTGAGGATGCGTTTGCAGCCCTCGGACGCCTTGACAATATCTCCCTAGTCATGAGCTTCCACCCTCAGTATCTGGAGAGCTTTCTGCGCACACAGCACTACCTGCTGCAGATGGACGGGCCCCTGCCTTTGCACTACCGACACTACATCGGCATCATGGTACAGGAGACACATTTTGTCACTCCCTCACATTTTATTAAACCTATTCCAGACGTGTGGTGGTTAAGTCGTGATGTATTTTTCAGGCGGCAGCTAGACATCAGTGCTCCTACCTGGTCAATCTACACGTCAACGACTTCCTCCAGGTGGGGGGTGATCCCAAATGGCTCAACGGACTGGACGAGGCCCCACAGAAGCTGCAACAACTCGGAGAACTCAACAAAATCCTGGCCCACAGACCCTGGCTTCTCACCAAGGAGCACATCGAGGTACAATACTTATGTAACTGAGAGATCAGTGTGCAGACTGATGTAAAGCAACAAAGGAGTGCATTATTTAAAGCGACAAAGGAAGAACAAAACATATACTAAAACCACTGTACTTTTCTTCTCGTTTTAGCACCTTCTGAAGGCAGAGGCACACAGCTGGTCCCTGGCAGAGCTCATTCATGCAGTGGTCCTCCTCACACACTATCACTCCCTCGCCTCATTCACATTTGGCTGCGGCATCACCCCCGAGATCCACTGTGACGGCGGCCACACCTTCAGACCCCCCTCCCTCAGCCAGTACTGCGTCTGTGACATCGCCAACGGCAACGGGCATGCAATTCATCACGATGATCTGGGCAACCAGGTCAGTTATTTTTCAATGACATTTATAAAGTAACCCCTTAACTGCAGTATTATGACATGCCCTTGTTGTAACCGTTCTAACATTGCTAACTTTTTCGTCTTGGTGAAGGAACTGAACGGGGAGGTGGAGGTGCTGATGGAGCGGATGAAGCAGTTGCAGGAGTGCGATGAGGAGGCCACTCAGGAGGAAATGGCTACACGCTTTGAGCGCGAGAAGTCCGAGAGCATGTTGGTGGTCACCGCAGAGGACGAGGAGTGTGTCCCATCCAGGGATATCTCACGACACTTTGAAGACCCCAGCTATGGCTACAAGGACTTTTCCAGGAGAGGGGAGCAGGTGCCCACATTTAGAGTCCAGGTATAGATTGCCCCTTACATATTTAGACATATGTGTAAACAGTAGATAGTATTGCTAACTCTCTGCGTATGTTTTAGGACTACAGCTGGGAGGACCACGGTTACTCTCTTGTGAATCGGCTCTATCCAGATGTGGGTCAGATGCTGGATGAGAAGTTTCAGCTCGCCTACAATCTGACGTACAACACCATGGCCACACACAAAGATGTGGACACCAGCATGCTGCGCCGCGCCATCTGGAACTACATCCACTGCATGTTTGGCATCAGGTCAGTGCAGCGCCACAGACTTAAATATATTGTGGTCATTATACACTCTTTCTTATATTACCTTTCTTTTTATAGATATGATGATTATGATTATGGGGAGATAAACCAACTTCTGGATCGTAGCTTTAAGATCTACATAAAGACCATGGTGTGTAGTCCCGAAAAGACCACCAAACGAATGTATGAAAGTTTTTGGAGGCAGTTCCAGCACTCCGAGAAGGTTAGTTACACCGCTTTTCCTATTCATGTATCTGTCTTTATTTATAACCAGACAATAATGCATTAACATGTTTTTTTTCCTTTGTGTCCTGCAGGTCCATGTTAATCTGCTTCTTATGGAAGCGCGAATGCAAGCTGAACTGTTATACGCTCTGAGAGCGATCACCCGCTACATGACATGAAGTGCTTTTGGCGTTTTTATCAATGTCTTTTTTACTGTTATTGTTGTTATTCGTTTTGGGAAATCATATTCTGGCTGAGACCAGCAAAAGGAGATGTGAGAAGCCCTACTTTGTGACGATGCTTGTTTGGTGTTGGATCGCTGAAAAGAAGAACAAAGAAGATTCATCTCAAAGAGGACTCACAGACCTAGTTTGTGTGGCCTGCAGTGCCAAACCTGACCAGCAGAGAGCATCCTGGAGCAGGCTCCTCTACTGGGGAGAATGTGCCAGGCCATAGCACTGACACCAGACGCATCCAGAAAGACATTTCAGTATTTCAACATGCAACACACTGGTTGCCAACACGTTCTGTCTCTGACAGAGATATGGCCCACAGAAAATCTATGTTAACTGTGCAGCCACAACCAGCCTGCACTTTGATTTTGTGTCACTGTTTGTTGTTTAGTTTCTTTAATTTCATTTTGTATTTTGAGAGATGAGGATGTTGAGGATATGGTTGCTGTTCGCAGTAACATAGACAGGAGAATTACTGTGGACGGTGATAATCGTGTGCCTGAACTCTCCAGCACAGTGTGCATATGTGCTGGTGTTGCTGCTCCCATCTTGTATTCACCAGGGTCATATTGACCCCAAAAGCCCGCTCCTTAAACCTTTTCTGCCCCTTAAACCCCTATCCATTTGGAGATAATGCATTACCCCATTCCTTCTCAACCCTGATCTAAATCTCAAATGTCGATAAGCTAATCTGAGGAGTAACTCAAAGAACACTGTTGAGCCCCGAGTTTGTGTGAATGTGACTAACGTGTGGATGGATGTGTGCATTTCACTCATGTGAGAAAAGTACGTCTTCAAGTTTCATGTGTCAAAAAAGCGAGGCACTTTGAAGGAAAACTTCTTGCTTCTGCTGTAGCTCTGTAATTGTGATATAACTATATCATTTGTTAATGACGTTTGTATTTCTGGTAATGAGAAAAGCCTAATCGAAAGAAAGATCACCAGGATTTGTGAGAGGGATTTGCTCCCGGTATCTGAGGTGTGAGAGTCACACCTATCTGTCTTCCGCTTATCCCCACGGCCTGGTCCCCTGATACTTTCAAAGCTTCAGATTGTGAATTTACCAGTAAATGAATACCTCTCATGTTTTCTTTCAAAACATATAAGAAGTGCTCTTGGTGAGCAGAGACTTTTGGGTGGTGGGTTCCCGTGATCGGGGGCGCCCCGCTCCACACAGGGCCACAGGTTGTAGCTGTGCTTATTTCCTCTCGAGGGAAGTCTAACCCATGCAAAAGCAGCTTTTTTATTTGATCCAGAGGCATGTTCCTCTGCTGTATGTTTTGTTTACTAAACCAGTACTGCATTCTTCTGAGTTGGACTGAGACAGACGAATGAGTGATAAGAAGATGGTCTAAGGATGGTACATTGGACATGCTTTGACAGAAAGTGGATAGTTTTTTTGGTGTCAGTTACTGACATTTTTATATAAAAACTTAAAAAAAAAAACAGAAAACTTAAAAATAAATCATGATATTGAATTGTTGTGTATCCTTTGTAGTTTTCTCTATTGCTTCATTCAGAGATTGTATTAGTGCAAAGATTGATACAGTTAAGGATACAGCAGCCCTGATGGCTCTGTGGAGCTGCACACATTGGGACTTGTGTCATGAGCATTATATCCACACGCTCTTATGCAAACGGTGACTCACAAACATCACCTCATCTCCAAAGTACACAGCTCTGAGACAATAAAGACTCAATCCGCAGTGCGCTGGACTCAGGGCAACACTTCAGTTTGGTGCAGAACTTTTATGTGAATTTACTGAATAAGCTCAAACCCATGACGCAGCAGCTCATGGCTCAACTACAGGGGATAGCTGTTTCACCTTGGGGAAGTTGGAGACTGTCTGAATTTCAGGGTATTTTTCATCACAACTAATACACAATCACCAGCAGCAATCTCAGTGCTATCACCACTGACCAAACTGCCTTTACATTACAGTGGCTTTTCCAGACAAAACCGAAACATTTATTAAGCAACAGTATCAGCCAGTCAACCTTATTTCATATCAACCCGGTGAAAAATAGAGAACAATGTTTTTAGGCCTGGCTTAAAGTTGTTTAGACATTTTTTAAAAACCTTGATGTCTTGTGGTTGTTATAAGATGTGAAAACAGAGGGAGGTTTTTACATTAAGTGCCGTTTCTGATTTGTTTCAGTGTAATAACAATGTGATTTTTGAAATGCTGTACTTTAGGCTACTTGGTGTACCTTGTAAACGCACTGCCTGGCCCCATATCTGTGTAACAATAAAGGCTTGGAGAAGCATATTGTTTTTTGGACTTTATTCCCAACAAGATTTCATAACATGGTGCTAAAAGGCTTTTACAGATCCAACTGGCTGCAGATCAAAACTCAGACTATTATCTGATGTTTGGAGAAATAAGATTATTAAAATGACATGAAAAAAGCTAAATAATCAGATTTCTTTCTGATCATGGTCCCTGTGATTACTTACATCAGATTTTGTAGATTGGATATAATTTAAATAATCTTAAAGGTCCAGAAATCAGATTACAATAAGATTTTGTTTGCATGTAACTGCAGCCAGTGATGTTCTATTTCTATCTTAGTGTAAAATTCAAGAGGTAAGTATTTCTTTTATTGTTCAAACTGGTTTTAAACACTATTAATTCCCTGTATACTCCAGATAAAGTGCAGTAAAAATTAAAAAGTAAAACTCTGTAACAAACATTTCAAATAAATAAAAAGTAAAAACACACATTTTCAGAAATTCTAAACAAAAATAAAAATGTGAATTCAATTGTTATAGCAATACAAAAAACAAGTTTGCCTAATTATGGCAACAACACTAGTAAATCTTATGTTCAGTTCAACTATTCAATGTCAAGGGTTGTAGAACTTTCATCAGTTTTTGAGCCACAGGGAAGAACTCCAACTCCCAGCATGCTCTGTGGTAGTCCTTTAAATCTTCATTTTCAATCCATTTCAGGGCCTCATCTTTGTCTGAAAAATAAACAGAAGGAGAAAGGGAGGGGCATGAGTCTCCCATATCATCTATGAACTGTCGCTGTTATGCCTTTTTCCCTGAGGATGACTTCTGTGAAAAGACACTATCTTGTCCCTTTGGTATGTTATGTAAGTGTAATAACATAGTGCACCAACCTAGGTATGCAGTCAGGATGTCCAGGAGGGCCTTGCTCTGCTCTTGATCCAGGAAAGATTCGGGACAGCCCCCTGCCAAGTTCCATAAGGCCTGGCAGAGCTGTCCCGCAAGCTGCCAGTCGCCCTGTCCCAAGTCTTGGAGGCAGTCCATTAGCCTGTGGTCCACACACAAACAAACACATAAAAGAGACATCACATGACCACAGAGAGTATCACATGAGGAGCAGGTCTGTGGGCATTAGCTCTACATCAGTGGGCCTTCAGCTCACACAGGTCAGGGACATCTGACATTAAGACGATTGGGTTATGTAACCACATTCTTTTTAACCCTTTGTTTGACAATATAGATGTGTATTTTAGAGTTGTATATTACATATATTACTCATCAAATATTTATCTAAAGCATTCTGTAGAATTAGTAATACATATACTGAACAATATATAAAAATGTAAAGGTTCACAATGTAACTTTTCCAAATGGCACTTGTCTCAATGAAGATTATTGCTTTGCATGAAAGGTTCCACCTAATGGCATCAAACAACTGACTGTTAGGTACAGGGTCAATATTAGGAACAGTGAAAATGCTTTTAAGTGACTTACAAATATATTTGATTAATTCAATCACTGTACCAGTGTCTCAAGTAAACTGTGTTTAAAAAGGGTGTTTGTTTTTTTTTTAAATTGTGCAACCCTGTATAGGGTTGTGTAAGGTTTTATAAAGCTTTCATTTCCCAGCATGAGCCGCCACAGTGTAATGTTATCATTCACGTCATGTAGGTAATCTTAGCCCAGCTTTTCACTGTTGTATTATGTGTATGTATTGTGTTATAAATTAGATACTTTGTCCTCATTGTGTCCTTACTTGGCTGCGATCCCCTCCAGAGCCAGACTGTCCCTGTTTGGGATGTCCGAGGACAGGTTTGTGAGCACCCCGCAGGCAGAGAAACACACGTCTGGGCTTTTGGAGTCCAGCAGAGTCACAATGAATTGGTGAGCTGGAAAATACAGAGAAGAAAGATGAGTGATGGAGGAGCCGAGAGGCCCAAAGATTAGACGCACCACTCTCTCCTGAGTCAGCAGACTTGTTTATCCTGACGGGAGCTGGCCTTGCAGATAACAGACACAACATAAAGGAGGACAGAGCTGCACATTCAGTCTCTCTCACTCAGAGGTTAGAGTCATATGGGCAAATGACACAGCATTTTAGTAGGGATTTAAATTTAAAAAAAGTGTGTTTTAGAGTGTTATAATTTAACAATTTTTGTGTTTTACATTAAATTGTATTAAGGGTTAGGGTTATTTATCAAGTCTTAAAACCAGCATAAGTTCACTGGCCTGTCATCTATTGTGACTGAATTTCAAAATATTTTAAACAAAATATATAATGTTATTAAAATGATTAGAGAACTATTTTAAGAACTAATATGAAACATTTGTACCTTTGCAAACTCATAATAGACACAGAATACACACCTTTACTTTGCATAATGTAGTCTCTCACTTCACTGGACTGTGTCAAATTCCCAAAGACACGCGTGGCTTCTAGCACTGCGTCCATACTGGAACTGAGTAACAACTTCATCATCACTGAAAACACAAGCACATATACAGTTAAAGCTGTGATTCTTTTGCTTTTGAGGTATAGACAGATTGCACTTGTTCTCACACTTGGCGATGGTGAGGTGACAGTTTCTGAGTGCTGAATTTGGCTGTTGGTAGAAAGACAGGTTGTTGATTGTAGCAGCAGAGTTCACTGTTAGCTCTTCGCTCTCCTGGACACACCTCAGCTCTGAAGAAACACAACAAGAATGGATGATATATTGGTACTGTTTACCTTATCCACATAAGATGGTTTTGTATTGACTTTTTGCAGCAGCTATTGTACTGTCTCTTTTCCCTTCTTCTGGGGTCACAACAGCAAATCCTCACCATTTGTATATTAAATCACATTTGGATTTATTTTCTTGCACATCACTTTTTATGGTCTTGCCCAAAGTGTCTACAGTGCCTTTAATCCCCTTGTGGATTTATTGCTGTATTACACATTTACCTGCTGGATATCCTAAAGTAGTAATGATGCTAGAGGCTTTTAAAATAGTATGCATGGAAAGTAATGTAAAGTATGTGACACAGTTGGCACGCTAATAAAGCTCATGTTAAGGTCAATGTGACCGGGACCAGCCCTGGCTCCAGGCTGGGCTCCGATCCTGAAATAGTAGTAGATCAGGAGTGTGATTGTGATACATCTGAAATACTGTGGTTACTAAGTGAGTAATGTAGATTTCATTTCTGATTTTGACTGGTCTCTTTGTTGTCACTCTGAAAGTTGTATAATATGAATCTGTGGTCTGCCCAATGTGAAGATTAAAGCAGTCTATTGTAATTTTGATATCTGGTCATCCACAACCACCCAACTTCATCTGTCACCTATGTTCAGTTCAATTATTTCAGTAGTTAGCATTCTGCCAAAAGGAAGTCAAAGTTACAAATCAGAGGACTCAGTACCTAGTATACACAGTACGGAATATTTAATAAATCTATTGTGAGGATTATACAATTTTTAATAGACTTTTGTCAATGTACTACAGTTTCTGACTCACTGAAGCTGAATTTCATTACATATAAAATTCTCAGTATTTAATTTCACTTGCTCAGTTATATTTCCTTACTGCACCGAAACCAAAATGTGAAGACTGAAACTGCAACTTTCTCATCACCAGTTTCAGTTCAAAATGTCTTGAAACAAAACCGCATGGAAGAGTGTCTCACATCCTGCAGCTGCTAAGTCTCACAAACGGGTAAACTGTAGGAGGATGCATCACGTGACGAACAGCACGTACAGACAGAAAAACAAATGAAAGAGAAGACACATGGGCACTCTGATCAAAGTCAGGTTTGTTCCCAGCAGCACGGATGTGGTTCGCTGCTGATGTATAACTTACTGTACACAAGAACAACAGGTACAGTGTGTAGACAGTTACAGGAGGTGAAAATCCAAATTCAGAAGAATCAAATCAGATGAATTGGTAGGAAAGAAACTGGTTAACAAAACTATAGAGCTATGGGAACTGACTACTGACTACATGAACAGAAACACTGCAAAGTAAACCAGCTGTTGGAGAGTCTATGATTCAATCAACACCACAACATTTGTTTTAATAATGTGTGCTGTAGTAAGTGTATGATCTATCTTCAAGAATATTAAAGATGCAGCATGTAATGTTCCTAATGAACAGTCAGTAATCTGCTTGTCTCAGTGGCAATCTCCATGACACCATCAGACACAGGTCAGATTTGTGGAAAGGCGAGTTCGCTCACAGAAACAATGCACGTAATTCAGATATTTTGTAAGTGAATAAATGCAAAACAGATATGTTTATTATACTGTAGAACCTTCCAGGCAAAGCAGTAACATCTCAAAGAGAAAAGTTACACAGTGCACCTTTAACTAGAGCTATTTTTTCCTCACCCACAACCTAAATTAAGTCAACTTCCACTTATCATTTGTACATGAAATGCCTGTCCAGGTGCAACCCCTTTATGGTATTTTGTATTGTGTGATTTGATAGCGATAAAAGCATAACCCAAAGGCTCTGTATAGCCTTCTGTGAGCTTACCTAGAGTTTCTATCAGCAGTTGAATGAATGTGGCGTTGTTGGCCAGAGCTGGGCCTACACTGCGGTGGATGCACATATTAGCCATCACCCGCACTAACTTCACCAGCACATCATCACACTGGTGAGGACCCCCCGGTAGTTTGGTCCCTGTGTGTTGTTGGGGGTGTCCTTTGTCGTTGTCTCTTCGCTGGTATCTGTGGTAGATCTGAAGAAGGACGTCCACGCTGCCATCACATTCAAACAGCTGCAGTCGAGCCTCGTCACTTTTGGCCGTGATGTTTCCCAATGTGAACAGCAGGCGAACAACCAGGTCCTGGAGAGGAGAGCACACAAGGTTAATTATATGAGACATTTAAAGGTGCTTTATGTAACTTTGGAAACATGTAACAATGGAACTATCCCTACAGTATGGCAGTATGTGAGTGGGGTCCCCTTTCTACAGATATGACTTTTGACTTGGTTACAAAATTCTCAATGTACCAAATTCTGGATCTCTTAAGCATATGAATTTTATCTTATGTTTGTTGTTAGGCTGCCATTTTAAAACTGCATTCTGTTCTAACTTTCAAATACAATCTACACAACAAATGGTCCTAACCTTTTAGAAAGACAGGCATGATTTTTTTCTTAGGAGGTTACATAAAAGTCTAGACCAAGTTGGTCAGACCCTAAAACTGGTCACCTATTTTTTCCTCTCAGTTACAACACAGAAACTATCCACAGAATGACAGCATGTGAGTCAGTGACGCAGATAACATGTGGAGCAGATGATCAGGACTCACTTAACCGTCTCTGAACGTGCAGGGACACTGCTCTGTGGACAGAACAGTTTGTCCCGGGACAGGCTTCTCATTACATGTCACGGGCTGTGCTCGTATGCCTTTAAGAGCTGCCTGTTTTTCATCGCTACATATGTTACAGATGTGTGTCCTCCCCCTCACCCCTGTTTCACCTTTTGTTGACTTATCCTCCCTGTTTTCTCCCCTTTAATTCCACCCCTAATTGCTTCATTATGTCTGGGCGCCTGATTGCAAGTCAAAACAGAATAGAAACATGCACACAACGTACAGTGAATGTGATTGGACAGAATGTGATGGTAAACACCGTGCTCTGAGGGGTAAACATGTTAAATTGAGTGGGATTGTATAACCAGTAAACGTCTTGGAACACGTAGAACCAGAGGGGCTAATAAACTCACCTGCTTTTGATGGTGTTGGCTCAGCACTTCCAAAAATAGTTGGTAACAGCCGGGGGTCTGGGAGAGAGTGAGGCGGCACTCGGAGTATGAGGACAGTTTACTAATAGGGAGAGTGGACAAATAAAGTCAGTAAAGAAACCACTGTGCTACAGACAGCATGGCTTTCATTAGTGGTATTCAGTACTTAATCAGAGGATGTTCAAGTACTTTTAGACCCTTCTGCTGGATTGGGGAAGATTATAAAGCAGTTATTTGAACATACACAGCAAACACTATGATAATTGTCGCAGATAGGCCTATTTGCTGGATCCTCCAAAAACATTTCTCAGATTACAGCCTTTAGAAATTAATAGTGAAAATATTATGTTTTTCAGCTAATGGAGGACCAAATTATGCCATGGCTATTCATATTCTATCAAGGATTTTAAAAATGGTGATAAAACGATGTACTCCACTCAAAAACTAAGGGTGGGTTCACATTTTGGTCCTTGTTTGAATCCAGGTTAGTTCTGATGTAGACTTGGTTTAGACCTCTTCTAGTCCCAGTTTAGTTCTAGTATAGTTGAGGTTTAGTTCTGAGTTAAGACCTAAGTCTGATATGTGAAGTGTGACTGTGTGAACGCACCCTGAAATACAACCAAGCAGCGAAACAGCTTCACATGAATGGTTCTGCTAGTTCATGTAACACTAGACCTACACTATTTCTGCACTGGTAGCACAATTCATCTCCCTATGGTGTAACTGTGCTTTAAAATTAGAAAAAGTTACCTGAATATTCTAGAGATATTGGTGCAGATGTCCTGGTCTTTGTGGTGTTGCTGTAGCAGCAGGCAGAGGTCAGACAGCAGACCAAACGAGACGAAGAGTGGGCGAGACTCGGGGTGATCGGCCAGGTTTCTCAGGGTCGCTGTTAACTGGGTCAAAAATGAAAATGTTCATTTGAACAGAAAAAAAGCATTATCACCCTGGTGCATTTTTGTCCTAATAATTAGACCTTGTTAACATTAGAACAATCAGATCAGTGGGTGAATGCTCTACCAACTGAGCTACTGCCGCCCTACATCAGAAACGTTACAAAGTGCACCTTTAACTTCACAAATATCTAATTCCATATGTGATACTATGTGATTTTTTCTTTACCTGTACAAGTATGTGTCCTGCTATGGTCATATTTGTTTCTTCTATGGGCTGGAGCCTTTGAATGAGTTTGTGAAACACTCCGACACAGTTTTTGTCCAGCAGTCGCTTGAGGATGGTTGTGTTTCCAGACAGAAACTTTAGAGTTCCCACACAGTACAGAAGCACCTCTCCACTGGAAGACACATCCTCTGTGCTCAGAATGTCCAACAGTGAATCTACATGTGAGAGAATGAAAAACTGAATTAATAAACATTGTATAGTGTTTTTATGATAAGGAGAAAAAGTAAAAGATACATTATGATACTCAGAGATAAATACAAGACAATTTTTCGATTACGCATTATTATAAAATCCACTTCTCAGAAAGGAAATATGGTGACTCATATTGTTGTCTAATAGTGGGCACCAAGGTTATGCTAATCCAGATGAGCCAAAACAAGGTGATAGATGAACATTAAACCCCATAAAACAATAGATAGTGAAGGGCAGTGCATGTGGAGCAGATCACCATGACCCAGAAGAACGTTTACCCAAGACGGGGCTGTCCTGGAAGAGGTCGTCGTTGCTTTCACTGCGGCTCAGCTTAAACACAAGCTTACAGATGTTCAGGAGGTTGTTCCCACTAACACACAGCTGGACACAAAAGAAATGTTATTACTATTGAAATGATCTGCAGGAGTTTTTATACATTGGCATCTCTATCTGTGAAAATATTAAGCTTTCTCAGTAAAGGAAAATATGGTACTATAGTTATACACATATTTTTAAATCCTGTAATTTTATGTTGACCTAAAGCATTTTTAAGGACTAATTTTCTTAAAATGTATACTTTCAGTTAGAACAATGATAACATATTGCATTCATTCATTAAATACTTCATTTTTTATTGTTTAAACATGTACTGTGTAACTCTGGAAGGTTGAGGTGTTATTGTTGCTGCAATTGCTACAATGTTCCACCGTATGACTTTAAACACCAGAGAGACAAGCAGGTGAGGCTAAAGAAGAAGGTTTCTGAGCCATCAACACATATGGAATTAAATAAATTCTACATAAATATATTAATGCCATACTGTGGAAAAAAAAAAAAAAAGTAATAACATTATCATTGAGACTGGCAAGTGACATGCCCTGTGCCAGTGCCAGTACCAGAACTATAACAAGATTAAACCAAGACAAAAACATGTCTTAATTGACATGTCTTAACAAAAAGATGTTTAGTGCCAGATGGGATATAGACTCACTTGAATGCAAATCTTGGCGATGTGCAGGTTTAACTGGGCTGAGTTGAGGTCAATGAGGCGGAAAAGTGTGCGTAGTATCTTAGAGCGGCCTTTACAGCGACGCCCCAAAATGTCTGCTGTCGCCATGGCATCATAAAGCCGCTCACACAGATTACACAGGCCATCATCTCCCACCTCTGAGCCCATCTGACCTCCTGCCATTGCAGACACACAAAAAATAATGTGAAGTTTTGGACAGCAAGGACATGTGCAACCAAAAACCAAAGCAAATACTGCATCCCAAAATGAAAACATCTCATTGTGAGTGTTGGCAAGTTTGGGGCGAAGTAAAACCCAGATATTGTGAAATAGACTACTCCGAAGTGAGATTTATTATTTGCACAGGAATACTTGGGGTTACGTGTTCCCAAAAAATCATTGACCAGGACAGGAGAACAACATGTACCAATTTTCTGGGAAACTCTGAAGACATAAATTACAAAGAATGTCTGTCAAAAACAAAATGAATAATTATGGAGTTAATATATTTTACTGAAGATTCATACTGAGATGCAAATATGGCTAGCACAATAACTATAATATATTGCTAATACACATAGCAAGAAGGTCCTCTGTAGGTACCCCTATTTCCGTAGGCTAATCTAGGTACTCCTGACCAAGATTCAAGCACAAGATAGGCAGATGGGGCCTCATTTTGTATTGATTGCATATAATTTTGTCTTGTACATTCTCCTGTTTATGTTGAATCAGTGGTTATCTTTGCACATAATTACATTTGTTTTTGAACATGTCTTAAACTGAGTTTTACATCGGAGAGGAGAGGCCCAGTCCTGGAAGCTACAAACTAGACGAAGAGGAAGAGCAAAGGGTGGAGTCTTTCCTTGTTTTTGAGCTGAAATAAATGTTTTCCCTATATAAATAACAGACTCTGGCTATTCCTAAAAAAGGCCCGGCTACAGTCTGGCAATAAACACAGCTCTGCAATTTCCCACTCATCTAAAAGGTGTTTTATGCATGAGCCAGAAGCCACTTGCTGTGATAAATATTTAATATTTATCTTTGAAATGAATTTTCCATTAAATTTGTAGAATGTTAAAATATTTACATACACAGATTTCATTTCATGGCTGCCAGACTACAGTTTCACTCAGACAGTTTTATGTGGACACCAAGCAAAACATTTTTAGGATTGGTTTTCATCTGTGGAAGAAATTACATTAACTTCTAGGAAAGAGCTTGAAGAGACACTAATAGAGGATACCGCATGTATGAATTATTGACATCATAATATTTATATATTAAGATCTGTATAAAAGTTTTGGCTAATGAAAGTAATATTTTAAGGATTTTATACCTGGCTAGTTTAAATTATTTACTTAAAACCACAGTATGTACATTTTTAACCAAAAAATTGATTCTACAAATCTACACAAAGAAGGTCTTCTCCTACTTGTTTCCATGGATATATTGTTTCTTTAGCTACAATCTTGTACAGTATAGCATAAAACCTATCTATGTCCATGGAGAATGTTCCAAATGATGGTTTTAACTTTCAGTTTCCATGGAATAATGTAGGTGATGTGCCACCCCCAGAAAGTTACATACTATACTTTAATGCATCATAAAGTGTCAGTAGATTATAATATATTGTTTATTTCTCTACCTGTCAGAGTGTTGAAAAAAGGCAGTTAGAATTGCCATGGAGCAGGTAGTCTTTCTATGTTTTGTAATAATAATCTGTTTCAAAATGTTATAATATCCGATTGTGGCAGAGGCTCATATGATGCTTGTGTCTTCAAATGCATATATCTTCAGCACTCTACCTGCGACTATGGCCTCTAGCTGTTCCAGAAGAGGAGCAATCCTATTATTCCAGACCAGTGACTGTGAATCCTGCTCAGTGCACAGTCTGCTGTCATTGTTCTTCACATCTGAAAAGGGGAGACATATTCACAGTTAGCCAATTACCGCCCACTCAGACACCACAACATTAGCAGCAGCAGTAGCAGCCAAGCACAGTTCGCAAGTTCAACATCTCAAAATAAAACTGCAGGAAGTTTGAATCCACAATGAAAAGGTCAATGTCTTCAACGCAACTTCCTCTGATTTGTCACTGATTTGTCGCTAAGTGGGCAAGTATGCATCATGTAAATTTGTTATGGACTTTTGCACCCATGTTCTCAACAGGAAACTGTGGTTGCACAAGCTAACAGTACAAGCTCTTTTCTTTGCTGATTGTGCGGAGATGGGTTCAATCAAAGGTTGTCAGGGTTAGTCACAGAAGTTAATGTTGCAATAAACATCTGTGGGCAGAATATGAACCCATTTGGAAAAAGATTTCAAAAGAGTATTATTTATATTATATGTGATGTTCTTAAATCTTTCTGTGATTTCCAAGGGTGGATCAAAAGACAAAAGTAGAAGTGGAACAGTTACAACATACAGCTTTATAAATATGGTTCCCCTTACATTACAATAACTTGCACAGCAGATGTTTTTGAATAAACACATGAAATGGGGCTGCACAATTTTAGAAAGAAATGTAATTGCACTAGTAGAGTTATAATTTATGTTTAAAATGCACCATACTGTTCAAAGTGTACATTGTAAACAACCCCAGGAGCAGTTTAGAGGCGATGAATAGCTAAACTAAAAGAATCCCATGCATTTCATTTTTAAGCAGAGGTCCTAACTACAGCTACAATTTATTTATTTATTTTTTTTAAAAAAAAGGCTTGATATAAAATTGGATGATCTATTGCGCAGCTCTAGCATGAAAGGCCTTATACATTTTACATAGTGGTACATGAATCTATTTGCCATGAAAGCTATGAAAGGTTACTTAGCTTGAGACCCACCTGCTTTACATTTTGCACCCACGTTGGCCTTGACCTCCAAGTCAACACCTTGTGAAGATATTTTACTGTAGACACAACGAAAGATATGTTCATGAGATCAAAATTATGTAAATACTGACTGTATACATGAATAATCATATCAAGTAATAAAAACATGTTTATGGGTTTTAGAATGATGAGAAATTTTCTGGAGCAATTAACAATTTAAAAGTAAATTTTATATATAATGTCATAAAGAAAATGTTGCTTATAACAGGAGGATGAAACGCATAATTTTTATTTTTTATTTTTTGTACATTCATCTAAAAGTTATTTGCTATAAAGTCATAACACATTCCCAACATTTCCACTGGGTGTCTCTGTTGCTGCAGTGGTGGAGGCCTGGCTCAGAGCAGGTGCTGTTATCTCTGTATCCCGTGTTGTCAGTGTAGGTACATTTGACCACATGTAGATCCGTATCGGTCTAACAGTCAGAAAAACACAGAGCCTTGTCTCTGAACAGGAACCAAGTGACGACTCTTGTGGTTCTTCTGGTTTAGATCTGCTCGTGCTCTGTCTCCCGTCTGACGCCTTAAATGCTCACGCCCTTGTCGTGATACATTCTGTGAGTTGTGGGTTTCTCCAACTGTGCATCATCATGAGTGTATTTTACTCTTGTCATGTCACTGTCAAATGCTCTGTGGCTTGCCTCGCACTTGCAGCCGGACTGCCCTAACTGTGGGAATAGAACTTGTCTGTTTCATCAAAGTCACGCAAATATAAGGTGTTAGCATAAACATATAATTATTGTATTGTAAATGTATGTGCATTGTAATTATTATTATGTACTGTGTGTCTGACTGAGTAAAAAAAAAAAATGCATTGAAACACTTGATTGCACTGTAGAATAGAATGAAAAATAAATAGCATGGTAACTAAAAGTCTAAAAGTTCTGTTAATGGTAATGCATCAGTTGTTGGTATTATGACTAGGAATGCACCCATCCGATACTGGCACCTGATATTGCACTGATACTGAAAAATTTCCTGGACTATTTACTGGTAATAGTTGGCCCAGACTCATAATGTTTGAACTTTATTTACACAAAGCTGTCCAGTAGTTACTTATGGGACAAATAACAGCTACACACATAACACATTTGGATTGGTTCTGTCTTATTATAGTTTTGTCGAGTTGCTAATGGGCATCAGCAGATACTTAAACACAGATACTTACAGCTACAATATCAAAATTATCCCTTATTATGACTAATCCTAGCCCTAACAACCATAACCATAATTACAACCACAACCCAGTAGGAAAACTGCAAACATGGTTATGATTTTCTTGATAATAATCTAGAATCAAGACAACAAAACTGATTTATTCCTAGTTATTCAAGAAAGTTAAAATGCTAGTTCTTATTCCTTTGCTGTTACTATACTGTAACGTAAGGTGTGGCTAAATATTCAGAATTAATTAATAGATGTGGATTTAAATAGCATTTACTAACCAAACTACATTATTTCTGTACAGTTTTTTATTGGGATTGTTCAGTTTCTTCATGTTTGGTCGGTGCTATAGTTATAGCTTTCTATGACAATCCAACTTTTCACTTCTAATTTGATTTATCTTCCCATTAGTATTTTTCCCCCTGAAGATAAAAAGTATGACTCATCCATCTCTCTTCATCCATTTTGAAATTCTCCCTCTACGCATCCTGCTGTTAGAAAAGTGCACTTCCCCAGACCCGGTGGACTTAGTGGAGGTTATTGGTTTAAACTGGCAAAGGCGGACCGTGCACCCGGCTAAGACATGGTGCAGAAGATGTCAGCGATGGAGCTTTGTCTTTGTATGATAGGATTAAGAGTCTGATAATAAGGCCTCTTTGTGTGATCCGGCCTTCTCAAAGACATGACCTCATCCCTGTGCGCAGCAGTCACAACATGCTGCTGCCAGCCTTACCCCAGATGGGCACCCAAATCTAATAGAGAGAGAGCCATTTGGAGCTATAAAGCCACGGCTTACTGGAGAAAGACAAATCAAGTGATGTCTAATCTTCATATCGCATCCAACCCATCAGATTAATATGGCATGTCGTTTGTATTTTCACTCTCACTACTTTCTGTGGCAAAATTATACAAAATATACAGCCAAAAATCCAAACATGTGGACCACCTGTCAATAATAGGTTTTCTAATCATGTTGTTACGTTGACCTATATAATAAACTGTATAATACAATGAAATAATGAGCAGTAATACTATGATATGCAAAAGTTATCTCAGTTATCTATCTTTCAATCATAAACTGACTCACCCCTATATGTTTTTATTCTGCTCTTTTCTCTTTTAATGTCGATGAATTATGATGAATATTTATGTTTTGATTTGTTTGCATTGTGATATTAATGCCTTTCTTATTCTGTAAAGCGCTTTCAATTACTTTGTGTACAAATTATAGTGCTATACAAATAAACTTGCCTTCTTACCGTGACCCACTATCACCACCAGACCTGCAGTTTTTAATATTGTCCAACCTCTATACTTTGTCAGCACTGTCAACATTTCTCATCTGTCCCTTCTTCATAGAGAATAGTGCAGTTTTAGGCCATGTGGGAGAGCGCAATAGGAACTGTACTTAGAGGCCATGATGGGATTGTGTAATAGTTTCTGTGCAAAGTGGATGTCAATATGTGTAATGCCTTTTTTTCTTTTCTATGGATTATGTAGCTCTTGGTCAGTGGATGTATTGTGTACTGTGCTTATTTGTATTATTTGGTGACAATAAAGGCTTATCTACTTACTGCATTGTAGGGCTGCACCTATTTTATTTTATTTCTCAACTAGTCAGCGATTTTATTTTCAATTAGTCGACTAGTCAAACTATTATTTGTGCTGTACAGAGTTTTTTTTTTTTTTTTACCAGATAAAGATTGAAATATGATAACTGTAGGCTTCTAGATGTATATTTAAATAAAGTGTATTATTAACAATAAACAGAAATTGTTCTTTCTTTTTCCCCCTTTCCCCTTTTTGATTTTATAATGCAGTTTTTTCTGATAAAAGGTACATGTGCTATAGTGTCTATTTACGCCACATAACAATTTTAATGGTCGACTTTTAATTGTCATTACAACCCTACTGTACTGTCCAGTAATACAGTAACAGTAAAATCTTTACACCTATCAAAAATTCCTGCTTCACATCAACTTAGAGGTTAAACTTTCAACTACTCAGCTCAGCAGATAATAATATTAAAGTTATGATTCATTACAATTCTACATTAAACACTCACTACACACAACAAATCAACTTGTGGAGTAAAGATGTTGTGCAGTGGTGGTGATGGGCTGGTTCTCTTGTAAAAGTGTTTTATGACCTGTCCCTGGCCCACGCCCCCCGGCCCTCACAATCGATTGGTGGATGGATTGTAATGGCAGGACCTGGATCTCGCACTACGACTTATGGCTAACTGACAAGCCACTGATGAGCTCTGCAGGAAAATAACTGAGATATCTGCCCTTACTGCATCGAGGAGGAGGACTGAGAGAGATAGGAGCAGTTGGATTTGAAGTAAAGTCAAAAGAGGACAAGGTGTTGTAAAATAGAGTAGTGTTTAAAAAGAGATCAATGTTCCATGCTGACAGATTTCCATTCACAGATTTGCATCTGTCAGAACTTTTTTACTGAATCGAGCAAAAAGAGATACGCTTATAGCTCTGAAAAGCATTAAACTTTTAAAACAGCCCACGGGTTGTGTCATTAAAACCAAGAGAAGCAGTAAAACATTTTTTTGCATGATCAGGCAGGAATGGTACAATGGACTCTCAGCACATTTTAATTGAAGTGGTCCAGAAATGTCTTAGGTGACAGTTTCGGCTCTAGTTTTAGTTTGAGATTAAACTTTTGGACAATTGGCCATTTCACAAAAGGACTGTAAAAGCTCTGGTGATTGCTCTGCTGATTCACTTCTTTGCCACTCCAAATTATTGTAGCTCCTTTGGCACAAATTCTTAGCCTCAATTTGTAAATTTTACAAGATACTGCTGTATTTAATTTAACCAACTAAAATATTTCCAGCATTATCCAGTTGTGATCGGTAAGTGTTAATTAAATGAATACCTACAATTCCAACATTGTGACAGATGGAAGGTGTAACAAAATCATGCCACTGTAGCTTTTCTGGAGGAGGCAGTCCATCTTTGCCTGAAATGTTCCACTGAATGGCATTACAGTAATCTATATTGCATTAAGTAAATTAATTTCTATTGTTGAAAAATACCTAGAATAATATGCATTCTTACTGAGCGCAGGGTTGCCATAGAGCTGACCTGCAACTGGGCTTTGTGGCGCTTGTCTCCATGGAGATAGAAAAGATAAATGCCATTCTGTGGAACATTTCAGGAAAAGAAATTCTAAACTCAGTGGAGACAAGCAGGTGACCAGAAAAATTACGTACTGCACCTTTAGGATATTTAAAAGCCACAGATCAAAAGCACTCATATTATTTTAACTACTGAAATAGACTGCATTTGGTACAATACAAAGAATACAAAAACAAAACAAAAAAAACAAGCAACAAAAATAGAAGATATACATTTTAAGTATTCACAAGTTCCAATGATGTATGTCTGTTTGCAGAAGAAATGGATGTAGTGCTTAGCAGGAGATAGAGGGCTAGAATAGGAGGGCGGATTGTGCAGTGTGAGTGGAGCTTACCTTTCATTTTGTGTTGTATTTGGGACAGGTCTGAGGGGACCACTGTGGACCGCAACGTGGTCAGGGACGAGACGCTGTTTTGCAGACGACTGCCTTTGTTCTGGTCTTTGGTTTAGCCTTTCACTTCCTAAAAACAAGATAAAAACATTCACATTATGTTATGTCTATAAGAAAGTGTCACATTATATGGAAGTGGGTTGTGTATTATGAATGTATTTACTGAAAGATTTATAAACCAGACTACTTTCAGACTATTTTTTCATAAACAATAAGCTTACTGGGGCAACAAAATTAGAAACACATGCTGAATAGCACTTTTAAATTACCTATATTACGCAATTTTTTGATCTATGTTATAATGTTGTTTCCTCATCAAAACCATAGATGTTTCATTCACACATGTTTAAAACACAAACCCTGCAATACTTAGGCTGTGTTTTCCTCTCAAATGAAAAACACTCTACCTTGTGATGTCATGTGGTAATACAAAAAATGTTCCATTGTGTTTTTAAACTCCATTCACTAGAACCATTTAGATAATTTCAGCCCTGGAATTGCCAGCCACTTCTGAACAAAAGGTAAAGGGTAACTTGGAAACTACCCCTTCATGACATCAGAAAGTGGAAGAAAGGGTTTTAAACTTTAGAGATATTCAAACATGTGAATGAAACAAAACACAGCTCTGGCTATGTTTTTGATGAGATGACAACCTTAAAACATGGCTTAAAGCTTACAAGAACCAGTGTTATAATATGTTGTAATATAGGACCTTTAAGAAACAGCTCATAAGAATAATATGATAAAACTATTTGTCCAATTCCCATGCTTGAATAGGCTCTACATAAGAATCAGTGCTGTGAAGAGTAGCAGTATTTCTTCTCACAGGCTAACAGAGAGAATGTAAATCAGGCAAAATGTCAGCACGTGAAAGGATCCATTCATTTTGTCTTTTCGAGTCGGGCTCCAGTGGTGCTGTCGGAGCAGAAGATCTACAGCAGCAACTAAGGGTGAAATCATTGAACACAGGATGTTTGAATATCACACAGAATGTTTATTATGGAGACTCCTGGTGGCAAAGAGGTAACACTATGAAAGGAAGAGGCAAGCTGACTTTCAATTAACAGTTATGGGTCACTCGACTCCAAACCTAAGAGATAGAGATAGAAAGATACTATATTCTTGTTGGAAAAAAAGCTTGCCTTTTAAGTGTACAGTTATGATTGTATTTTGTTTGAGGTACTTTTTACAATCAATAATTATAGTTATTTATGTGTCATGTTACATCAAGGTGCACTGTGTAACTTTCCTGCAACCTGCTTGTTTCCATGGAGAACATAGTGCTTACATTAAACTTATATTTCTTGGAATTATTCAATTACAAGTGTTATTATCACCATTAAATACCACAGAATCATTGTAACTTTGACCCATTGCATCACCTGTTTGTCTTCATAATAGATAAGATTAATGCCATACTGTGGAATATTTCAAGCAAAGCTATAAAATATTCATGGAGACAAACAGATGTTACAGTCAAATTTAAATTTGATACTTATCTTTGCCTTTACCTTTGTAAGTAGCCTGGACTCACTACAGCAGACATTTTATATGCCACTTGAAAAACATTAGAAATAGCAAAAAAAAAATAATCCAGTGGATATTAAAGTTATCAAAGTACCATCACATGACAATCTGATGTGGAATGTATATGTATGTGTGTAATATGATGCGGGCCCCATGATCCTATTTGTTCTTATAATCAAGCATAGAGATAACACAAATTGGGGGTCCGTCTTTACCATCTGTCTCAGCAGGAGGCATGATAGGGAGAGAGCCAGCACGCCGCAGTCGAGCCCGAGGTCCTATCAGAGGCCTTCTCACCTCCAGAGGATCAGCAGGGGGCTTGGGCAAGATGTGGACTGGATCTCCATTCGCTCCCGGAATTGGAAACGTGGGCTTCTGCAACACAAATATAGCACCATGTTATTTTTATTGAATTCATGAGTTTCAGGCATAAGGATTCCTTTTTGACTTGAATGATTTGGTGAAAGGGGAAAGGTGCTCACAAAATCTTTCAAATAAGGAAGCCATTATTTGCCTGAAACCTATAAATAGAACAGCATAAAGTTAAAATAAAAATCAATAATACTTACGTGGTGAAGTGGAGAGAGACGAGTCCCTGAACCTGGCCTGGAGTCAGGTGAGTCAAAATTTTGTGCATGAAGACTATGAAAAAGAAAAACAAATTATTTTTCAAGATTAACTTTAACACAAATTATCTCAATGTAAATGTATATTGTTCCTAACCTAAAGGCAGAAGGGGGCCTGTTGTCTGCACTGGCCCGCACTGAACTCGTCCCAAACAGTTGTCTGTGAGCATCTCTGGGAGTGAAGGGGCGCTGGGTGGACTGGACTCTGAGGGACTGCCGGACTTCACTCACAATCTCAGCACTGGTTTTAATCAAAGAGTTTCTCCGCGGGAAGAATGGACTGGAGATTTCAGGCTTCCCAGCCGAAGCCATTTAGACCCATGTCATAGCTACAAATACAGCCTGAAAAGTTCAAATGTTAAAGAATTGAAAGTTCTACGCAATGTTTTAGCAGCAGAAGCATCTAAAATATTACTGTTTATAATAAAATAATTAATATAAAATGTTGTATAAGTACATTGTTTTAATAGCTTTATTGTTTCCATGACCAACACTGTCCATCCTTAAACTTATGAAACATGGGATATTTATATTATTTTATTTATATTAAGTCGACATAAGTTGTTTTGGAGTGCATAACTCGTTAGAAGCAGCTTGTAAAGTTCCGTAAGGGAATAATGCTTCTGTATTTCCTATGCGCGTTCACGAATCGTTTCCATAGCAACGAAACGCCGCTGAAGGACGCGAGGCAACAAACTACAAACCGGAACGATGAAGTTTTATCGGCAAAACAACAATAAAGTTAACGAAAGCTTATCGAAAACTGTTGCACAAATGCCTTTGTAGGTTCATCAAATCCATGCACATTTATCAAAGACGCGTGTATAAAATCAGTGAGATAAAGTAATGAAAAACAGAATTAGCTAGCTAAACTTACAGTCAGTTGTTCACTTGACTTATGCAGGAAGAAGCGGTCTTTTAGTTAGGTCCAAACGCAAGAAAATGTTAAAAAAGGTAAAAATGACACGAATTTTAACTGGCCCTAATTAAACCCCGCTAACTTTACGTGCTGTAGGAGCTTTCTAAGTCACGTGCACGAGCATCGCAGGAGAGAAATCTCGCGAGAAACTAAACCATCATCGATACTTCATGAAATACTCTAATTACACGAGTATGTTGGGAAACATGGAGACATATCAATGCATAATCGCTTTCTTCACCTGTGACTAATAAATTAACTTATATGGGATGTATAGGTTTATGGGAGTTTATATATAAAGAGATTAGTTTAATTTACCCCAGCCTTCTGCCCCTTATCCATCATCTATGGAAAGCACACCTACTACGGAAGGTATGACCTTAAAACACACTGCATCTTGTCGATCTATTGTCCTTATGTCCTACAAGCTCAGATCAGAGCATTTTCAGTTAGTCTGTGCCTAACTAAAACCAAGTTATTATTGATAACATACATAAATAGAGAATCACATACTTTGGTAGCCTTTACATAACACTATAAAGTTAATACTTTTTAAATCAGTAAATTATGGTGATAGCCTTAAATTATTAAGGCTTAAATAAGGATGAATCATAGCCATATTTGGAAGATAGGTAACAAATGGTACAGCCTACCTCCCATGTCTGTATATTTACTTTGAGTATACAAGTTGGATTTATTCGTGTTCAGTTGACTGGATTGAATAAGCTGGCTATTATCTGACAGTCCTGAATGTTGTTAAGCAAAATCATAAAGCCTTGTCCATTCTGAACACTAGTCAGAGCATGCTGCACACTGGCATTGCATTCAATTGAAGTACTTAAAGGAGTCATTCAACTCACGACTTGGTTTCTTTAACATGACAACCCAGACCAATCCACCAATGAGATTGCTCTCTTCTTTTCTCTCTCATCCACTCAGAAACGTTTTCAGTATTTTTTCTACAATGGACCATACATCAAACCAGACTTGTGTGCCTCTGGTTGGATTTAAATAGCCTTACATGCTTCAGTCTCTTGGATACAGTCAACTCCATTGGTGGAGAGTGCAAGCTGGGCATGGCCAATGGTGGGGCATCACTACAGGGCTTAGTATCCAATGGGAGGATAGAGAGGCAAGAGTGCTGGTGCCTTTGTCAGTAGGGGAGGGAGGAAACATGCTGCCAGGACAGTTGGCACAAACCCAGACTAAAGTAGGTATTCTTCAAGTTCATTTGATAGGGCTGTCTTGACTTATAGTTTTGGTTGAAAATAATTGCTATATTGTGGTGATCTAACTTAGGCTCCCACCACAGTGACCTTAAGAAATCTCACAGTTGACGCTGTAGCACATTGCAGGTTGTAAACACATATTTTTATTTTCACTTCTTATCCTACTATTTTTTTATTTTTTTTTTTGCTTTGTTTTGTTTTGTATTTGTTAGTCAGTAGAATTTAATAGGATTCTGGTAAATATACTTCAAAATGTTAATAATATTTTAAAACAACGATTGTGCAAATTTTTTGTTCCTCATAAAACTGCATCAGCAAAACATGTTGGCCTATTATTATTTTCACAGTTTACAATTATTTACAATTTCTCATTACTGCATTCAATGTTGACTGTCTTCCATGCTCACCATTACTCTCCCATTTTGTGTTTCAGTTGCTGGACAGAGCATGAATACATTTGGTCTTCAGAGCTATCTGTTGAGCCACCCACGTCACTCCCATCACGGCCGCTCACGTCACACTTTAATTTGTGCGAAGCCTCATACTGCTCGGAGGTGGTGTGTCTCCTTGACGACAGGATCCATCTCAGGACTGAGAGCACTTAACCTGGAGGAGAGGGGCTTCTACAGTAGTCTCTGGAAAGGTCTGACCCCATCAACACAGCTATCTTCGTCTCCTCCACCACTTTTATATTTTCATATATTTCCTTGATGTATTTATGACGTGTTGCACCATCTTCTGCCAGTTTGGTCTCACTGAATCCATTTTTCTCCATCTAAGGATGCAATAAATTTGTGCAATCCATGTGTGGGTTTTGTCATATTAGTTCCTCAAAAGAAAGTTTATTTTTTGTAAGTTTGGGATGATATACAGTGTATAAACATGCACAATAGAAAGACTTATTCCAGTTAGTCCTGACCAAACCTGCAGAAGAAAAATGTCAAATGTAGACTATGAAGAAAAATATTGACATCTTAGTCTCATACTTAGGCTTATCATTCATTCTTAGATTATTGCACATCACTGACAATTGAGTGTTGCTCTAAAAATACCACAAACCTCTCTATGGCATCATTATGCTGTATCATATTGTATTTTTATTGTGACAGTCTTCATTAGTCAGTGACGTTGTTATGGAGATCACCAAGGCGACCAGCTCATCTCAAGAAGACTGCAAAAAACAGATTACAAATTCGGACATCCCCCCCTGAGTACTCTTGTGATGAGATTGACGACTAGGGAACTTGGGATTCTTTTGAAATGATTACCCCACTTGTGTGCACAAAGTTACCTTGCTTCCCCTGCAATAAGTAGGCCTAGATCTTCCCAACACTGACCCTGGAAAACCTAGATTGTACAAGCTGGCACACCCACAGTCATTAGTGAGTAGGTCAAATGCGCTTCTTACATTTTGTTCTAACTCAGCATCTCCTCCCGTCAAAAACTGCAAGCCTAAACACTAGCTCGTAGCATTTGTACTTGTTAGTCTAAAAAAGAATTAGGATTTTGCAAATAAGTACTTTTAAAGGCAACTTGACAGAAAATAACTGGAAGATGGCACTTTATACAGAAATTGCTACTTTTGGAAATCTGCCACATTTATCAGTTGAAGCAGAAGTGATTATCTCAGCTTTTTTTTATTTAAGTTTTTACATAATGTCGTCTAGCTTTATGTACACAAAAAGAACCATCTTTCCACAACATTCACTCACGCAACTGTCTGTATAGAGGCATTCAAACAAAGTAGACGTGTCAGACAGGGCAATGTCATCTTATCACTCCACTGGCTTTGTGTACATGGAAAATACAGACATATCTAACAGCCCAGTCTCATATTATCCCTGCACAAGCGCTTTTGGGCCCCTACACTGAGCAGACACACGCTAAAACAAGTCCTCAACATAGGGGCATGCAGGTGCACAAATGAAGTGAGAATGGATTTATATAATATTATATAAATGTACATTGGCATTGATTGTGTTGCACTAAAATTAATTACTTGAGTAGATTAAAAAAAAAACTTCACAGAACTGTTTGAACCAACAAATTGCTGAATTACATACCATAAGAGTGGCTGTCCAGTTAATCAGTGAGTAGTCTTTTCACTTACCAAAGTATTGCAACTGAAAATACAATGAATTACTCATGTTCAGTTTATTATCATTCTGCCCTTCAAAACCTGAAGCAAAGTTGTTGTTTTTTTATCTACATAGGCTTATAAAGGAGAGGAGAGTTATGTGACAGTGAGGGACAGGACACTGGACAAACTGCTCTCCATCATGGACACTCCTACTCACCCACTGCACCAGACTATAGAGGGACAGAGGAGCTCATTCTCCAACAGGCTCCTACAGGTCCGCTCAAACAATGAGAGATACATACAGGACTACATTCATACCATACTCCATACAACTGAACAACAACTCAGCCTTATGTAATAGATAACCTTCAGTCATGTCAATCACGATTCCATCTTTGCTCTGTTTCTGCTTATGACCTCTTGTATACTTGTACATATGGAGTACATTTATGTAATTATGTCTTATTTGACACCAGTCTCTTGTTATTTTTGCTACTTATTTTGAATTTATTATTACCATTTATATTTTTACTCTTTGTTTTATAATATATTGTGATATGTGAGCTACTGTGTTCAAATAATTTCATTTCTGGTTCCAATGTTGTCTAAGTGTAAGCCCTGTAGATGAAAGTCTAAGAGGAGAGAGAGTGCATTTATTTGAACGCTTGAGAGGTAGCAGGAAGTGTCAAACTTTACCATACAACTAAGTTAAGTCCTCAACATACAAGACTGTGTTTTCATAAACTCATCAAAATGGAAGTGAATCAGCCTTGCATTTTCTCTGTACTAGTATGTGTATCTGAATGCATTTGCTGACCTGCGCATGCTAATCTTTACAGCTGTACAGACCAAGGCCATATCTGACCACCGTCCCAGTAAACACACCATCAAATCCACTTATTCCCAGTTTAATAAATGTGTAGCCAGCAAGGTCTTCTCCCTCCACAAAAGCCTTTTCTGTGTGTGCAGCAGTAGGGAGCTGGTGAAGGCCACTGCTGCCCACTTGCTCACTATTGAATCGGACCCAGTATTTTCATGGCTTTAGTGTTTATCATGGCCACGTTCTTCAAGAGGCTGTGTGCCTTTTTGCATGCATTCACAATAACCAACCTCCTCCATTTAATTTATGTTTATGCTCTTTTCAGGGGTTAATTGAATCGAGTTTCAAGCTGTTTTTTTTTTCATGACCCAGTGAATAGTGTCATTGAACGGACTTACTTTATATTGATACATAGACTATATGCTGCGTGACCACATGTCCCTCTTTTGATTGTCCTTCACAGTCATATAGACCCCAACTTATATAGAAAATGTTAAAACTTTTTCACTGATGTCACATGAATTATACAATTTACATAGCAAACATTATTATTATTTGTTTATTTTTCAAAGAAATCCAAATCCATTTTATTTATGTGGCACATTTTAGAAACAAAACAGTTCAAACAACAAAAGGTACACAACAGAGGGTATGAACACTCAATTTAACCTTGCCAATCCTAAAACACTAAAATCAGTAAAGTCAAATAAAAGCAAACACATAAAATAGCAATAAATAAATAAAATAATCAATACAATTATATAAAATGTAAATAAAAATAAACTAAAGACTCTGAGGACTTCACAGCTCAGACAGTGTTAAAAGCCAGAGAATAAAAGTGGGTCTTTTACTCTGCCAATCCGTCTGTGTGATACAATTGATAAACACACACCACAGTGTAGAAGTAGTTTTTTTCCACAAGTTGGATGGTCACACTAACTATATATGTGCTGTCCTTGTAATGTGTTTGTCATTCACCCTTTGTAGTCTGTGTAATTTGTTTATTTGAAAGAATGCTAACCTCTTCCTCGTGTCCATGCAAATTGTGTCCTTTGTAGATCCAAGGCCAGGCACGTATAGCTACATCATATGTAAAGCAATGGTTTTGTGGCCAACAGTGGTATCTGGCAGAAAGATCATCTTCTTGAAAAAAGTCTTTGTCCCTCATCCTGCTTCATCTCTCTTCAGTATGAGATCCACCTGTGAAATCTCATAGCCACTACTGGCTTCCACCTCCACAGAACAAAAAATCACACTTTAGGAGCTGGATGGAGTGGATGTTTTGTTTTCTTTCCTCTCCGGGCAGCTTTAACATAGATCTCATGACTCTATTGCCTAAACTGATATTGATTATACTGTGTCCTTTGGTGTAAGAGTGATGAAAAAAGAGCATAGTTACCGTAACAATTAACAAATTCTTTTGTTCATTTAAATGGTGAAAAGCCCTAAGAATTGTGTCTATAAACAGGAAGTTGAAACCAATCAATATGTATGGACAAAATTATTGCTAAGTCCTGAATTGTATAAAATGAACAAGCTATAAATAGAAATATAATGTAAACATCTGATAAGTGCCTCATAGTGCAGGCAAAGACTGGCAGTTCTTTTTGTACTTCGCACAATCTCGAAATCCAGCAATGATGGTTATATTCCTTGTACCACAAATTTCTCTCACTAACCTTGCATACCCAATGTGAAACACAATTCAGACATTTGCACATAAACACGATAATATGTTTTGACTGATGGAGTGTGCTGTCCGTTGCACTTTTTCTTCTCATGCTAAGGGCCCTACAGTGTTCCCAAACAAAGTTACAAGACCCAGGCCACAAGTGTGTGTCTACAGACAAACACTCAAGAGTAGTTCCCGTCAAACAGACTCATAAACACATATGTAACACAGAGGAGCCTGGCCTGTATAATGAGTCACACATGTAAACACAAATACAGAGACACGCGTGTTTGTATGAAGAAAAAGAGGCGGATGTGGACCAGACATGAAGAGACATGATGTGCTACTTACTACTTTCAATACTTCAAGTTTAAGAGGTATTTTTCATATATGGTTTGACATATGATCTGTGAGCATGGTAAAGTGGTTCTCACATGCAACTTTGTACTGACCAAATGTGAGAAACCGCATTTCAGATGCACTAGATTTGAAGTTTGGTAAAAGGTCAGTGTCTATGCTTCTACTATTTAAAATATTGACTTTCATTTGAGACTAAATATATAAGCAAACAACCCATAAATATTTAAGTATTACTGCTGTCTCTTTTTTAAAAGTGCACTGTGTAACTTTTCTGGTGGAGGGTATATTCTTGTCACCATGGTGATGTTATTGCTTTGTTTGGGATGTTCCACAGTATTGCATTAAAGAGACATATTGTGTATTTATTCCATTTACAGGGGCTTTTATTTTTCAAAACTACTGCAAAACATGTATTATTTCTTTGAGCGAGTCCACTTTTCCACAGATCTGACCCATAACTTGGCATGGAGATGTGGCCTGCTTGTCTGGAGAATTAAATTAAATGCCATATTGCTGAACATTTCTGCATAAAACATAGAGTTATGCAGGTGGTGGACCCCCTACCAGAAAAGAAACACGTGGCAACTTTAAAATTCGTTTTCAAGTTTGGTGCAAAAAGTGTAGGTTGCAACATATTGATTTTACTTCTAGATATGTCAACAATTATGTATCTCAGTTTTACAAGAGGTTCTTTGGATAGACTTTGCAATGCAGATGAAATTGTTGAAATCTTGTTGGCATCTCTCTATAGCTAACCATTACCAAAAAATATACTGGTATATTGTCGCTTTTGAATGTGAGTTGGGCTTTCCATAGCCACACAAAACCCATGCTAATACTTTCTTATTGCATTGTTCCTCTTTATGTCCTATATGCTTCACTGTATCGACCCCTAAGGCCCAATATTAATGACAGCAGCTCTACCATATTGAATTAAGTCCCAATTGAGGGCTGAATCACCTGCTTAAGCCCTCATGCTTTCTGCTACATTAACTCTTCTTTGTCTGTCCAGCTCCTGCACCATTACTTAAGACAGCGACCCCAGCCTGTGTGAACTGAAAGGGGGAGGGGCCAGTGACAGGAGAGAAGCAATGAACCTACGGATGCCAGTTCCCTGGTGGTTTCAATGGTGAGTGTGGGCTATAACTCATTCCACACATACACAAAATGTATGCGTGCACACTACGTTAGGGGTACTGCAATACTTTTCACTGTCTTTGTGTTCTACATGTCTCACACCCCCCATTTAGATAGAGGAGAGCAGTGGAGTGAAGAATTATGGATCTAAGAAATGTGGTGACCTTGACATTGGGGGATATGGGATGACGCAGACACTGACAGAGTCCCTGTGTGGCAGTAAAACACCACTATAGTGCACAGCTATAACTCCAGATCGATGGATAAATCAACATAAACAACAAATAATTCAGCAAAATGTTCACTAGAGTAATCTGAAATGGCAATTTGTGTGGGTTTAGTTTCAGTTATAGAGGGATAATGCAGAAGAATGACCGTAATAACTGTTGTGTATGGTTTGTGGTAAAGACACAATGCAATTAATACTATACTGTATTTAAATAATAACAAATAATAACAATTTTCTAAATAGGTTATAGTTGCTGATTTATTCAATACACCTTTTCTACTGTAAACTTAGACTTAGACAAACTTATTGATCCACAAGGAAAATTATTTGGACACATCACACATCATAATAAATATAATAACAAAGATCAAAAATATAAATGGTAATAATAACTTCTGAATAAGGATATGTATAATCCCTTAGTTGTCCAGGTAGAATCCATGGCAAACACACCTACTGTACTTGTTTACAGTTTTTGTTTGTTTACTAGGTCTGTTGAACTGCACTAAGTAAGGAGTCATATTAGCATAATCATTCAGCGCCATAATGAGTGTTTTTACACCTCTGGGCCTGACCTGGCTATCCCCATTGTTTTCTTTATTTTGATTTAGGTCTGAGGATGGAGTTATAAATGGGAGACAGATGACGTTTGAGGCTTCTATTTCTGTTCAAGGATGGATTGTCTTTCCTAACAAAAATAGCCTCTTTAACTCCCCTCTCAAACCAATTATTTTCTCTGGCTAAGATTTGTACCTCACTGTCCTCAAAGGAGTGGCCTGTGACTTTTAGGTGGAGGTGCACAGAAGACTGAGGTCCACTGTTGCTCTCTCATCTGTGTTGGTACATTCTCTTATGAAGTGGCTGTTTTCTTTCTCCAATGTAATGCTCACTGCAGTCTTCACTACATTGAATGGAGTAGACCACACTGCTTTGTTTGTGGCTCAGTGTTTTGTCCTTTGGGTGGACCAGTTTCTGGCTTACAATGTTAGTTGGTTTGAAATAGACTGGGATTTCATGTTGTCTGAAAACCCTCCATAGTTTTTCAGAAACACCAGACATGTAAAGAATAGTTACCTTTTCTTCTGGGTTCTGATTCTTTGTTGTCCTGTTTTTTATCTCTCTTTGTTCTATTGAAAGCCCATTTTGGATATCCACAAACAGAGAGGGCTTTCTGCACATGTTGTTCTTCTTTCTCTTTTCCTTCTGTTCTTGTAGGCACCACTTGAGCTCTGTGTTGTAATGTATGAATAACTCCAAGTTTGTGCTGTGGTGGATGGCCTGATTTAAAAAGCAGGTATTGGTCAGTGTGTGTGGGCTTCCTGAAGACCTCCACCTGCAATCGCCGATCTTCTCCTAACGTTACTGCATAATCTAAGAAAGCCAATGTGGTCTCATTGGCATCTTCATGAGTGAATTTGATGTTCGGATCTACAGCATTAATATGTGCAGTAAAAGGTTCCAAATCTTGAATTATGATTTTAGAAAAGTTATCATCCACATAACAAAACCAATGTCTGGGTGGAGTGCCTGGATACGAGGCCAATGCGCTGTTCAAATTGTTCAATATAGAAGTTAATGATAGGAGAGACCGGTGAGCTAGCACTGTAGAAGTTTCCTCTGAACTGGAAATAGGTCCTATTTAAACAAATTTCCAGCAGTTGGTAGATTTAGTCAGGTGACAGTTTAGTTCTCTCTTCTAGCTTCGTATCCTACAGTAATCTCCTCCTTGCTGCCTCCACCACTACTGATGTTTACTCTGTTCACAAATTCTTCTGCGTTCTCAATATGGTGCTCCGTGTTACCCACCAAAGGGGCCAAACGGGTCTTCAGGTGTTTAACCACATTGTACGTGATGGAATCTGTGCAACATACAGTGGATCTGAGTGGTACTCTCTGTTTGTGAATCTTTGGGAGGCCATAGATGCAAGGAATGGAGTCACCAGAATACAGTCTGTAATACAGTTGTCGATCAATGACTTCTTCCTTCTCCAACTTCTGCCAGCAGTCAATGATCTTCTTTTTGTATCCATTGGTAGGGTCTTGTTTTAGTAAGTCGTAGGTCGTGGTGTCACTGAGCAGGCTGTTCACTTTAGCTTCATAATCAGCTGAGTTCAGAATCACTGTGCATCTTCCTTTGTCAGCTGGCAGGATGTTGATACTGTGGTCCTTCTCTAGAGCAACAATGGCCTTCCTTTCCTCTGGTGTTACATTGGAGGGTGGAGGTTTGGCATTGCTTAGTGCAGCTGTTACTTTCAGTCTAAGGTCTCCAGCTTCTATCTCTGTTAGCTTGTTATTCCTAATGGCTGTTTCTGCTGCTGTGATGTAGTCCACTGTGGGGATGCGGTTATATGTTACAGAAAAATTCTGTCCTTTTGGTAAGTACTTCTTTCTCTGTCTGGGTGAGTCCCCGGTTGGAAAAAAATTTCACCCAGCGTTCCTTGTGCACAGATTGGCTAGGTTTATCCCCCTTCCCTTTGTCCCTCCAATACCTGGGGTTTGTTTGACTTTGGAGTTTTGGTGTTTTGGAGTGTCGTCTTAACTGACTTGTGGCTATGAAGTTGTTGATCCTTTGAAATATTTCTTTTGGGACTAAAACTGGCATCCTGTTTTGTAAGCTTTCTATTTCAAATGTTAAGTTCTCAATGTCATAATTGAGACTGCTAATTCTAAGGCTTAACATCCCCCTCAGGCAACGCTGAGTTAACCTAGCTGATCTATGCCCTGGTTCTGGTGGTTTCTTCTGCAAAGCCTTAGGTATTAGCTGCTTCTGTCAACATCTAAGGTGAAAGCGTAAATGATTCCTCTTCTCTTCTAATTTCTTACCATCCTTTTCCAGCTTTCTTACCAGTTCAAAGGTGGTTAGCTCGAAGTTGTTCTGAAGGTGTATGTAAAATACCTCAGTTGTCCAGGTAGAATCTATGGCAAAGGAGAAATTCAATTTGTCACTGGATAAAAGTTTTTTGGTCGAACACGTTTCGCAGGTCATCCAAGCTGCTTCTTTATTTCTGGGACCAACCACCCTTGAACTGGTGAGAAAGCTGGAAAACGATGGTAAGAGGTTGTCCACTTGACAAATTGCCTTCTGAATAAGTAGCAAAAATAGACTGGTGTCATACAAATGTATATATACAAATACAACATAAATATAGAAATATAGTAATACAAATATGTAAGACAACATATTATATCATATTAGTTGCTGAAGTAGTTTGCTTTTTAATAAGTTTTTTTTGTTCCATTTTACATAGCATAGTACTACTGCTACTACTGTAGTGTAACCACTTCTTGGTATCTCTTCATATACAGTGAATGCCTATTTCTATTGGCCTCTTGTCTGCCTGTTCTTCTTTGATATCGTACGTGATATGTTCTTAGATGTACTTCCTACATCTGTCATATACATTGACAATATACCAAATATAGCAGTCACCAGAAGGCACACTGTATATGTAGGTTTGATATTAATACAATGCAAACAGAACGAGCATGAACGTATAGCCCACACAGCCAGCTCTTCTCTCCATCTCCAGACACATTAGATACATTTGAAGTGCCATTCACCACCACAAAAAGGCAAAATGATGCAGACATTGTGGAGTATTGCGCCCTCTGACCCACTGTGAAGATGATATAATGTAGTCACATGCACACATGCTACAGTGGGAAGTATAATGCTCAAAGCCACAGGGTGATGGGGGATGGGCACGCAACTGGGGTTTGCGAGCCCATATAGGAGGTGCCTATAGATGCAGATATGACAAAGAGAGTAAGGGGAACGTACATTTATTGAGCTACAGAGTAGGTTAGCAAGTCAGCTTTTGGTTTGGAACACGTACTTGCAAGACAGAGAAGGTGCCAAACAGTAAATATGATTTGACAAAGTGATATCTGCTGTTATGTGCTAAAACGATATTAAGAGAATGAGAAATAGGGGCAATGCTGTTGTCCTTAGATAGCCTACAGAAAACACTTTATTGTCTGAGAGAGAGTTTTTGGAATAAATAATTAATGGTGTGGTAGATATATTTTTTAAAGAATTCATTTGTTTCCATTGTAAGATATGTCTGATGGACAAACTCCAGCCACATCTGGTCAACCTAGGAAACGTCCTATTCACAATTTGAGCTTTGTCAGCAATGATGGAATCTGATCAAAATACTTTTCCTTTTTACTCTTGAAGTACATTTTAAAATTAGTCCTTTAATACTCTTACTTAAGTAGACTTTTGCATGAGATATGTTTAGCTTTACCTCAGTATTTCTTTGCTGCAGTATCTGTACTTTTACTCAAACAACAAAAAACTAAATTTACTTCTAAAGTAAGGGTGGTTAAGAGCAAACTTGGACACTGTACAAATGTGAGATAGGGCCAAATCTTAATATGGGTTTTCTACATAAATCACCAGGTACATAGCAATAGTGTTGGTTTGTTGTCTGTAAATTGGATTATCTCACAGACTCAAGTCCAAAACAAATCAATTTAGCAAAGGAAAAGCATCAATCAACTCAACGATTTTCCCTTTTTCCAACAGTCCAGCACAGCATGAGGTTTGCAGGTTCAAATGCATCAAGGTTTCAGTTCAAATCCACATTGGCTAAAAAAAGCAAATAATTTCAGAGATTCTCTGAGCCATTTAACAAGAGCCGGCACAATTAATTGACTTCTCCTCATTTAACCTATCCACAATTCACAGGGTTATATCCTTATTCACTACTACCATTGAGATGTTATATAGAAGTCTGTATTATTGTATGTTCACTGAAGTTTGATTGCCTTTTGTGTTTAGACCGTGTGATGTTTTTCAGACCAATCCTCCCACTCAACAATATGACATCCTTTCTGAAAGTTACACCTGAAACTGCAATTTACAGTTCAGAGATTGAAGAGCTTTCAGAAGATGCATGAAGCTGCATTCATTTCCCATCTGCATTTGTTCTGTGGCGCACAGGTTAGGACTCCTACCCCACAACTAGAAGGTTTGTAGTTCAAATAGTGGATAAAGTTTACATGTTCTCCTCATGTTTGCATCGGCGGCCTAGATACTTAGTTTACCCTGCCTTCACTTTGTTTGATCTATAAATTTACAACTCATATGTATAATGACAATTAAATAACTTTACTTTATTGGATAAGTTTAGAAAATATATGCTAAATTTTAAGTTAAAATTATAGCAACACTGTGTAACTTTTTGGTGATAGAACTTCACCTGCACAATTCCATAAAAATAGAAAGTCCACACCATGCCTTGGAATATTCTCCGTTGATATACGGAACATTTCCCTTGTGAATCAATAAAGTTGGTCTAAGTCTAAGTCTATTTCCATGGCAACAAGCAATTGGAGGCCCTCCTCCAGGCCGTTTGACTCAGGTTTGAGGAGTGACCAGCCCACACAGCAAGCGTCAATGTTTTTTAGAGGAATAATAACATCCACGATGAAAATATATGCTTTTACTTTAATTAATCATTTGTCTAAAAAGTTTTGCAGTGGGGTTTTAAGTTAAAGGTCATACATTTCTTCTAAAAAGTCAGTCATCTTGGAGGTAATGTCACTAAAATGCTAAAGTAGCTCTGCAGGTTTAATGATTGCCTGTCACCACGTCTCCACAGCTTCTCAGTGCCTCTATTTCGGTGCACTGCTCACACCTCGTCTGGGCCTATCACTTTCACACCAGCGTCGTGCCTCACATCCTCGCACCTCCGCCTGTCATGTGCAAGCGCCAAAGCATTTACTGTTGTTGCTTTTTGAAAAACCAAAGGAGAAAAATGGATCAAAAAGTGTGCAAATGTATAATGTTGTATTTTTGCACATTACATATTACATGTGGTGTAAGCTTGAAAACAGTTATTATCCTGTAGACGTAAACAGAGATAGAACAGGAGGAAAACTGATGTGGCTGAGTTCAAGAACAACACAACACCAAAAACATATTAGTATTTTGTTCATTTGGTTGGGACACTGACATATGATGGAATATTTACCTGACCAGCCAGAATCACACGCTGGATCTGGAGCCATATCCTGTCTCCTGGATTTCGAAATTGACAGGCCGAATAACCAGTCAGAGAGACACATGCTCTACTCGCATCCAAAAAATATGGCTGCACACATATAAAAAAGGATTTAAAAAAAAACAATAACAGGACTGAGACATCAATCGAAGCACCAAAGTAATAATTAAATGAGAAGTGATCCTGTTCTGAATGTCACAAGAATTTTGGAGAGGAGGCGTCTCATGTTAGAACAGAGAATTTTCACCCTCTATGGCTCAGTTCCAGTCCCTTCTGGATTCAAACAGAATATAGGGACTGGCTGGTCAGGCAAGAGGAATATAGCTGTGGATAATCTCCATTAACATGGCAGGTGAAGTGTCTTGCCTAAGGATCAAATCAGCATGCCAACATTTCTCTATATGTTTACATTTACTTCCATTAGCATTTATACTCATGCCTCACTATGATTTGTTGTTAGAGCCACATAATTTCTAAAAACCCTAATTTTACAACAAGACAGCATGGGATGTTAAACAGTAACAGTGGTATAATTATATTTATATTATATTAGAAATTACTTCTGATGTCACAAACCTATATCTTGAAAATCAACACCATGGCTTTAAAAATAGTCCCCAGATTTGGCTGCTCAAATTTTCTCTGACTTAATTTTGTACAATCAATAGCCGGTCATGGTCCATATTCCCAATGGGACCATGTTTAGACATTTTGGGTGACTAAAAGGGGCAAGAGGCTTTCATTGCAGCATGAGTCAGCCCGTGGAGAGGATATCTATCACATCACATCATTGAGAGCTCCAATACAGAGCTACTGTGAATGGAGCCACCCCCCCCCCCCCCCCCCCAACCCTCCCCTCCCCCATTTCCCTCACCCCTCCCTCACCCCAACCCAATCTGTGCCATTAGAAAGATGACATCATCCCTCTGCACCACTCAACATCTCTCCCTCCACATAAGTATCGTTTTCCAATGCTGGCTTCTCCAATTGCCCGCTGTTATGGATCCGGCTCAGTTGCGGCCAGCGGCAATTAGCCTGAGCTTGTGGAGGCTGTGATGTGTGCAGGGGGGAGATAAGGTATAAGGGCTTTGACACTGCCAGGGTTATGGAGATAGTAGCATAGGGAAGAGCAGAGCATCCATCAGGACAGCAGTGTCGCAGTGGGGGGTGAAGTTCTGCCAACAATGTCACTGGAGATCTATGGTGGGGTCTTGGTTAACATCTGTACACTAGATGTAACGTGTGAGAAAAACATCAAGAGGAGACAATGAAGGTCAAATCTAACAATGGAAAGGTTTGGATTAGCACTGATTTGTTGCACGTAGATAATTGATTTGATAGTCACTTTACAATAACTTTTAAGGTCTGTGAAAGTCAAGAAAACAATATTTCATGAGATACTGGGGCTTTGTCATTGTGAGGTTGTGTTATTGCCAAGATTGAGGTATATTTAATAAAGAATAATACTTTTTACAACAGTATGTGTTGGCCTTTGCTAGGTCGTTCTTGAGAGACACACCCCTAATGCATGGTAGGTGTTATTGCCTTGACTAGAATTGCTTTGAATAGAATATTCCTCATTATGGCTTTAAAGAGACAAGCAGGTAATGCCACAAAACCAAGTTATAGGTAATGTCTGCGAAGATTCAACCTCATTCAACAGTAAGAATCCATATGTCATTTTGTGCAGTGAAACATATGTGATGAAATAAACGCTTAAATACTAGAATAAGTGCAGTAGTTTCTATTTGCTATTATACTATTAATACCTTAATTTTGAGTAACAGATATATGGTAAACAAGGGCAAAATTTACAGGGCACTTCTGTGAAACCATTTCATGCCTAAAGTGGATGCGAATGACCAATCTCTCTGACTAACCGTCTCATTCTGTCTGGTCATCCTATGGTCTTTTCTGTTGTTTCTGCAGACTGAAGCCTTATCCTACTTAATCCACAGTTATGGTTTTTGGGTTTACCTAATGTGCTGCCCCACCACATCAAACAATAAAACTGGTCAGAGCCCTCTTACAGTGTACACAGGTGGTGCCTGTAACCACCCATAAACAAACATACGTGGATTATTGTCATTATAGCATTAAGTAGACTGAGTTTCCAGAAGCAGACTTGGGATTTTTTGTTTGTGACAAATTGTTTGGCCAGCCACAAAAATTACGTTTAAATCCTGTTTAGACTGAATGACATTACTCTGATTAAACTAACACACAAAAGAACAGAAATGGTCACATCAGACCAGTGCTTGGCAAAACAAAATAGGTTGTAAATAACTATACCTTAATGCTCTTGAATTAATCATTCTTAATTAACAATTCGTTCTTTATGAGTTGAGTCTTAGTTTGTGCTTTATTAAGAGAAGTGTAGTTACTGTAAGTGTTAACAAAAATGGTACATATGCAGACAGGTTAAACGACCATTGTTGTGACTTTGCTGTGGTCATCTGAAACTATACCAACCAACCAAACATGTTGAGATCGAAGTGGTAAGTGGTTCATTCAAGATACTAAATGCAGACAGAATCTCATAACAAGCTAAATAGAGTAAAACTAACTAGAGTTTGAAAAAGAAATAAACATGGACAACTTTCTCCAAAACAATGTCTGCAGAGATGAGATCATTCTTATTGAGAGCTTTTCTGGGAATAGATCTGTTGTTTTGTTGTTGCCACCATAGATATACACGGCCATACACCTCCCATAGTTTTAAGTGTCACTGACTTTCACAAAATAATTATAATCTTTTCTATTCTATGCTGCTTTACAGTAGCTATGAATACATTATAAAGGTCAGGCATTTTTAAAAGATTTACCACGTAACTTTTTTGGTGGAGGGTACATGACCTGAAAGTCTCCTTGGAGATTGCTTTATCTAGAATATTCCACAGTATGGCATTAAACCCACATACAGGTGGCACTACAAGACCAAGATGCATGTGAAATCTGTGGAGAAGTGGCCCTGCTCACAGGGTTTTACATTTTCATCTTGTATATTTTTAACAATAAAATGCTAGATAGATTTAATACCATGTAGTAGTACATTCAAGGTAAAGCAGTAACATATCCATAGAAACAGGTATGGCATACAGTACTCACCACAAAAAAAGCACTGCACCTTTAAAAACTGTAGACGTTCTAGATAAATTCCTATAAGGTTCACTGAAATATTCCACAATCAAATCATTGGCATATTTCATACATGATGTTTATGAAACCATAAACATCAAAAATATTTCTATTTTGTTTCACACTTATTATGAACCTTGACTGAAATATACTGTACTTAGTACTTAGCTCCACATGTGTGATTACCACACACAGCCCACTGCACTAAACTGTGTCACATGATTAGCTCAGAGTGTGCAGTTTAATGACTTCCTGTATTAAAACTAAAGATGACATTTAACTAAATAACAAGGCTGCTCACATGGAACACGGGTCAGGTGAGGTGAGAGAACAAGGAGAAAGAGAAAAAAATACTGACTTTTGATTATAAAGTTAAGCTAAGTCAATAGAATAGGCATGGTCAGAATAGTAGGGAATAGTAATTCTCAATTCAAGTAAATATCAAAAGGTGAATACTGTACTATGCGCCTGCTTCACTGTTAATTTTCTAGATGCAACAGACACATTAGAATATTCAAATTAATTTTATAATGAATGGAAATGCATTTTGGTAATATTAGCAGTGTAGATTCTATAGGTTATAGTAAAAATTTTAAAGAAATACTAAAAATAATCATAAAATAATGTGTGCTATAGTTGGGAAAGACGATTTTGGGGTGTTGCTCTTTTTATTAGATATAGACAGAAAATATACTTACTTAGCTCCATGTCCATAAATCATTCAAATGAAAGACTTAACTCTGACTTTCATAAATCTTTTATGTCTAAAAAGTTTGAGTTTGGATGTGGCTGAATAATTGAACAAACCAAATATAGAAGTAGACACAGTGCCCAAAGTTCAGCAGAGTTTCCCTGAATTCTTACTATGACCTTTGACCCCAATGACTTGGTCAGACAATTGGATAGTCAGGTGACCAACACGGGGAGCAGTAGGTGCACGTGTATAAGGTCTTTAAGGTCATATATTCATTTTTATGTTTAGTTCATTTTAAATTAACTAAACATAGTTAAAAAACATGATTTTATTCACACATGTTTGAGAAATCTTTTACAATTAGTCTTCTACGTCACCAAAGCTCAGGTCATTAAGTGGTAGTTTTCAAGTTAACAGCTACCTTTTACCTTTAGTTCAGTAGAGATTGGCAATTCCAGGACTGAAATCATCAAAATGATTCTAGTGAATGTGTGTGTAGTTTAAATGCACAGCAGAGCACATCCTGTATTACCACATGACATCACAAGGTGGAACAAAGTGTTTTCCATCTGAGAGAAGAGCACAGCCTAAATATGCAGGGTTTGTGTGTTAAACACGTGTGAATGAAACAAAACACAACTCCAGGTATGTTTTTTTATGAGGAAACCAGATTATAACATAGATCAGTAAAAAAGTGTAATATGAGCCCTTTAATGCCACACTTCAGAACATTCCATGCACTGCAATAACATCTCCATGGACACAAACAGATACCTGACCCTCCATCAAAAAAAGTTTCAGAGCACCTTTGATGTCAGATTTATTTATACTTCTCATTTATGTAATCAGACAATGGCACAATTAGCTGTCTGTGTCCTTTATTTCTACATACAAATAAGGGTGAATTTGAACATATAAGTACATATAAGTCTAACTAGCTTCTATTGGGAAAAACAGGGACAAATGAAACATAAAGAACATAAAGCCTATGAAATGTCTTCTCTCTGTTTCACTGTACACAAACTCTATGTATACATGCTGTCTTTGGTTCTTGCTGTGAGAGCTTAGGCTGGCTGAGTTTCTGTTTGTTTGTGGTTGCTCTGAGGACAAATAAAAGAGCCACTTTGAGAGCTGCTGCCTGACATGGTTTGGCAGGTCGCGGTGACTAACACTTGTGGTGCGTGTGTGTGTGCTCAAGTTACAGGCCTGTACACAGCGTCTCACTGCACACGCAAAGAAAGAAAAGGCTGAATCACATAAGTCTGTATGTCGCTCCATGACAATAAAGTTAATGCATTGTTTTTATATAGAGGTGGCTACGGTATAAGAAACCATGACATCACTCAGCTGTAGATGAATAAGTCTGTGAGTGTATTGTTAGTATTATCACGCATTAATATCAATCAATGTCACTCATGTGTTCTTCTTAAAGATACATTTAATCAATTATTAATATTATTTCAGAGTTAACGGATAAGAGGAGTCTCCTAGTGGTCAGAAATGTACAGTTATCTTGATATATGTTTCTCAAAGTCTGGTACTTGTGCAGCTCCTCCTGGTGATACTTGAGGTCCTTTACTGTTCTAACCTTTGCTTATTTTAATATCTACTTTTTGGAGCTCCTTTGGACAACTTTTGGTTAGAATTATTGTAGCATTCAGTCTTAGTTTAGATCTGAAATCGTCCCACTTTAGACCTGATTTAGATCCGGTGATACTCAAAATGCCAAATCTTTTCTTTGATTCTACTTGAAAAGTCCATTCAATATAATGTGAACAACTGAATATGTTCTCTTGTTATAAAGTTTTGATTAGATACAAGAAAAAAAAAAAAAAAAAACATACACAAAGAAGTTACACCACCACTCTCGGCCAGTAGGTGGAGTCGCGAGCTGGTCTGGCTTCAGTGTCTATTTTTGCCTCTTAGCCCCAGGACCAATTAGGTTGTCCTATGTTTACTTGCACCAATGGAAATTTACATGCACTTTTACTGTGACCCAGGTGCAGTACCCCGAGCCTCTATAGTACTTTTCTTTCCTAATGTTTCGTAACAAGTGTTCAAAAATACTCTGCCGTGTTGGTGTCAAGTATCAGAGGCTTGCTGTATGTCTGCTTTCATTTAATGCAGTCATCCACATAACAAATATTGCGCAAGGGGAATTTCTAGGAAGTTGAGGAGAACATAGCGTTGTTTTACCGTATGGGATTTTTTTTTTTTTTTTTTTTCTGGCTGACACCAGATTTATCTAGAGCAGACAGCGCGGGGCTATGTGTGTCAGGCAGAAATGGAGTTAGCGTGAGTTGTGAATTGACAGCATGTGTAGAGCAGGGCCCGAGGAATTCCTTTCATAGCAGCGAGTCCTTAGACCGTACTGTGCGTATTTCACAACATACAAAAACAACACATTTACCTAATTTATCTGATGTACGTAAGAGCTGTTTCATGCCAGTAAGAAATCAGACTTAAGATTGGATTTGTCATCAATTTGGGTTTCCTGGATTGAGCAGTTTTCCATTCTGCCTTAGTCCATTTTAAAGATTGTGCTGAAATGAATGTATTTAGTGTCCAAATATTTAATTTAAAATGTAATGAAGTAAAGCCTTGCAAAATAAACAGAAATACAGATACAACACCTTTAAAGCAACTCTGTGCAACTTTCTGGAGATGGCACTATTCCATGGAAACAAAAAGTTAAAGCTATGGAAATATATATTTAATGCCATACTATGGAATATCATGTTTGTGAGATTTTAAAATATGGTCACTGTTGATACTTTGCAGTGACATCACGGTGGGGGTGTACTGCATGCATCTCTACTGAAGGAACGTTCAGCAGTTACCATGGTGACACAATACACAAATTTTTTGCACATAGGTAAAAAACATTTAAGACAGTCTGAAAACTCAAGGAAAGAATACTAAATGGATTTTAACAACTAATTTTCAGCAACTTGAGTAACTTCAGACTTCAGGTTCAGACAGAACAGTGCCTGTAGTTAGCATTGCACCCCCAGACAGTCAGAGGAAGGCATCAGCTGCAAATTATCGATACATAAGTTTGTAAGTAAAACCCCCAACTGAAATAAAGACAGCACAATAATGTGTATGGAGCCTCACCAAGCTTTATTTACATGCGCACCATTTCTTATACAAACTAGATTACAATTAAAAATGGAATACACAGGAAAAATACTCACTAACATCAAGTCGAGAAGAAGCAAGATTCATTATAAAGTGTAAAGTTCGAAGGGCAAAGGATGAAGTTAAAGCTGGCCTTAGGATTTTTTTTACAAGAAGTGGACAAAAGGAGGTGATTAAGGTATCTAGTGGTATATCTTGTCAGTTTTTGCTTGTTTTGCATATTTTGAAACTTTGTGAAACTGTGCCGGTATAAAGCAGTTGTGGTGTAGAAGTGTAAATTATCTCCCAACAAAGAAAAGATATTTTACACGTATTATACATGAATCAACCTGTGATTATAGTCCCTAGATTATAAAACTAAAAGAAGTTGACAGCAGACCCTCTAATATAAAAGTGATTATTCCTGTAGTAAGTACTGACAAAATATGGTTTGATTTGATAAAATAAGATCTGCTCGTTCACCCAATTCTTTGTATTGATGACTAGATTTTTGCTTGCATTTCCCTGGTTCAGTGTTTTGGTGATGCTAGCCAGTACTCAGTATAGAACATATAGCATAATACAACATGTAAAGTTAGAGAGTGGCTTTGAAATGTCTGGTGCCAAAAACTAAAAATGAGAAATTTTTATTTTCACCTTTTAACAAGTAATATTGGAGAGTGTGTTTTTTTGGTAGAAGAAAAGACAGATTTTCCTGAAAACTTAAAGGGACGGCACCATGGCAATTTTTCGTCATGCACTAAACCTCATAACGCACGGTAGCTATTCATCCCTCGCCAACCATGCACTCCTCTGTAAGCCTGGTTTCAAAGTACTATTCACACATCTGTACACTATTATACACAACAAGGGCGGACCCTCTGTGGCACGAGGGTCTCCAGATGCTACAACATTGGTGTTTTTTTTCCCACCATTTTTTTTCACAAGGCTGGTAGTAACAGTGTTCCCTCCTACAATACAGGTGTAACATAACTCTTCACCTATCCCTTCAGAGGTATTACAAAACTCAAAAACGGGTCTCAAGTACAATACAGATTTACATGGACGAAACAGCAAGCGAGTATATGCATTTTTACACAAATCATAATGTATAAATACATACATGCATACAGGCTAACGTGCTGTATGCGTCGTGGAGGGAAATAGACGGGTTATTCGAAGAAGATAGACAAAATATAGGAAGGAGGAGAAACCAAAGTCACAAAATAAAACTTGATGCTCCTCTCTCTTCGTCATGTTCACAGGTTACAAGTTCACAACACACAGCATTTGTCTGTTTCAAAGACCACAAGATTTGCTTCAACCCCCCTGAGTTTTTATAATGCATAACAGGCCCCACAAGATGTAAAAACAGCAGAGCTTAACACAGATCCCTGGTACGTGTTTTCATATGTCAGTGTGTATGTGTGTTTGTATATAAAAGTGCATTTGATTTCCTTGTGACTTTGCTTGCATTTTATTTTGGATTGGAAAATCTCTCCACAAAAAACCCATCACCTTAGGATGACATCATAAGTTTGCACCTTAAAGGAAGTGAACAAGGAAAGGAACGCAGATTTTGGGATTATGTCTCAGTTCTGTTTACTTGAACTCATGTAAATCCTGCCCACTGCCTTTGTCCTCAGTGGTGATGATTGACAGCTCAGAATCGAGGAACTTTCGAGGCTTTGAGAAAACAAGTGAGCCTTGAACTTAAGATTTGATGCTAAAAGTATACTTTAATTTATTGATACAACATACTTATCACTATCTCAACATGAAAAATAAACTCTTATTTGAGTGCAGTTAGTCTTTAATCTCTCCTAACAATCCAGTTGTATTTCAGACTTTCTTCTCCAAAAATGTATGATGTAAAAAAAAACAAAAACAACAACTTATTGACTTATTACATCATAAAAAGTTGACAGTTTTCCATGCAACAACTTGGTAGATTGATAGTAACACAAGGAAATCAAGTCAAACAGTGTGCATGTGTGTATATGTGATTTGGCTGCCAGCAGATCCTACTGTTAATTTTCAAGTAATTTGGCAATATACAGAGACATAGTAGTAGCTTATTGACATATTATGAACTTGAGAAAAATGGCTTCTTAAGGAATGAGCCTAAAAATCCATGTGCCCTTTGACCTTTGCATCTGGCTGCTGCAGCGGTCATGGCTGGACTGAAAATAAACTGATTTCAAATGGTTTATGCTTTAGGACAGGAGTCAACACTGTTTACATAGTAGCACCTGTTGTGGAAATGTTCACAAACCCAAAGAACAGCTATTTATTTTGGCTACATCATATGCTGTAATCATAAATCTCATAAAACAAAGATAGTTTTTCCTTCCTGATTTGCTCTGTACAAATATGCATTTATATAACTCCAGTATTTTGGACAATTTTACAGTTATTTTCCCCTAACAAATAAAAAAAGATGTTTAAGCAAATTTAAGTATACTCTTAGGATGCAGCAGTATATAAGCGCTAAATTTGAAGTGCATTTTACATCCTAATGCTGTTACCACCACTCTTATGTATATAGATTGTTATGTGCATTAAACAAAATAGCTCCACTGCCATCTTTTCTTTTCACCAATAATTTTTTTTTTTCATTTTGTACAGATAGGTATGATGCCAAATAATGATAAAACAGAAAACGTTTATCAAACAAAACACTGCACATTTAAAATCACAAGGATAAAAACACAGGGAGAGTCTTCTTTTGTCCAACACAACACTTCTCCATTTTAAACTTGAATCTTCATTGGGAACAACTGTAAGGTCTCTCCTCTTCACTTCAATCCACCTGAAACGCCTTGGATTACAACAGAACAGGACTGAGAAATTGCATAACTCTGTCATTGTCAGTTTGTTTCTAAGTGTAGTTTCACAGGAGGTTTGGAGGCTGATCTTCAGCATTGAGTGTCTGTAAACAGGCTTATTTTGTTTGTGCTGATGGCAGGTTTGGCAAAAAGGGTGTAGGTAATGATCGTCCATACAGTTCAGACCTGCAAAAAATTGGAAATAATTGTGAAGAGCAAAATCAATGTTAATGTGTTCATTCTTTCAAATGTGTTCTGATCTTTTACCTGCTGTGCTTGGTGCCTGACCCTTGCTCAGCCAGGGACCCAGCTCTGGGATGTCTGCTTGTTGCTGGTGAAGTTGACCAAAGAGTCAAAGTTAAAGTCCAGTCCGTCTGCGTCCATCAGCTCGCTCCTGATGATAGAGTCCATATCACACTCTAAAGTCCCATTGAACATGTCCAGGTCCAGGTCAGTGGGGAAGCGGTCCTGGTTCAGAGGGGCTCCGTTAGTAACTGTCCCATTCATGAAAATGGAGGTGTCGATTTGCATGGAGGATGAGCCATTGCCCCCTAGAGGAGAGTTCAGGAGCTGCTTGGCATTAGCCAGCATGTTAGCTTCATTGTTCAGAGTCAGACCATTTACAGGCCGGAGTGCGTTCTGGTTGTTACTGTGCCCCTGGACGTTGTGAACCCCAGTGGTGCCAAAGGTCATGACGGGGTCGTTGCGGAGGATAAGGCCACGGCGGGACATTACAGCTGCAGCACCAGCCTGGGACATGAGTGGGTCGGACTGAGTCATCATCACATCACTGTGGTTATGGCTGTCCGAGTTGAGCAGGTCCTGCAATGTTTGGCTGCCAAAATGAGAGGTGATGGAGAAGGACGTTTGCTTGTTCTCCTGGATGGTCTGCATGGGAGAGGGACGCAGAGTGGACCCTGTGGAGGGCGGGCCAAAGATGGAGTTACTGAAACCATTGCTGCCATTAGTAGATGGGTTAGGAGCAGGCGAAGTGGTGGAGGAAGAGACGAGTCCATTTGGTTTAGAGCCAAAGCTGAAGCCTGAGGATCCATTTGGGGGCTGTCCTGTAGTGCTTGGCACCATGTTGATGTTTTCCAATAGCTCATTCATTATGTCATCTGTGAGTCCATCGTTCAAATTCATGGTACCTGCTAGATCTGCGAGCCGGGGCAACTCTGTTGGAGCTGGTTTCCCATTGGCTGTGCTGTTTCCAGGCGACAACGTCCTGCCAGGACTGTAGAGCATAGGCGACAGAGGGGGCTCGTCGTCTGGGACCTGGTCCAGCTCGGGGTTGGCCAGTATGGGCGTCAGGCGGCCGCTGATGGTGCTGGCGTTGGAGTTTGTGCGGGAGCGAAAGTCAGTCCAGGTGTCCAGCTCCTCTGTGCTGCGTGACGTAGGACTTCCGGGCCAACGGGACAGGCCTGAGGGACTGTCTCCGCCCTCTCCCGCTGCAGCCGCGGCCTGGAGGGCAGCCTTCTTCTTAGCGGCGCGGCCACGAGCTGACTTGGTGTATTTGTTGCTGTTGTCCATAGACACGGCTCGGCGGCGTGGAGCCTTGCCTCCTTTCCCTCCCTCAGGGTTGATCATCCACCAGGAGCTCTTGCCTGTGCCTTCATTCTGCACCCGGATGAAGCGGCTGTGCAGAGACAGGTTGTGCCGGATGGAGTTCTGAAACACAAAAAGGAGAAAGAAATGAGACTTAGAGCTGTCCATTTACACTGGTCTGTCTTTTTCACTATTGATAGAGCAGTCCTCTGGAAACACTATTTAGATCCATACATCACTAATGGTGATGCTGAATATTGATCTGGTTGGCAAGACAAAACACAAAATAACCAATTATTTCAATTGTTCCAACAGTAAATATAGACAAACAAATAAGCCAACAACAGCTTTAAGCTCTGATATGTGCATTGTTACCTGCATCACTTTGTGCTGTGGATATAAAGGAGAGGACTTGTGCTATAATCAAGCATCTTCTATATTGAAAAGCTTGTACGATTTTGTGTTGCATAACAAAACAGAGTAGACCGTGTGTGTCTGTGCCGTGTGAGTCATCTGTGTATCGATCACTCTCTCTCTCCTGGTGCAGAGGGGAGAGTGAGGACTAGACCAGAGCTCTGCTAATGACTGTTTTTACGCACATACTAGTATTGTAGGTGTACTGCGAACTAGTGTGGGGTCAGGGAGGAACACAGTGACCATGAGGTACCTTGGCTTTGGTTCTGTTGCTAGAAATAACATGAACAGACCCTTTAGAAAATTTGTTGCTTGTTTAAAACATGTAACCTACACAGTTTAGACCCAAAATTAAAGTCTTCTAAACAGTCAAATTGAAGGACCTAACAACTTATCTTTATTGCTTTTACCCAAATCACTCCTCAATTCCTCCATTAAACTTTAGATGGTATAGTTAATTTAATTTGTTTTTCCACTGCGCTCTGTCTTCCTCCCTTTGTGTTGTTTCACAAACATGTAGCTCTTATGTGCCCTGAGGGACTCCAGGCCTATGTTATGTCTTCTCATATAAACAAGCTAACCGCCCTCCACAACAAGCACACACATCCCCTGCTGCTGATTTTCTCTCTCTATGTATATTTGAACTCACTAAAACAGAACACATTTCTGGGGCCGAGAGGACGAGCGCCAACATTTTTGGTGGGAATCACAATATTGTTTTCCAAGAAATGGGGCCCCATCTTTTACAGTTTACAGGCAATTTGGTATAGCTTGTTTTTCATGGTCAAAAGCAGCACAGTCAGAAGGCTAAAATTACTTGATTGTAAGGGGTCAAGGACATTTTGGCGCACACAGGAGGAATGCCACTTGCTGCAGGGATGCTCGCTAACCATTACTTTGCATTAGCCATAAACAAAAAAGCCTTTACTTATGAATGGGCGTGTGCATGTGCATTTCCCAAGGTGAGTGACCGGGAAGGAGTGAGGTAAGATGAGAATGGGATACCACGGAGACCAATGTTTACCATTAGCTAGCTAGCATCTCTAAAGACATGATGTAATGCTAAAACACTCAAACACACATACGGTAATTCTTTCCAGCTGCCAGGAAATGTAAACAGGACTTGGCATCAGGTTGTTCAGTAACAGGCAGGTGTTGGCACAGAATAGTAGGTATGCAGGTCTTTTACTGCAAATTGTTTCTCAAGAACTCCTTTAATTAAATATATAATTATTCAGTCACATGGCAGGAAGCTGATTTGGTTGTGAGCATAGTGGGTATAAAGAATTGAACTAAGTGAGTGTGATGTCACCCATAGCGTTCAGCTCCAGTCAAATGATACTCACTGAGGCCTGCAGTTATGGGGCGAATTTGGAGCCAAGTTCCATATAAGGAATAGGAATTTATTTGCAGACAAAATAGCAGAATACAAACACCAGGATCATGTAGAGAGGGTTAATACAAACATTTTAAGACCAAGCAGTTATGGAGAGGAACGTGGTGGCTACGGGGCTAGTTATGTCCATTTATATATAAAGTCTATGGTTGTGAGAAATGTCACGATAAACTCACATGAAGCACCACAACTGAGAAGAAAAATCTTTGAAAATGGCACATGGTAATGACCAGTTGGAGTATGAGAAAATGCTAGCTGGATTTTAAGCAGTAAACAAAAGTGGATGAAAAGCTTCCATATCAAACCATAAATCACCTGCATTTGTCTTGTGTTATTATTTGCCCTATGGATGACTGTATACAGATGGTACATTATTTGTTATGCTTACTATGAACTGCAGCTGCTCCTCTGAGGTTTTCACATGCCCATTAATAAAACAGCACAGCTCAAAGAGGCCAGTGCTCTGATTCATAACTCTGGATTTACAGCTACACTTAATAAAAAGCACTACTCCGTAGCCAACAGCACAAACAGCCATGTTGAGACAGTAGTGAGAAATTGGAGCAGATTAATGTTTTCATTAACGTTTTGTACCTGTTTATAAGAGTTTAATGAGTGTTTATTCTATTTACAAGTAAGTGTAAGAAGTCATTAGTTGATATTCAAAAATATCGCTGAGGCAAGACACTTGGAAAATGTAGGCTTACTAAAAAGCAGACACCTACATTCTTCAAATAACTAAGTGCTATTAACTTGTATTTATTACACTTATGATGAAATATTAGTGTAATTAAAGTAACTCTTGAAATGTGTGTCTTCTACCACTCATATAAAGCTTTTTAATCCCCAAAAGAGACCAAAATCAGATCATATACAAACCAAACATACAAGGAACATGTCTGAACATATCCCAGGAATCAATAGAATACAATTTATGATATTTATAATAAAAATATATGATTTCTGGTTTCTGGATTTAGTCGATTAACTAATTACTAACTAACTAATTTGAATCATCACTTTCATCAAGTAAAACTAGAGTTGAACACAAAGACCAAACTAAAACTAAATAAAAATGCAATGTCAAAATAATACTAACTGTACCTAAGTGAAAGTAGGTTATACAAGTCCAAGTGCTAAACTGAGTGCTTTGGTTTCCAGGTTCACTTGTGTTACATTTTTGGACCAAGCGAAGAGCCTTATGGGCAAAGTTCATGGGAGAGGCCCCAGCTGTGTTGTATGTGCATGCATTGGCCAGCTGCAGCCAACGCTCTCAACAACAGAGGCTCTATGTCCATCACCAACATGTGGGAACAATTCATCAATGTCAGTAAGTATGTGGTTAGCATCTACACTTATTCTTCTGCCCCGAATTATGACACTTTATTTCTACTAGGGCTGCACAGTATATATTGCAATTAAATCAACAGTTTGAGCTGACGCAGTTATCAAGTCACAAACTCTGCAATTATTTAGATGAACAACTGAACAAAGAACAAAATATCCTGTGCTTTTTAGAAAAACTATTGTTGTACCTTTAGTTTAAAAGTGTGGGATTATCATACCAGTTTTGCAGTTCATATTTTCTTCTCTTTAATGTTTATGTTTTTGGAGTTGTTTACCTTGTGTACTCTGAACAGAACCTACTTTTAAAACATATATTACAAATATAACTGTCATCGCAATACTCAGAATGATCACAATTAGTATTTTCCCCAACTCTAATTTCTGGAGTCTACAGAGGACAAGACGAGTACTATGTAAAATGACATTTTGAAGGGAGGCAACCCAAAAAGCATACAGAACATATAGCGCCCCTCCCTAGCCAGAGGTCATTTTCAAAATCCATTCGGTCACTGGTCAAAATGTTTAAGTCGGCGCGCTCTGATTGGACAGAGCGGAGGTAAGCCGTGTTCTGATTGGTTGACTTGAAGAGGTAGCCAGGCAGTGCAGAGGCAGCCTAGCATTGCAAGTGTATTTCATCACCCAGATACAACACAACGTCACTCTGGCTTGATTGGTCTGAATAATGTGAAGCAGACTTGCTCTTGCCTCCCCATGAGCAGCCACTGATTTAGGAAGACAACACCAGGTCAAAGGTCAAAGTGCTTTAAGGGTCAGACACTTTTTAGCCCCGCCCACGACACACATCTGGGGTGGCTCTGATTGGATGGGCAGAACCTCACACCTATAGCAGTTTTGAGAGACTCTTTGCCAAACATAACCAGGTGTTATCAGGCGTTATGTAAAGCAGGACTAATCTGAGGTGAGTGTCAACATTGAGGATGGTAGGGTCACACAGTCCTGTCCTGAATGGTGTAATGTTCTCTTTTTACAAAAATAGAAACAAAAACATGTTTACTAGGGACCAAAAAGTGTGTTTGAGTGTTTGAATAATTTTGTTACTTTTACAAAAGTATCGAAAAGAGCAAATCAAAAATGGAAATTATGTAATACTGACACAATTTCCCATAATCCACAATTGCAGTTTGGCATATAGGTGTCAGTAATAGAAATTCCTGGCAATGATCTGAGTAGTCTTAGTAGAACACGAAGAATCATACCAGAAGTTAATAAGATCATGACACTATTGCAATAGTAATAACCTTTAGCCAAAATAATAGCACAGATAGTAATACCACTAGTACTTAGAAGCAGTAGACAGTACTTGTTTTCATTGTACTTGCTGTTTTTGTAATATAGAAGACATATGTTTTTAAGTGATTTTTAAAATAATTTTTGTGTGTTTAGTGTTTAACTATAATGTCAGTAGATCATCATTCTACATTTTGATCATTAACAAGTGATACAGGTCAATTTAAGTCCTGTCCTGTTTAAAACTGCAAAACTGACAGGCCTGTATCTTCATGATTAGATTTTCCTGTTGCAAGAAGTAGATTTTCAGTGTTTTTATTGCTGAAAAATTGTTATGTGACATTTCCAATCCCTATAAGTATGAGCCAGAACCAGAATTTTTGGAATAATTGTAAGTAAGTCCAAAGAAGTGGGCGTAGAGAGGGGGTAAGTGAAATGTTTTTAGCGCTCCAGCCTTGAATACAAGACAAAGTAGGATTTCAATTTATTAATTTTTGAGTAAGCAAATGATGAGAGAATAGGGTTATAACATGGGTAAAAGTTCATAAAAGTTAGAGTTTTTAATATTCACCTCTAAGCCTGAATATAACCATCACCATATATCGAAACAGCCAAACCGAACCAGCACTGCTCTATACTTATCTCACTCTAATTTCATTTAGTGGTTACTCCATTTACACTAGAGGTGACCAGTGCATGTTTAGTTAAGTCGCGGTGTATAGGAATGCACGCCTTTGACACGTACGAGTGGTTTATAAATATAGCGAGAGAGGACAGTTATTTATCCTGGGACTCTGCTCACAGCCCCGCCCCCTCGTCCCGTCCCAGCACTGGAGAGCAGACAGAACATTCCATTCCCTTCAATCATATGTTCGTACCCCAGCCAGCCCCCTCCCCTCCTCCGCTCCATGTCTGTTCGTATGTATGTTTTGGCTGTATGTATTTGTGTGTTGGTTTGTCTTGTGTGAGTGTGGACCCTGGCAGGAGGAGCAGGGGCCGGTTGGCAGGAAAAATGGTAGCTGCTTATGTTGCTGTCCCACTGCCAGTCCTCGCCCCCTTTTGACATCCTCCAAGGCAAATGGGATCAGGAACATTTGTCTGAGAGTCTGTCCAAATGCAGGGTTACACAACGGTTATGTTCTCTCGAAGAAGCCAGAAGAGGGTCACTGAGCTAGTTTCAGCCAGTCTTATTAGTTTTTTATTTTAGCTTTGGAAATATGTCGATTTTTTTTAGTAAAGTTAATTTCATCCACAAATAAGGGTGGCTGATACTGATCACACTGACTGACTGCTTTATTTTTTTGCATCTTCATAACAATATTCAGATGATATATTATGCAATTTTCTGATCTATGTTATAATGTTGTTTCCTCATCTAAAACATAACTGGAGTTGAGTTTTGTTTCATTCATCCATGTTCAACACACATCCTGCAAATTTAGGCGAGAAGAGTTCTTCTCTCAAATTAAAAACACTCCACTGTGTTTTTAAGCTTCATACACGTTCACTAGAATCATTTGGATAATTTCAGATCTGGAATTACCAGTGTGTTGAGCTTTGGAGATGTAGAAAGACTAATAATAAAGGGTTACTTAAACATATATGTATGAAACACAATTGCAGGTATAACATTATAACATGGTTTAAAGCTCAGAAGAGTCAATTTTGTGTGATATAGGGACTTTAACAATGCATCGGGAATGAGCTAAAATGTTGACCCATGAAAAGACCATAAAATTAACCTCTTTAATCAGCTATTTTTGAGGTCATATTTTTTTTTATATAGTTTTAATCATCAACAATACGTTCTATTCTAATTTTGCACATCTCCTGAACAACAATTGCAATATCAATTTTTCAATGTAGTTCCTCTTTAACATTAGGAACTGACAAGGATTTGCTCTCCAAGTTTATTAAAGCATATTACTGTACTTAAATATGCAATGGTTAAAGTAAATCGACAGTGGGTTGTATACATTTTCTGATGAACTGGGAATTCTACCACACAACAAAGCTGCTTTATCATGCGGAACAAACCAATAAAACTTAATGGGTGGAGTTTTCTGTCTCTCAAAGCTTTTCATGTTCACTCAAAAATGGCTCTAACTCATGTGAAATCCCCCAGTCACAACAGCCCCATGCATGTCTTTATTAAATGAAGATAATTTCGTTAAGATGAACCAGACCAGGCTTGACAAAAACAAAAACACGCAGTACACTTCCGAAGACATTGACCTTGGACCTCAAATACTTTATTCAAAACCAGCTATTGTATTTCTAGTATACCTGTCACTCACAGCCCTTTCAGCCATTTCTCCCCTCTTCTATGTCACTGTGGGGTAAGACCACATGCTCAAAGAACTCCTTGTTTACAGATCCGCTTCCTCCAATCAGTTGGGCCTAAGGCGAGGGAGTTGGCGACCCATCCCCCCTCCCCCAGCCAATCACGTCGCTCCGTGTCTGCGGCATGGTCAGTCACATGCTCGTTCATTGGGTCAGTGTGTTTTGGAGCAGGAGTGGTGGGCCACCTCATTCCTCTCATGCTTTACATATAGAGCTCGATCAGACTATTTACTTTTGGAGGGAGAAATAAAGGATTTGGGTAAATACTGATTAGCTAGTGTGTAAATTTGTGTAAAGAATTCCAATGCAGATTATTAAATAAAAATGTTAAGTAAGGTACAGACATTTTCAAACAGCTAAAAAGTTAAAATATAATTTTACACATTGTATTTAAAATCAAATATGAATTTATATAACTTATAGTAAGTAATATGGGCCTTTGTCAGACTAGTTGGATGTTGAGCTGAAGTGAAAATCACCTTGGCATACATGTAATATATTCTTTTCATTAGGTTGAATTAAACTGGTCATAGGGCATGGGACTTGTAGGCAGATTGTATTAAACTGATGAACACAGAAAACCAGAACCTCCTAACAGCTGTAGAATACAGGACATGTGTGTATGGGCACAGTCTGTATGGGACTAAGAAGTTTTACTTTGGGGAGAAAGACACAGGACATCCCTGCTGAGCTTTATCAAGCCTTGTTCCAGGACACAGCGTCCTAAAAGCTACACAGCAAAAGTTAAGCTGCCAAAAACTAACAAACATCCACTGATAAAGAGAGAAAGAGAGAGAGGTGGATGGGTCAAGAAGAACTTTTTGGACAAAGAGTGATTCAGATGCTGCCAAAGGAGGGGAGGGATTGGCTCTCAACATGTTGTCAATATAGCTAAAGACATTTTTAACATTGCTGTCCAAGAGATTTATGACTGACCGATTTATCCAAAAGCATATCCTATCCACATCTTATTAAAGGTGAAATACAGTCTTTACAGTATTATCAAATAACTGCAAAATACTACAAACAAACTTTGATGTGTACTTTTCATGCTGGGCCAAAGATACTAACTTTAAGAATTACTATAGATTGTAGTTTGATTTATGAGGGTTATTTCTAAAGTTGTTAATCAAATTTTATAGGATAAGGGTGGGTCTTTTTAATCTACAAGCAATTCTCAGACAGTGAAAACGTATTATTTGGAGCGGAGTTTTAAACTTTGGTGAGAGAGACAGATTTTGTGTTAAATGAAAATTATTAAAAGAAAATTTATGTTGAACCATTTTTATTTGTGTTTAATAAGAAAAGTAAAATTATTATATATATATATATATATATATATATATATTTATATTTTTGGTATACCACCCAGCCATAGTTGTTTCTTAATAGATAATGTATTTACTTCTCGCTTGAGTCCACATCTGCCCATTACCATTACGAAAGGGTCAGCCATAACTCACTATATGCCATCAAAACCGTCCAAGGCATGCCTAGACAGAGTCGCACACACCAGGAACATAATACGGTCAGCTGTGCCTCTCAAATATAGCAGTATTTAATGAATGCTGTTTGGGTTTTCCACGGGGTTGGGATGGGCGATCGCTTGACCCTGTGTACACCATTGGCTTGCCCTTTTTAAGCACTCCAGGACTTTCTGTATGTAAAAATAGAAGCACAGTCTGTCAGCAGAGATTGTGAGCCCCCTGCAGCTTGTTAATAACTGCGGGAAAAAGAAAAAAGTCAATTATCTGCCATTTCAATTTGCGCCATACAATTATATATAGCTCTACAATCCAACAAGGCCCTTTAAGATAAATAAATTAATAATACTGGAACTGAGATGAGGCCTGGGATGAACTCTGTGAGAAGAAAGGACAAAAAGATAGACCGCAGAGAATGAGGCTCTGTTCATTTTCAGCTCAGTGGGGCATCTGCATGATTAATTACATCCCGGTCTAATGCAGAACTTACGGTAAAAGGTAAAACGGGGGAAGGGCACAATGATAATTATCTGAAGAAGGGTATGCAAAACTCCTCTGGGAAGCTGCAGCGCACACAATATAGAATCTATTTAAAAATTAAACCTGTCCTGATTTGAACAAGGGCAAAACAGTATGAACTATATATATGTATGTTGCCTTAAGGGTATAGAACAAACGTGGAACTTCAAAGCATATTTCTGTGTGATAAAATGAAGAAAAAAGTAAAACAGGTCAGACTGGGGGAGAAAATGGCATGAATTCGCAGAGGATTCAGGAAGGAGGCGTGGGCCCAAGTGTAGAGGTTGTCTGAGGTTTATGGCTTCCTTTAGCACCCTGTAGCCTTGCCCTGATCCACACAAAAGAGAAGGGGCCGTTTAAGACGCTCACAGGAGCCCTGCTATCTGATTTATGACAACCAGGTGCCACAAGTAAACTTATGTAAGCACAAGATGTACTACATAAATAAATATAAATATGCAAGGTTTGTATGTTCAACATGTGTGAATGAAACAAAACTTTGTGTGTTTTTTGATGAGGAAAAAAAAATTATAACAGATCAGAAAATAGTGTTTCTTTCTCTTGTTTCTTTCTCTCTCTGACTCTTAAGGGTCAAAATGAAAACGTTTTATCCTCCGCAAACCAGGCAGTGGACTGTTAGCACGCTAGTTGTAGTTAGTATTACTGCGACAGCAAAACTCTGCTCTGGTTTCTGAAAGTTGTGGAAAACAGCAAACCGTTTTAAAGGAACTAGTTGTTTTATGTTTTATTTTTAAGACAGTAAAATCAGATAGGGCACATTTAAATAAACAGAATTGCGTGAGCTAAAGTGACATGTAAACAGTAACCCCTTTTGATGGATCATAAAACACTATTATTTTATACTTGCACATAATCTTGGCAAACAAAGTGTAGGCTTACTGGCTGTTCTGGGTTAAGTAATCAATGCCCTTGAGATTATGTAACAAACACTTGTACTCTGAAACTGTGCCAAATTTTCCTCAGTCTGCTGTGTAATGGCTTGGGCCTAATACAAATATAACATGGTAAATTTAGCAGACCATCTTTGCAGCATATTCAAGTTTGTTTTTCTGGGATATTTAATTGTATATCTGTGAAGAAGTACTTCCACAACACTTGGGGTTTGAGCTGTGGGTGAAGTGTGACCTGGAGTGACCCCAGTGTACGTGACACTGGTTGTCAGTACTTTCTCTGTATTGCCCATTGTTTCTGCTTGCTCCATGTATCCAAGCCCCACCTTCACGAACCACTGCTGATAGAGAATAGACTGTGTAAGTATTACTGTGCAAATGTGCAGGTTTTTGGATGGCTTGTACTCAGAGATGGGAGATATAAAATATATAAAATATATATATATATATATATATATATATATATATATATATATATATATATATATATATATATATCGCAATTGTTGTTCTGGAGATATGCTAATTTATGCCAATTTTATGCTATTTTCCACCTTGTGATGTCATGTGGTAATACAGGAAGTGCTCCACTGTGTTTTTAAACTCCATACACCTTCACTAGACTCATTTGGATAATTTCAGCTCTGGAAATTCTAATCTCTGTTGAGCTAAAGGTAAAAGGAGCTGTTTACTTGAAAACTATAGCTTCATGACATCACAAGGTGGAACAGAGCATTTTGAGCTTTGAAGTTGTAAACAGACTAATAATGGATTACTCAAACGTGTGAATGAAACAAAACACAACTCCAGATATGTTTTTGATGCGGTGACAACATTACAACATGGCTTAAAGCTCACAAGAGTAAATTTTGTGTAATATTTACTGCACCAATAAACAATGGAAAATAGCATGTCTAATAGTCCGTGCCTCCCATGTCATAGCTGCAGCTGTGTACTCTCTGAGGCTGAACTCTGACCCAGATTAAAAGCGATAATGGTATTACACATAATAATAGCAGCTAACTAAACAGTAGGTTGCAAATAGACGGGATAGTTTGGGAGCACTAATGGCCTGTGCATGTGTGTTGGATGTATGAAGCAGGACTTCACATCTGTTTGGGATTAGTGTAGGGGCCTTGGCCTTTCGTGGGGCTCTTCAATCTAAATGGCACTAAAAACAGACACAGTACATGCTGATTATTACAGTATGTTTACCATGACGCAGACTACAGGATATGTGCCAGGAAATACACAAAGCTAGGGCAAGTCTTTAGCATAATCATATATTTAGGGATTTGCCACAATGTTTTTTAATCTTATGTGCCTTGACTTGGATCACACTAATAGAGTTGGCGATCAAAATCAATACCCACATGCAAATTGATATTAAAACTAGTACTGAAAATCAGATGTCAATTTGATTTGAAGTATCAATACTGGATCTATATTTTCAACCTAGTATTGACCTTACCGTACATTCAAAAGAAACAATGATTATTTTGTGTCCTTTTCCTGAGAACTGAAGATCAGGTTTGAAATGTGAGAATTGTGACAACACTACAAGACACTAAACAAGTTCTGTCCACAGCCCATGAGCAGGTCACAGCAGCCTGACCCTCCGCACGCCTCCACCTTTGCTCCAGTCAAATGTTTCTGTTTGACGATGTGTTTTATGTCTGTGCTGATCTCAGGAGTTTTCAGCGCTCTCTCCGTCCTACAGAGCAGTACAGTGCCACAAGGACAACAGAGAGAGAGAGAGGGAGGGAGAGAGAAGCAGAGAGAAAGAAAGAGAGGGAGAGAAGGAAGAAGAAGAAGAGGGACATGTAGATGAGACAGACACATGAAGAGAAAGAGAGTGAGAGAAGGAAGAAGAGGGATATGTAGATGAGAGTCACATAAAGAGAGAAAGAGTGAGAGAAGGAAAGAGAAGAGGGACATGTAGATGAGAGAGACACATAAAGAGAAAGAAAGACAAGAGAAAGAAGGAGAAGAAGAGGGACACGCAGATAAGAGAAACACATAAAGAGAAAGAGAGAGAGAGAGAAAGAAGAGAGCAAGAGAGGGAAATAGAAGAAGATGAAGAAAGAGGGGGAGATATTGTGAAGAGAGGGATACACAAAGGAAGAGGAAGAGCAGTAGGGACTAGGGAGGCAGGGAAAAAGAAAGAAATTAAAATAGAGAGAAAACTAGTGGGAGAGCAAAAGAGTGAGAGACCGGGCAAAGGGCAGTCAGAGAGGGAGAGAGCGAAAGACGTAGAGAAAGAGAGAGCTTTCCAAACAGATACACAGTGTTACTTTTGTGTTGTATGTGCGTGTGTGCGTGGGCTTAACCTTTACAAGACAAGCCCCTGACACACACACAAGCCTAAAGTCACACAATCAGCACAAACTCACTCCTCCAGTAGGTTACTCCCAGCAACAGCCCGAGCCCAGTCCCCAGCTGTTTCCAAGCCCCTCCGCCAAGCCTCGCCACGTGATTTCCTGATACGAGAGGGAAGGGAAGGACCACCGCAGCCCCCTATTCTATCTGTTTACTTATGCTTGTCTAATCTCTGTCTGACCAGTTCATCTGAAGCTGTGAGTTATGGCAAGGTCCTATACACTAACCTCAAGTCTCTACAAGAGGTCCTGTTCCATGTTTCTATTAGTTTTGCCTTATTTACCAAAGCAACGTTGTATGACTAACCCACTTTACTGCTGTCCTCCTGCATCCCAGCTTAGAGGCGCACATGGCCAAGCTTTTTGTTTATGTGTTTGCCACTTAAGCTCATTAATGGTTTCTAAAAGAGGAGATTATGATGCTGTTCCTAATGGCGCAATGCTTTGTCAGCGCAAGTCTGCATCAAAATCCAATCAAACACTAAAGTGAAATTGGCTGAGTGTCCGACAGTGAGGGCATGGGAGTGACATCAAAAGAAAAACCTGATTAGATCTACGCGCAAGGCTGTCTAACAAAGGACGTGAACTCCAGTTGGATTGGGGAAGAACAAGAGCCCACATGCACTGTAAAATGATCACTTTGTATTACGAGCTACAGACGGGTTTCAAGTATCGATTGTGATATTTTAATAGCTAAATCTATGTTCCCTCTTCTGTACTTGTCACAGCAAATTAGAGCAAGTGTGATTTCCATAATTATTTGGCATTCAAGATCTTCTCCCTTGTAGATTTGAGATTGATGCAAGTAAATTGAAGCATACTTAAAGTGAACAATATGTGGCATTATACATCTATTCTTTACAAATATATTTTTTCCAACTATGATTACTATATTAAGATAAGATATATTAAGGCATTTTTAAGACATTAAATTAAAGAATTGTTTTTATATTGTATTTCTAGAACTGTTGTGTCCAAAGATTCTGTGAAAATTCAAAACTTGTGTACTATTTGAGTCACTCCTTAAACTGTATAAATGTGTCAAGAAGGGCACCTGTGTGTTGCATTTTTTCTATACATCGCTGCACTTATCCCCTTGAGTCTATTTCTGGTTCTCTCAGAATTGAATTATGATTAAAAATACACACTGCATGTTAAATTCATAAAGCAATAAGTCCACACAGTGAGCGGCTGGCAGCTCCTCTCTGCGCTTCAGTCTAATTCCATAGTGACCCAAGTGGAATTTCATTAGGCTTATATATATATAGATAACACTCGCCATGATTATGCAGAGCCTCAAACATGGTGTGAACTTGAATACCCCTTGCCATAGGAGTAGGGGGTTATTTGGGGCTACAAGTACACATATGTGCCCCACTATACCCCCAGGGTTCAGTGAGGACACGAGAGGCCCCTTCTCCACTTTCCCTTATCCTCGTCTTTATGCCTGTCCCATGAAGCGCTAACAGCTTATTGGCCTTCAACATACATGACAATTAGTACACACAAACACTTGGCGCTTAGGGTTAGCAAGCTGGCCTAACTGTTGGACTTGCTTATGTACGAATACAGGTGAACAATGACGCACTTGCCCACATAGTCATGGTAGATGGCTATAAATACCGCACTGGTAACATTTCAGTTACACCTTCTTTTTTGGTATGGTACTTATAATGATACTTAACGATACTTATCATGAATGCCTTGAAACTAAATCAAAGTGACATAATTATTTAGATGACTCACTGCATGGAAAGTAGGTCAAGTACGTAACAATACTGGCAACATTATGATATTATTATATTACGTAAAAAAATATATGTAGTGTGTTTTTAAGTGTTCAGTAATGGGACTGTGGAGAGATTTGCCATTTATATTTTCAAATTAGGATTCAGTTCACAGTATACTTTTTTAATTAAAGGGAATCTCATGCATTTCAAAACATAGAGGTCAAACAAGGTCACAAAACGAGGCTATTATGTTGTTTGCAAAAGATAATAGAAAAATGTAGTAATTCCTAAATAACTTGCTCATTTTCTATTTGATTTGTTATATATATAATGTGCAGCCATATAGCATGTTTTCTGTCGACTTATTCAATAATTCAAGAACACTCAGATGGAAAGAGACCATTACAACAACATAACAGTTGAAAATTGGCCCTGACATGAACCTATAGTTTAACTCCTCTAATCTTCTGATCTGAGCTGTGCCTGACTGCATTACCCAGTACTACCCAAATGTGACATAGTGACACTACTTGCCCTTACTGTAACCCCACATGGAATCAATCATGTTATGAACCTCGCATCTGGCATGGAAATTCAAATGTTTAGGTTACTGCTAATTTGTTTTCAGAAAGGTTAAAGAAAGGACACTTGTATTGGCAGTCAACATAAAGTAATGCACAAACTGTATAATATAATTAAAAATGGAAGTACTAAGAGATTGTACTAAAGCTTGATTTCAATATTATACTTGATACTAGAGCCCGACCGATATATCGGCTGGCCGATATTATCGGCCAATATGGGCACCTGGAGACATATCGGCTATCGGCCGCTTGCTTGCTGATATGGGCCGATATTTCACGTGGGCATGTTATATCTCGTTATAAAGCTTAGACTCTCTACATTATGTTCATTTAATCCAATTTACAGACAGATAAATGTCCTAAAATGTGGCTCCGCATCAGTATTTATCTACGGTGTAATTTGTCTGTGTCTGTGTCCATACTGTTCCTGAACACACCACCAAAGTGACGTCACTTCACACACGTGTGTTTGTTTACACCCGCAGCGGTGCGCAACACTGAGATTATATTATTTTTCGAACAATCGGTTTGAGTCTGGATTAAAAGGACATTTATTAGTGCAGACTTGTGATGTGAGGAGCCTGTGTGAGCGGTGAGTGTTGGAAATACATCGACTTTGAAGCTAGTTTAGGTTTTGTTAGCAATTAGCTGCTGTAGCTCCCACACATAAACAGGCTGTTTTCTATTGGTCTATTGTAAAGTGACTAAATTGGCCGTATATTTGTTACTGGACCAGTATTGATATGTAAATGAGCTGTGAATAGACGTGTGAATGATCCACATTTATGCATATAATTAATTACCGCGGTGCGCACGTTTTTACGGCTAAAGGCTAATAGCGATAGTTTACTAGCTAGGAGTTATGGGTCGGTCGCGATCGAAGCGGCTCTTAGATCCGGCTCTTTGAAGCGAACAACGGGAGCATGTTTCTTATTGGGAGCCGTGTTTTTCTCTTTTTCTCACTTTTTCTCTTCATGCCGCATGTAGACCCGTAGTTTGACAGCAGCAGCGGCTGAAAACGAAACTTTCAGAAATCTGCGTGTGCATAGGATAAAAAAGTGCATATTTGGCTGCAGTTCAGCATAAAATGAATAAACCAGGACTAAACTTGGGCTCGAGTGCAGGAGAAAGATAGAAACCGAGTCCCGACATTCAGTCCTGGTTCAGTTCTGGTTTAGTCCTGCTTGCAACAAAACAATCTCAAGAGTCGCTTGGGAGCCAAAAGAGCCAGCTGCTTTAGTGAGCCGAGCCGGTTCTCCAAAAAAAAAAAAAAAAACCTGGAATACCCATCACTAGCAGTGACAGTAACAGTAGCTAGAATGTGATGCAAAAATGCCATTAGGCCAATCTACTGTATGTAAATTTGATGTGAAGAGTCAAAATAACAATAAATGTTGCCTAAATAAACCCAATTTAGAATTCACTAGAGCCAAACCTAAGTTTTTTAATCAATTCAAGATTTACAGTGAATTTTTACATCACTAAATATATCGGTGATTATGTCAGCTATCGGCAGCCCCAACTCCCATTATATCAGTTTCATATCGGCCACAACAAAATCCATATCGGTCGGGCTCTACTTGATACTGATTTCAATATCACAATGATTTAAAAAATGGCCTGTTTCTATGGATATGCCACTGCTCTGCTTGGAATGTTCCACAGTATGACATTAAACAGCTCTACCTTACATGTATTCAATTACATTAATAGCTCAAAAATACCTCAAAAAACCCATCACTCTGACTGCAGGCTTGCCTCTGGATAGATCTGACTTGTAACTTGGTCTGGTTTGGTCTCCATGAAGATAGAAAGGTTTAATGCCAGACTGTGAGCGTGAAACATTCCAGACAAAGCATCTGATGGACCCTCCACCAGAAAAGTAACACAATGCATCTTTAATGTTATCATTCATGTTGTTTTATACTAATTCTAGATCATTTCATCCTATTTATGTGTTTTCTTTCCACACTCCATACTTGTTCAAATGAGTATCTAGTTTCGATTCAAGTTTTAGTATTTAACATTTGGGTGATTTTATTATACCAAATATTTTCAAAACCAAAACTTACCGCTACTTCTTCTGTATAAGAACAAATCTACATGCTAGTATGACCACTATTCTTCTCATGGCCCCTTTCAGTTCTCGTTGGCTGCTCCTGGATTGTTTTCCCCTCTTGCCCATTCTGAAAGCCCCCTCTAAGTCAACTAACCACACAAAAGCCTATATGGTGGCACAAACTGGCTCTGGGCCAAAAACCTATTTTAGTGCGCAGCAATCACTCAATGCGCCTTTTATTCCCTTTTGTTTTCTCAGTTCCACCTTGTGAGGAGAAGTGTGAGCCGTGCTAATCCTTTGGCGCTGGTGTGCGAAGACCTTGTAAAATGGTGAGAGGGGAGATAACAACAAGCTAGACTCAAAGCACCTATACTTTTACTCAAGTTATGTGGAGCTCAAGAGAAAATGGTTCATCTAGTTGCTACAGAATGGCTGGATTTGGACAAACGTGTAATTTGAAACCATTATCTATGTACTATTAAAAGTAACTAGCACAAAAATAAAAGACTTGTAATTTAAGTAATGTTTTCTAGTTTTCTGTTTTCTGGTGCATGTTTAAAAGTCAATTTACATTAGAGTTTTACAAGTTTTCTTGGGCAAAATGTGTCTATATCAATCACACGAGGAGTAGAATTGATTGGAGCAATACTTGTAATGACAATGACAAAATTCATTCCACAGCCCTACCCTTGAACTTATAAGTAGGGTTGTGCAGAAATATCGAAATATCAATATATTGTATCGTTTAATGTGGCGATACAGTAGCGATATCGTGGGCTGCTGTATCGATATATCACCAAGTGTATTTTTTGGTATATTTGACGAAATTATTTTGTTACATCGCTACAGTTTTGTTGCTTGTTTATGTGACATATTTGACACTTTTACTGTTTTGATGAGTAAAAAGGAGCGTTTTTCATGTTAACTTTGCACAAGACATAGTTTAAAAAAGACTTTTAGTATCACAGCCATGATTTAGCCTTTTTTTTATTGAACTGTACCGAATCACTTTGAAACATATCGTATCGAATTGAAAGTGCACTGTATCAAGATATGTCTCGTATTGTGGCCTATGTATTGAGATATGTATCGTATCTGGAACTTCTTAATGATACCCAGCCCTACTTGTAAGGTTGTCAAAAGTATCGAAACTAAGGTACTAAATCAGTGCTATACAACTATACTCAATACTGACCAAAAAAAAAAAAAAGCATAATAAGGACAAAATTGCACCTTTACTGTAGTTTTTAGAAACAATCTTGATCCCATATTCATTCTCCAACCCCAAGGACTTACACACAACATTGCACATACACTGTTGACTGTAAAGATTAGTTTTAACTTTGACAAGGCAAACATTTTGACAGCTAACCAAGGGAACACTCACTCACTTAACTAACAGTCAGGCCCCCGGGTGCTGCCAGAAACACAGTGCACTACTGACAGCCACGGTGCTTATACAGGACAAACAAGTCTGGCATGTCAACAAAGAGTAGGACAATAAAATGTGAAAGAACCTTTAAAGACCCGGAGTCAGCTGACCAAAAGCACAACATAGAGGGAAAAAATATATCATTGAATAGTTTGTGGTACTTAAAAATAATGAGGTACTACATATTTGCGAGATGAATGGTAATAGTTGTGTTGTATGTTTATGCAAAGTAGGCTTGCAGTTGACTAAAGAGATTCCTGGTAACCAAACACTAAACACGTGTTCTGATGATCATCAATTAAAAAGGGAGGGTGACTAAAGCTCTAAGAGCTATTACACATCTATATGTGTCTGACTCAAACTGCATTCAAGAGTCTACACCTGCAAGGGAGTTCATGCAAAAACAACTCTTTATACACAAAAAATTTATAGGAAACTTGTGAATCGTGAGTTTAATCTGTCTTTGTACATACAAATACCAATCTTCAAATAATCCCTCACTCACTATCCTCTTTTTGCTGCTGTTCTAAATAAATTCTTATAATGTAAATAAAATGATTAGTCACCTAATACAAATTTTGGTCAGCTAAAACACCACTGACCAATTAATCGACTAAATGACTAAAAGACTACAGCCCTATTGCAAAATTAACTAAATTCATTGCAAAAAAGATAACTGCTGCTGACTTCTAACTTGCTAACAACAGGCATAGCATGAGCTGTTGCATGAGCTAAAATTATAACACCCTTGGGAGTTCTCAGAGAAGCTGTAAACCAGCGCTAGAACATCTGGTTAAACTAGCAAATAGCTTGTTTAATTTGGGGTTGGATTTTGAACTTTTAATAAAAAATTTTAAGAAGTGATTACAATTATTGCTCTAATGAATTACCAAAATAGGGAACCTGAAAAACATTTTAACTCTGTACTGAAAGCTATGGTTATGATTATGATTTTTCCATATTATGCAGCTCTGCTTTCTGCCAATATATTCCTTATTGTACTGGACTCAAAGTAATATATATAACCCTTAGAAGCCTACATGTCGTGACAAGTGCAGTCTCACAGGGCTAATGTAACACCCCACTTCCTCTTTTTGGTGGATATTTTGGTCAGTTCCACGCTGCCAGGCTGAGAGCGCACGTGCTGACTGTGGTGGTGACTCTAGCAAAAGTTCAAAAGATGGAATTTTTTGGGCTGTCCGTGCTGTGCTATTTGTAAATACAGCTTCATTCGCTTATTTATTATAACATCTTAGTGTAACATTGGTATAATATACAGTAGTGCCATACAACTTCTGATCTATGTTATAGTGTTGTTTCCTGATCATAAACAAGACAACAAGATGTGTTTTGTTTCATTCACACGTTTAACCCACAAATCCTCCGTGTTTAGGCTGAGTTCTTCTCTCAAACAGACACTCGTTCCACGTTGAGCTATCATGGGGTAATACAGGAAGACCTCCAATGTGTTTTAAACTCCATACACCTTCACTAGAATCATTTTGATCATTTCAAACCTGGCATTGTCGATCTCTACTGAATTAAAGGTAAAAGGTTTAACTTGAAAACTACAGCTTTGTGACATGGTAAATTGGAATGAAGCATTTTGAGCTTTGGAGATGTAGACTGATTAATAATAAATTGTTACTCAAACACAATTCCAGGTCTGTTTTTGGGGTGGTAACAACATTGAGTCATGACTAAAAGCTCACAAGAGTCAAATTTGCTTTTCTAGCTCGAATAGAACCATGAATCTTCTAGTTATATGGCAACAATTATGCTTCCTGAGGCACTATCGCCCCCAATGTCAAATGTACTGCTATTATTATTAATCCTACAACTGTTACTGTTCCCACGATTTCTATGTTTCTATGTTTCATTCTTATCACTGGTGCTAATATTACATCTGCAACTATTGCATTACGCTATAATTGCTATAGGTTTAATATTACTGGCTACATTGTCCTCAAGTTGTTAGAAAAGTTGGTAAACGTGTTTCTATAAGGTATAACAGTATGTATTTATTTACATAGGTGGAGCTGTGTCTGGCTCAAAAGCAGTAAGCGTAGCGTGATGACTAGACCAACCAGTATTTCAATAAAACCACACTTTCTCATGTCCACTGTACCATGAACATCTACCAATTCAATCTTTTGTCATATTTTTTTTTACCCAAATCAAAAGCCTCTGAGTGAAAAGCTTACAGTTGCTTATTGCGTGTCTGGTACAGCTTGGTCTGTGACTGTATATGGGTCAGTGGCTGGCTGGTTTAGTCGGGAGGGTAAAATCGGGCTACACTGTCACTGCAGCTGTATGGTGGGACGATAAGTTCAAAGCGGGGGCATGGTGAAGTGAGATATTTTTAAAAAGTCATGCCAGACTAGCAAGAATGTACTCCTCAAGTCTGCACTGAATACTCTATGAGACTGGGTATGTTTAGTGGTTGACGACTTGGAAAATGCTAAAGGGGGCTCTTTTAATTTCAAGTGCACGTTACAGACAGACAGACAGACAGAACACGGGGTTGTAAAAAGCCAACGTGCGCTAGACTTTATTTTGTCTCGTCTGGGTTAGACTACTACGGGGAAACGCCTAGGGACCACCACCACTTAAGCAGGAGGGGGTGCGCTCGGGTGGAGGAAAGTGTGGAAGAATTTGGGTTAGCATGAATTATTGAGTGTTGGAGCAGCAGTGCCAGCCAGCCTGTACTGTGCATGGCTTAAGAGTATATGCGAGGACATGTGGGTTACGTGTGGACAACGTTTTACTATGTGTCCAAGGGAAGATTAGATAAAGGGCTATCTGCGCGGACAAAGGTGGAGGAAGAAGGAATCAGACTGAAGTGCTGAAGTAAATGTATTGTTGTAACTAGGACTGCTCGATTATGGAAAAAATCCTTATCACGATTATTTTGGTCAAGATTGAAAACATGATTATTCTTTATTTTTTAGTTACACAATGCATTTATTCAGCATTTCTCTCTCTCAAAAACCAAACAACACTTTGCTACTGATTAATTTACACAAACAAACTGAAAATAAATATAGGCTACAAATCTGTACCTTAGAGCAGTTTTGTGATGTATAAAATATAAAATGAATAAAATATACTTTGAACATGAAATAAGGCAAAGAAAAACATAAATGTATCCAAAATAAACTACATATCCAACTGTTCTACAATCTCTATATTTAAAAAAAAAAAAAAAAAATATATATATATATATATACTTAGTTATACCCCCCAAAATAATCCCCAAATAAACTTTGTTAATTGTTTCAACTAGATTATATGAGTTTGGAGATTGTTCAATCAATCAAAATTCGACTAATTGCACAGTGTTAGTTGTGTAATTTGAATGAAGTAGAAATACTACTACTACTTTTACTTCTACCACTAATAAGTAGTATGGAGGCTACACTAACAATTCAAAGTCAATACTGCGGAATACTGACACTGATGATAAAAACACTCTTTTTTTTTTTTAGACAATTGAACATATTATTTAAACACAAAATGGTTTCCTAATACCACAAGTAGACCTGCCGCAATAATTACAGTTTTGATTTGTGGTTCAATATATGAAAGTATATTTTGGGTCTCTATATATCATGGGTACTTTTTTTCTTTGCAGTAGTGAGGAGATTTGTGGCAATTTTTATGTAATACGATATGATCTGAGCTGTAGAGGGTAGAATAAATAACTGCTGTGACCAATTACGGGTTCATATCTCTGTAGCAATATATCAGGCTTCAAAATTTTTGACAGGCATAACCACCAGGAAAGTATATTTGTTACTTTTTGGTAGTTTTTGTACTTCAATACGGACATCGATTAGTATCTGGGTACTGATATTTTTGACAACCTCACTAACTCATACCACATCTCACTACCACAACTCCAAACAGTATGATTATTCGTACCACCAGCCTATTCCTGCTTCCATTTCAATATTTAAAATACATTTCTGTTACTTTCCACTGGTGGCTTCACTCCTTTCAAAATCCAAAATAGTTCATTCTAAAACTGTAAAACAAATATTGCTAAAATGAATGAGCAGTGTATACATTGGACTACCACACTGTACTATTGCACTGCTGAATGCAACAGGGCCCCTCTTGCGATCCTCCCCCACCCGCTCTTCTCCTCCGCTGCCTTGTCAACTTCCTTTTAACCCTTTCTAGTTATCTTTTCCAGCCTCAAGACATTCTGCCTTTTTGAAAATTTGGAACAGAGCCAATTAACACAACAGCCGGTTAGCAAAAAAAAAAAAAAAAAAAAAAGAAGGATAAAAAAACGAAAAAAAAACTTGTGGCGGTGGAGGAGGGGCAGAGCGCAGAGACATCGCTACACACTGACCTACATACACTTCCACACAGCTGATTGAGTCCTACGTGGGAGCCCGCGGCCAATCACGGGCAAGGGAGGAGTGTGAACCGGCCAATGGCGTCGCAGCCTCGTTGTGTGGCTCTTGACTGTCTCCGTACAGTTTTCAGTAATCGTAAGACACCAGATTGAGCAAAACTGGCGAGATCACATAGGGTGCCACCACCACACAATATTAGTCACACAAAATGGAGTGGGAAAAAATAAATAAATAAAAGTTAAAAAGGGAAATCTGTCTCTCGGCGTCTGTGTCCTCTGGCAGTGCAAGTGCAGACAGATGATGTAGGCTAATGCGCTAAAGTCACAGAGAGGATTAGTGGCCGCATGCTCCTCTCTCGAACTGGGATAGCCTTTCTGAGCTGTGAGCATCTCTGTCTAAATTAGCTCTTTAACACTATTAGCTCCATTCAAAAATATCATTACGAAAAGTGTTTAATAAGGTTACTGTGTTGTAGTGTTGCTGAGATTGTGTACATTCAAACTTAGCTGACCAAATCTATAGGCGACTGGAGTGGAGTAATTTGCATAATAGTGAATGCCATGGACAAAACGTGCACTATACATGGTGAGACAGGTGCTGAGCTGCCTACTTTTACTGCAGTTTGAGGGGATTTTAGAAGGAAGTTCACAAGTTATTCACAATTAACTTACAATAATAATAATAAACAAGTACATGTGGGGGGCTGTTGCTGTGGTATACGTTAATCAGTAGTAGTAGTAGTTAGAGTAGTCCTAACAGTAGTAGTAGTAGTAGTAGACCCGCTTGAGTGGATTTTAGTCATGTAGTTTAATATTGGGTGGTGCATGCAAATCAGTAGTAGCAGTAGTAGCTAGGGATGTAACAATAACCGAAATATCGTGATATTGTATCGTCAGAAGTCTCACAATAATATCGTGGGCCATCACAATATATCGAATTGTAAGACTCTTTGCTTAAATGAATAGTTATGGTGATTTTTATGTCTTTCTTTGTGATTTTAACATCTGTCTTATTCTGTAAAGCACTTTGGATTACTTTGTGTACGAACTTGCCTTGCCGTGGTGCAGTAGTTGCTAAAAAAGAGAGGGAACTACATAGACCATGATCCTTTGCTGTTGTCAGTGCAAATTACATGAATAAACGACTGTTAGCAGTAGCTCAGTTGGTAGAGCATTCGCCCACTGATCTGAAGGTTGGTGGTTCGAATCCAGCTCTCAATATAAACATCACAGGTTGAGCGGTCAGATCCACTGACCCACAGGTTGGCTGGTGTGATTCCAGCTCCCACAGATGAATGCTGTCGTTGTGTCCTTGGGCAAGACACTTAACCCACCTTGCCCACAGTGTTTGCGTACACTGGTGTGTGAATGTGTGTGTGAATGGGTGAGTGGTTCCTTGTTGTAAAGCGCTTTGAGTGCCTTGAAGGTGGAAAAGCGCTATAGAAAAATGTGACCATTTACCATTAAGCACTTCTAAAACTTAATTCTTCATATTATAACAGTACCAATGGCTTTTTAAGGCTTCTAAAAAGGAAAAAGTACCATATTCACAATTTTGTAAACCTCTATCGAACTGTGAGATACATATTGTGAAAATATCTTATGGATTGATTTTAGATTTTTATCATTACATCACTAGTAGTCACTGCAGCAGAAGTAGTAGTAGTACTGACAGCAGTATTAGTAGTAGTTTTAATAGTAGTAGTAGTAGTCCTAGTAGTATTTGAGAGTATTGGTAGTAGTAGAGGTAGTTCTAATAGCAGTAATGGTAATAGTAGTGGTCATAGTTTTTTTTAGAATTTACTTACATGTATCTACTTATTCCCAAATGTTTTACACACTTACTCAAGTCAAATGGTAGTACTTTTACTTCAACTTTTCAGAGGACATCTTTCACAACTGCTGCGTGTGCATATCTCAGTTTTAAGCAAACATGAATAAATGCCTCAAATCCTGTCTTTGTCTGTTGATGCCAAATTACAGCATTTTGCATTGCCGCTGTAATCCATCATCTCCACAGTGTTGGTTTAGTTGTGGGCGCTGTGAAAGCTCCCATTTCTTTAAATATGGGTTAGTGTGCCTGGCACTGCAGCCGCTCTACCCCCACCGCACTTCTGCACTTTTCTTGGCTTTTTATTGTCTCGCGTTCAAGACTTCGTTTCCTTCCTTCCTCTGTGTTTTTGCCACCACAGCAAAACCAGGCCCCCGTATTATTTAAATCTCTAAATAAAATGTACCAGACCCAGTTGTTTATGTTGTTGGGAATGGGAGGGTATTTTCACTGTCACAGGTGCCAATAGTGCTACTTTCACTGTTTTACCTCTTCCTGCCTGTATTCAAATTTTGTATGTGTGCAGATAAACTTTTTAATCTACGGATGCAGTTCAATTGTTATTAAACTAGAACTAAACCTGGACTAGACCAGGACTACACCAGGGCTAGAACTGGACCAAACCAAGTCTAGACAAGGACTAAACTGGGCTCAAACTAGGACTGTCATGATAAATACTATATCAATGTAATCTTTCAATACATGACAGATGGAACAATCTTGTTTTGGGGTGGGGGGTGGGGGGGTATTTATTGTGGGTACTTTTTCTTTTTACTAGTGGGAAAATTGTTGTTATTTTTTAGCTGTAGAGGGTTGAATTATGAACTTCTGTGACTCATTATATACTCAACCTAACTACTTAAGTGTTTTCTGTTATTTATTCCAGCTCATATTTTTTACAATATTGTACATTAAGAATGTTTTTTCTTTTTGTGGATAGTTCTACTTTATGGTTTGGTTTCAGTATTAATAAAGACATGTTTATAGTCTCTATTTACTTCAGTAATATATCACACTTTGTTACTGTGACAGGCCTAGCTCAAACCAGGATCAGACCTGGATAAAGCACCCTAATCAGGCAATAGTGTATAATGGTTATATTGTTGCAAAATAAAGGGTCTTTTTATTCTTTTTGACTGTATAGTGGTAGTAGGATCTGTAGTTGTCACATTTAATGATAGTAGTTACAATGACAAGACAATAGAAAGGATGTAGTAGTTGTAAGTACTGCAACAGAGGAATCCAATGTGCTTCTCAAGGAATAAGACAATCAGTCATAATAGCAAGAAATGCCATATTTGCTTTGAAACGCTTTAGAAAATGTATTTGATTAATATTATTTTTCAGACATAAAAATGTTGTAGAGAAGTCATATTTAGGTGAGTGACAAACACACTCCACTAGACTGTGCATTAATCAGACTGAAAGCCCTTTAACTGCATAGTGATGTCAGCGCTTGGCCGTAATCAACCATCGCATCCCTGAGGAGCCGGTGGTCAGCAGAGGTCCGTCTCCAACATGGCCGCCCGCCTCGCTGTTGGACAGCAAAAGCCGATCAGGGCTCTTCATGAATAATGCACACATTGACTGGAGAGCTCATAGCAAAATGGATTCCTTAACAATATTGACCCACAGAAAAAAAAAATAGCACTCAACTTGCTAAGCTCTCTCTAGAGTGAGTGAGATAAATATACTGTAGTAAGACCGAGAGGGGAGATGGGGGAAGTGAGGCAGCCGGGACCCTTCTGTCTGAACACTGTCCCATAACAGACAGCTCACGTGCAGAACAGGGCAGGGCTGCACTGGGGCTCTTCGGGGACCCTCTGTTTATATTAACTACACATTACAGTGAAAAAGTAATCTATGCAACCAAATGAAAAGTATAGTGTTGTACTACTTGCACTGTGTTAATACTATAATGGCATACAGGTAGATAATTGGCTGAAAGAAGACATGTCAAAAGTTTGCAGTTTCCTTGTTCAGCTAATAGTCTATTGGATTATAGACAGGCACTTCATACAGTTGATTGATGCTTGTTGTTTTACACAGATGTCAGTAAGGAAATTCTCTCTGTTGGAATATATGAATAATTGTCACTCCCAGAGACCTACATTAACAGTCCTATATTATGCAAAATTGACTCTTGTGAGCTTTAGGCTATGTTAGAATGTTGTACTTCATCAAAAACACACCTGGAGTTGTGTTTTGTTTCATTCACACATGTTTTAATAACCGTTTATTATTAGTTTATCTACATCTCCAAAGCTGAAAATGCTCTGTTCCACCTTGTCATGTCTTTTACTGGTAGTTTTCAAATTAACAGCTAACATTTACCTTTAGTTCAGGGGAGTTTGGCAATTCCAGGGCTGAAATTATTCAAATGATTCTAGTAAAGGTGTATTGAATTACAACGTGACATCATTAAAAGGTGGAACAGAGCGTTTTTTGTCTGAGAGAAAAGCTCAGCTTTAATATGCAGGGTTATGTGTTAATCATGTGTGAATGAAACAAAACACAACTCCCGGGATTGTTTGTGATGAGGAAATAACATTATAACAGATCAGAAAACACGAGCCCTTTAATTTTACTATTGACAATTTGCTCAAACACGTCCATTTGTGTAGAAATTGGTTTTAGGAAACTTGGATGATGATCAACAGTTGTTTAAAAAAGTATGAAGAGTTTTATAAGACAGATTTCTGCGTTTTTAATCACACTTAGTTCAATAAAGTGTGATTACAGCAGCTTTGGTGGAGCTTCTAACAGTGCATTAGAGGGTGGGACTACCCTTACTGTCTCCTCTTGACTCTAGCCAGATCACATGAGCGTTGACACTGTAGCCAACCCTTCCCCCCACCAGTAGTAGTAGTAGGAGCAACAGCAGCCGCAAAACCCTACAAAACAAAGCTCAAATGCCTCAAAAGAGAAGCTCTGTTTGTTCGTACAGGCAGACAAGCTCCAGAAAAGAAAGGACAACTGGAAATAGAAAGTTGCAGTGAAAGCGGTTTGTTTCTCGAGGGTGGATGTGCGACAACAGCTGAGGCCAGGGCTTTCCCTCTTCCCCCGGCCCAGCCCCCATCCCTGTACAGTAATACTCACTTCACACGTGTCCACATACACCGAACACAAAGGCCCCACTATATGTGCATTAGAGCGGGCCTCCACTGCTCTGAGCCAAAGTGTAGTAATAAGGAATCTGCACATGGCTAATATATTCAAAGTACATAGTTTTTAACCATTTGTGTGCAATGGTCTACTGTTTACATAGAAAAGTAGCCATTAACCAATACTGTGAGTTGCAATATCAAAACATCATTATAACATCTGGATTGTATTTGGCAGATTATTGGTTCAGGCATGTGTCCATCCATACTGTAATTAAGTTAGCACAGATGCTCAATAGCACTCAACGAAGCAAAGCTGAAACAAGGATATATAGGTTTACAGGCTTCACAAGCAAAAGTTAGAATAAAGACATGTTTTTTGTCAATAAGTAACTTCCTTGGAAGACTGTCTGGCACCAGTTTGTCTCCATGGAAAGGTTATTGCTTTGAATGTTTCACAATATTGCATTAAAACTATCTCTAAGGAAACCAGTAAGTTGCAACACAAGGCCAAGTTAAAAGACAAGAGAAGCAACCCCAAGGTATTTTTGAAGACAAAAAAAAAACATGTAATTTAATAAATGCAAAATATTGAATGTTTAAGTTTCTAAGTATATGGAAAAGATTGGGCTGGACTGTCATCACACAACTACATGCAAACTTCACACTACATACAGTACGTGTGAACCAAGTTAGTCAACGCGATTTTTCCAAGTACTGATGACACTCAAAACTGATGGTAGTTCGTGGAAGTGAAAATCTGTATTTTTGGTATGGCTTTTGCTTTCTGCTCTTGCCACAAAAAGCCATTTGGAGTCCCCACAGGTCTCCAGGTCAGGGGATATCAGTTACCATCTTCAGCTGCACACAGAGGCTGGGGGGTGATTGATAGACAGACCTCGCACTAAACACGGCTGGGCCTTTGAGAAACATCCCGAAGAGGAGAGAGGAGTCACACACGCCTGCACCCATAACGTAGACAAGCAGACAAGGCGAATAGAGTGAGTGAGGGAGGGTTGTGTCTGGGCAGAGCAATAGCCAAAGTGCCTTCAGGGGTTCAGTGATTTCATGCCCCCATAAGCATAGATACACACATAGATACACACACAGACACACTCAGCGGTTTCTCTGCCCAGATACAAACAAGAAAAAAATGGGGCACGTGTTGAGAAAAGTGGGTTATATTGTTGTGATTTTAAATATTTAGTTTTGGTTTATGGTGGTTGGAAATCAGGAAAGACTGGTTCTTCAAATTGGTTGATTAACTGGCTAATTGGCTAATTCTAGGTCAAAGGTAAGAGGGAAATCCTTATAGATACCACAAAAAAAGGCTTGATGGTAACACAGTACTAGTTCTGATACCACAAGGACAATAAAAAACCTCTTACTTAGAAAATATAATAAAGGTTTCTGTTTATTTATTTATTTGATAGGAGAAGTGCATAAACATCTGAATCTACAGTGTAAATATGACAGATTATTTCTATCCATTGTCCCTGTCCCTCCTTGCATGTGACACAGAAAACTATTACAAAATACAAAACAAGAGAATACAAAAAAAAATACAGCACAGAACAGTAAAACGCCAGATTAAAGTGTTCACAGACTTTGTACTATGGGTTTTTACTAGTTCTTATAGGTTGAGATCATTCTAAAAGTATTTATGATCCAATTTCATCCTATTTTTGTCATTTTATTCAGTATCAAAACTTGTTCAAATGAGTAGCCAGTACCTGGGTATCAATATTTTTACAACTCCCCCCAAAACACCAAATTTCAACAAACAGAAAAATGAATTAGATACTGTATGCTCAGCTGGTCTTAAGACTTGACCCTGCAACCTTTTCTCCTATCTTCAGTATAAAGATCTATGTTTTAGACCCCTACATCAAATGCTTCACGGTTATGTTGAATTTCAAGTGTGCTGGATATGTGGGAGCAAAGCAATGCTTTCAGACTGTATATCCTGGCTTGTCCAACACTGGCTATAGGTTTATAGGTGAGGGGTAAAGCTGCACATTGCTCCTCTGCTTTGGGTTACTGGGCCAGGAGTCAACACATGACCTTTCTCTTTGCTAGTTTAAACGAAGAAATGTCCCCAAGCCAGGAGTCAGGTTATGCCCCTTTTGCAGTTTTAGAGGACTCGAATGCAAGTCTCCCTGGAGGTCCTGGGGTCTTCTCAATGATAAAACAAACTTGTTGAAAATTATTTGCGCAAAGGTCAGGTCAGTTTGTGCTCCGTCAGCAAACAGGTCTAACTTTGGAGCTATGCTATGTACACTACCACCTACCTTCTTCTCTTGACTCTCCCTTATAACTCCCAGGTGAGCAAACACAAAAGAGTTATAAAAAGATAACAGATAACAATAACACAGTGATCTGTTAATCTCGGGTTAGACTTGGCCTAGTTTTCATCTTCCAAGATTAGTCATAACTGCTGAATAGAGTTATGAACTAGGAGTGGTTGGGCAATAGGTCACCAGTGTCGTCATTCTGTCATGGAGTTTTACTAGAGAACGTTCAGTACTCAAAGTATTTTCGAACATACAGTAATTTCACAATTTATAGGATGTTTTTTATTGCTCAAAGGTAGAACATGTTTGTGAAGCAAAACAATTTAGAATAATTGTGCGTGATAACAGTTCTTGTGTGTAGGGTTGCCAAAAACTTGATACCCAGATACTAATCAATACTGAAACTGGTACTGAAACTAGACAATAATTTGAAAAATACTGAAAGAAATCACATTAATTTTACATTTTCTTAATAGTTTCAAAACAGTCTTGATTTTTATCAGAACTATTATAAGACTTTCTTTCTGAAAAAACTTACTTTCTCACAATGTACTTATTTTTGTCACTGTGATACTGAAACCAAAATCAAGCCCTCCTATAGTTTCGAATAGATTTTTAGAAATTTTAGAATTGTGCAATTAGTAGTAGTAGCTATACTGTAACAGTATGTGCACCTAAACTACCACTTATTAAAAAAAAACAATGCTTTTATATAGACATAGTTTAAAGTTTGATGCTTTGCCACAATTTCACAATTTTCAAAGTTGTTTTTTTTTTTGTTGGAGGGACATAGGCATACAAATCTATAACTGCAAAGGTGGTGGAGGAGCAAATAAGCCTGTGATGTAAAGTGTAAGATCCATACTTTCACCTTATAATGGTACATAGTGAGAAGTGGACCGTCTGCTCAGCTAATGCCTGTATCAGCACTCGGGCCTAAAGCTGCGGCTCAACAATGGCTGGCCTTCATCCCGGATCCCCCCCTACCCCCCACAGCCCTCACCCCCCTCCCTCACTTACCCCCCTCCACTCTCACTGCCTCTGAAACCTGGCTCGGGCTGTGACTTCATGAACACAGTGGGATTATCGCTGTGAGAGGTTGCTGCTGCCGCTCCGCACTGGATCACTGGAGGCCCCCGCACTGACAACAATGGGGGCCCTTAATCGCACTTTGAAACATCTGACATAAAGACGTGATTTTGGCGCTTTCTTGGTCTTTACATAAAACGAGCCATTATCAGATGCTGCTTAGGAGAAGTGAAAACATCATTCCCTTGTTCAAATGAGGCGTGGAGGATGTGGAACAGTGTGGCCCCGCATGCGTTCACTAACACTAACCTATAGCAGAAAGAGACACGGTTTGCATGTGTGACTTTGACGTATAGGGTTTCACACACACAAGAGAATCCACTGTGTCTGGGGCTGAACAGGTGGCTGGTGCTGGGAGCTGCTCCATGGCATTCTCAGTCTTTTGCCTATCAAATCTGAGAGTGCAGCCTCAGTGGTTTGGGTGGGCAGTATGTAAAATCAAAATTAGTCAAATTTAAAGTGTCACTGCATCTTCAGATCTATAACTATTTGTAGACACTAGATATTATGACTTAGACTGACACATCAGACTTGTTACATAGCAAGGTAAAGGAGGTCTGGGATCCCTTCTGCCTTCATCAGTAAAACACTTGCAAATATTCTAAATCTCTATCAGAAATCTTCAGTCATCATATTTCAACCTTTATTTGGTTAAAAAATCTCAAATAGTTGTTATGCCCTACATCGTATGCCCATTTTTATAACATCTGAAGTAGGATTAGTTTGCAAAGATTTAATTAAAAGCTCTATACATAAAACAATTTACTCTCTCATTACAATACTCAAGCAGCACCTCTCATCTGCCCCTACCACCTCACTCCCTCACTAACTCACACAGCTTATTGTACTCAATTAAATGTTAATCAGTAACAGAAGCTCCGGCCCGTGCCTCGCGGAGAGGTGGAGTGGTGTAATCGAAAGAGACAGGCTCAGATGAAAACAAATTAAAGTTTAAACGCTCAAGAGTCACATCGGCTAAGGCAAATTCTGAGGGTTCAGATCAGTCATGGCTGCGCGGATGTTTGTTGACACCAGTGACAACACACAGTGATCTCTAGTTGCTGGTCAGATGGGTGTGTGAGTGGGACATAGTGTGTGTGTGTTTGTGTGTGCGGCGTGTGTAGATGTGAGTGTGGCTGGAAAGGGTTTGATTACAGAAGGTGGAGGTGGCGCTGAAGAGGCCCACTTTAGCAATGTGGTTATCACATAGACCAGGGGACCAGGGGGGAGACATCAGCTGCATAGGCCACAGCAGTGAGACTAGAGAAGAGTGAGGGGGATCATAAGGTACATGTAAACTACATTAAATTTACAGTTGTGATTTTAAGGGAGTATCAAATTTACTTTTCTACTGCAGTATTTTTTGATGTAACAATACTCTTAAACTTGAATACAGGTTTCTCCCTGATCCTTGCCTGAATAAAAGTTCAGAAGATTTTTCAATGTTGTTAAATCATTAAAAAGGTAGTTGAAGAGGCTTAACTTAAAATGACGCCAATACAGCCTCTTCAGTTGGCCAGTCAGACTTCCTGTACAGAACAAACCACTTCCTGTTTTGATGTAAACAGAGATTTATTCAGGCCTCCTTCCAGTTAAAAAAAGGCTACATACCCTGAGACTATTTTATATTAGTCTAGAAAATAAATTTTCCATGTGTTTCCCTGGCTCACTCATATGATTTTCTACCCACCGGCCTCTATGCAAACAGCTAGACCTCTGTACTACAGTTATCAGTCTGAAACATTGCCTTCACCAGGGAAGAGATTGCTTAATCTGATGTGGACAAACTGCTGAGCAACAGTTTGGTGGAGTGTGAGTGAGCTTTGATAGTGACAATGTGGGAATCCAAATGACCCTGACCTAACAGTAACTTTTACACAAGGCCAACTTTAATGTACAGAGAACATTGCAGCTTTGTATTTTGAAATAAAGGACAGTGAAGAGAAGATTGTAAAGCGTGTTTGGAAAAGGAATGCATTAGGAAATTCTAAGGATTTTAATATATGTTTAAGTTTAGTGTTTTAAAATGAAACTTATATTATTCATCATCATTAACACCAATGTGCAAGTGAATCAAATTTGAATAAAATTTGAATAAAAAATGTCTCTACTTATACAACAATCTACTATACTATGCAGGCATCTAAGTACACACGAGAAAAACAAATAAATCCTTAAACCAACAATGGGAAGTGTCTCATTGGGAGTAAATTGAAGCTATATTTCTGGAGACTATACTTGACAAAGCCACATCAAAGATTTGAACTCTATTCATTCCTTTTACAATCCTTTCCCTTGTCCAACATAGTCGACAAGTCTGCAATGTCTCTGCAAAATCGCTGCAGAGTTACACTGACAGCCGCAAAATGACTTTAAGGAGTGTAACAGGAGACTGGGGTCCATTCATTAGAGTCCACAACTGGATTCTTCTATTCTCTTTGAGAGAAATAGCAACAAGCTTTGGGCTGAATGGCTTGTTTTGGTCGCAACACAGTGTTTTGCATCTAGACAAATGAGGCAGCTGCCAGGGAAATAATAAGGGATGGGATGAGAGACTGAAAATGAACTTTTAAAGAATAGTGAAACTGTGAAAAACTGAGACAAAGCTAGATAAGTTGTTGACTGAAAAGTAATAATAAAAGTAATAGCAGTAACATAATACATAAAATTACCAGTGATAGCATAGTAGAAAAAGTCTAGATCGATAGTACATGAAGTAGTTCTTGCAGTAGTAGTGATCATAATAAGGATTGATTCTTAGTGGATACTCCTGGTAAGTAGTAACAGAATAATCACAGTGCATGGTATGAGAGACTGAATAAAAAAAAAAAAATGTTATGAAAGACGAGAGAAATAGTGAGAAAGCCTTCAGCCAGGATTCGCACTTTTAAAATTTAATGGACTGATCAGAATTCATCGCAGGCACATTGAATAATTGAAAATATCTTTGAGCAGAACGGATCATGCAGAGTGTGACATGGACTGGATGGAGGAAAGACAAAAAATATGTGAAAATCCACTCCAAAAAGCCAAAAAGTCCAAAAAGCCGAAACAAGCCTCCTGTTGGGTTTGCCTTTTGGCTGTCACTGGCAATTAGGATGCGAAACTCAAGTACACGCTGTACACAGTCACACGTGTTTTTTTTTTTTTTTTTTCACAGATTTGGCTAATTACAAGAAGGATGGAGAAGGGGTCCACTTTCACAGCTAGAAAAATAGTGGGAGAGGGGATTAAAGTGCAAAAAGGAAAACAGGAGAGCACTACATTTGACAGTTGGAGACTTCAGATTCGGCAAGAGCAGTCCTGTCTAGTCAGTTGTCATGGTTATAAAACTAGTCAAAGACTGAAGAGGTACGCGAAAAGCAGTTTGTAGTGAATAGGAAGGGAGCCAGAATACAGCCCTGGGGTACACCCTGCACAACAAAAGTGAGTATTTCTTTAGTTTTACTTTGGATGCAAATTGTGATCTAAGCCAAATGTAATAATGCAATGGTCTGAATTGAAAGCGCACAATGTTATTTTCTGCACAAAAAAGTGATGAAACACAAAAAATTCACAACTATTTACCATTTGCTAATCAATAAATAGTTGCTTCAATCCAGATGATTCAGTCATTCAATGTGGTTCCTGAATTTGACTTCTTGGGGCCACCATTCACCACAGTTGGAGCAGAGCCGGGTGCTGGTGCGTTCCCATAACCTGCAGCCCCCTGGTCCAACACGCTCAGAAAGACCTCCATTGGGATTCACAGCCAGAGGGCAGTTGTAATACACCAATTTGGAGCAAAGCTTGTTAATTTAGCCCCTCAGCGCCAGCAGCCCCCCCTCCCCGCTCCTCCTCTTACTGTCTTCACTCACTCAACCCCCCCAAATCCCTCTGCTTTTATTGCCTTTTCTTGGCTCTTGTGTGTTCGACTTGGCACAGTTCCAGACCTTATTGAAAATCCTGCTGATTGTGAGTACCTGAGTGTAAGTATTCACTCAGTTTTGTATTGGGCTCTGTACAGAAAGTCACTGCATGGAAGTTTTACACTATGAGTTTGGTGCAGTTTATTGCAATAAACACCCAGGTCTAAACCATGATAAAACATACATTGACTAAATGCAGTAGAGGAACATAATGGAGTAAAAGAAGTACAGTACTGCAATTAAGTAAAAACTGTAGGTATCTGTACTACTTGTTTTTTTTTTTTTTGAGCAAACAAACATATACAAAGAAAAGCAGGTAGGAAAAAATATGAATTCAGTTGTTTCTGTTGAACAAAATTAAGCACAAATTTGTATCAGAATCACTATATTTGAAACTTAGATCTCAAAGTCTGCACAAAATACTTTTACTTGAGTATTTTTTGCTCTAGTATCTGTGCTTGAGTATTGCAATTGAGTACTACTTCCACCAATGACTAAATGTAAATGGACTAAACTCTTTTTTTGCACTTCACTCTGTTTTAAGGAATTTAATTCTTTTTTTAATTAAAAACATCTATAGCAATCAAAGCTAAACCTGGACCAGATCAGGACTAACCCAGGCCTAAAACAGAACTAAACCAAGTCCAGATTGAGACTACGCCAGCTTCAACCACTATATCGCCCATGAACTTTTTCTTCAGTGGACCACCAATGAAAAGAATAATGTCTTCTTGTCTTGTGGTCTCTTTTGTCAACCCTGTCCACTCTGATTGGGACAATAAATAATTTCAAAGAATACACTTAGCCATTAAAATGATAATGATGGTTCCCAGCAAACTTATGAGGGGCAGTTTTCCATACGCCTACACAGAAAGTCTGATGTGGGAATGTGAAGTGGGAGGAGTAATGACCTCTATGCATGGGGATATGAAGGTGGTACAAATGGCCATCCATTGTAGAGTGACATGAGCAAACACCCATGAAAACCAGACAATATTGAGTCTGTATGCAGCAGAGGCCATGGTACAATATGTCTGTGTGGCGGTTCTCAGTCATCTAGGGCATTGTGCAATAAAAAAGGTCAAAGCGTCTCTTGTTCTGAAGGATTTTATGTCTTGGATGATGCAAAAACTACACAGATACAAAAACACACAATTTCGGGATCTCCAGTCCTTTCAAACCAGCAACCAACATCAGTATCAAACAATAACGAGAGTGGTAACAACTGCAATGTGCAATAGCTTTTGGTTAGTGTGATTACTACATTTTTGGGATGGGCGCTTTTCTGAACCCAGAGGAACTTATCCTCACTGCTCCAATTGGTCAGCCTCTATCATGCTGACGTGACAAGCAGATTTAACAAACAGATTTAACCAAGCACCAAGCGAAGTGTGTTCAGATCATAGACTGTATAAATGGACATGGCTAACCTGCTAGCTGCCGCGTTCCAAATAGGAAGTGAGCATTAAGGACGCTTCCCGCTCCTTTTGGCTCTGGCTCCAATTGACTTTATACTGGAAAATTGTCACCCATTTCTCTGTAACTGCAGTGAGCCTTGTCATTTTGGTCTTAAAATATTTGTATTACCCAGCTCTACATGATCCTGGTGTTTATATTTTCCTATTTTGTCCATAAATACATTCCTATTTCTAACAAGGAACTCTGCTCCAAATTCACTCCTATAATGGCAAGCCTAGTGAGCTTCATTTGACTGGAGCCGAAAGCTATGGGTGCCGTCATACTCCCTTAATCCACTCCTTTATATAGTCTATGGTTCAGATGTAACCAATAACACAAAATGTACACAAATCATAATCTAGGCTCTAAGAAAATTCTGCTATGATTTTCCCCCCAAATGTTCCAAATTGCCAAGCCCCACTACATTATATATATATAAAAATGGTTAGTATCAAACATATGCTACAGATGAATCATTTTAAGTAAACACATTTTCAAAGTATAGAACTAAATAACCTTCAGGTGCTGATATAAACTTATCCTGCCAGAGTAACTCACACCCATTTGTCACAAACATTGACGGTGTTAAGCCCAGACATGACCGGGCAAATGTGCGTCTCTGCACGTCTGCCTGTGTGCGAATGTATGTCACGTTTAAGACAACACTCCAGCAAAGTATATGTTATCGTTTGAGCAGGGAACTGTATGTACGAAGGGTTTGGGGACACGCATGCTGGGGCTAAATATTTCCAAACCTTAAATGAAGTACACCGGACTAGTGCTGCTCAGGCTATTTAAACCAGACCTGCTCCCTGTGTGACATAACTAGGTCTTAGCCTGCAATGGGCAGCTGCTATGAAAAGAAAGCCAGTTAAAGCTAGGTTAAGTAACACCACGGTACAAAGTTCACTTGCAGCCAGGAATATACACACTCACTCGCACATAAACTGAACTGTCAAATACAGGCATCTAATCATTCACTGAAAAATAAATACAGTTAGGTTTTTTGGGGTTATTTTAAGGTCAATACTCGTCAGCAGTCAAGTGTCCATTAGTCCACCAGTTTCGGTGAACCTTTCTTTCTAGGACTGAACTTGCTAGAAATCTCCACACTATTATTATCAGCAGCAGTAAAAGGCTCTGACATTTGAGCTGACAGGTGAATTGGACTTGGTGACAGAATCTTTCATGGAAAAGATTATACGGCTAAAATTATAGAGGCAACATTATAAGTTTAGAGTGAAAATACAGCATTAGATATATATTTATTTAAATATATGTTACTCTAATGGTCATTGTTGGCTGCCCCCACAAACCATTGACAAGGGTACTTTTGCCAGATTTACAAGGAAAGCATTTTATTTCTAGAATCTGTCCAGTAACTGCAGCATTTTGTGTGCCAAAAAAATCTAAACTTTATTATCCAATTACCTCCATGTGATGATACTGGTTGAGAAAAGATTGAAAAAAAAAGTAATAAAATAAAAAAAAATATACAAATAATCTTTATGAACTAGAAGCTTTTTTGTAGTATGCATCAATCAGAAAAATAATTTGTTTTGAATGAGACATTTACATTACATAATACTAAGCTGTGATGACAGCTAATCAGGCATGGCATACTGTCCACTTGTTAGGCAATATGACTCAGTAATGTGTATTTTATATTATCTGTTTTCTTGGTCTAACAATAGCCCAATCAGTGGAGTTCCTTAGTCAGAAGCAGACTATTGCGATAATGTTTTCTGTGGCTATTAAATACTGCAGTTGACTGATGCAAGTGGGAACCAGGCAGAGAAACCCAGAGGGATTATTAGGATTTGCTCAGTAAATCCTGTCCACAAAGTTGCCCTGCCTGTATGAAACCACAGCAGTGCACAGCTCACTCTGTACATGTGAAACATTCGAGATGATTGGGGCAATGAATAGTTAGAGCTAAGTTACTGAATTTTCTTCATGCTTCCTCCTATAACATTGGCATGTACAATATGGCAGCATATATATTGCAGCACTGACATTCAACTTTGCGATGTCATGTGGTAATACAAGATGTGCTCCACTGTGTTTTTAAACTCAGATGATTATATAAACTTTTTTATTTATTTATTTATTTTTTATCTCACTTGTATATTGACAAACACTACAGAACAACAAGTGCTTCACTCAAAAATGTTTCATGTAAAAAAAAAACAAACAGATTTTTATAGTTGTAGTTCACCTCTGCTTATCTGGGATTCATAGAACCCTAGTTACATTTGTAACTTTTATTGTTTTATGTCTGCAGCTAGTTTGATCCAATGACTACGTAATAACCTGTATGACTATGTTGGTGGTGCTTTCTACAGAACTATAACCATATATTGCATCCAGCTATATTTGAACCCTCTTATGCTTTTATGTATATCAGAAACCATAACACAAACTGAAACAGGAGTTTGTGCTAAGATTTACTGACATATGAACAGCATGTAACATTAAACGGGCAGCAGCTTGGCCCTCATGCCCCACATTCCTGGAGTAACAGCCCCTCATGGTGACAGTGAACTCGGCCTTGACTCAGGGGGCTGTGGGGGACACACAAGACCCCCCCTCTTTCTCCTACGCTTGTTGTCACCGAAGCATATCACATAGCACAACTTGAGAAGGCTTGACAAAATATGGCCCATAGGCTCCTCCAGAATGCACCCCACTCGAGTATTCTTCAGCTGGCCTTTGCCCCCCTACCCCAGGACCCTCCCTGTCCGCATGCTCATTTCATGTAAGACCCTATATGTCTTTTGAGTGACAAGATGGTGTCTACTTTAAAAGACTGCTTTAGCTTTTTCTACTTACTTATTTGAACTTGTGGGGACAGAGCAATTATGTAATTCCCCTATGGCAGGATCTTACCAGTTGCCTACCTGACCCAGAAGACTGAGGAGCTGCCAAGGTTTACATAACAAATGACAAGCGGAGTGATCTTGCTTTGGTTAGAGTATTAGATAATAACTTTCAATAAACAACATGTTTCATAACAACAACTATTACTTAAATTCAAAATATAAGTATGTTTATATTCTTTCAACTCTGCTTATTATTATTACTATTAATATCTCCCTCTTAGCATGTCAAGAGGAGGGGAATGTTGCGTCAGTCCAAAATAAGCTACTGTGTTTCCAGACAAACCGGTTACAACGATCAGTGTTTGCTTTAATTCCAGCCATGTGACTCAGAAGAAGGATACTGCTCCATAACTCATCAGTCAAGCCTCACAGGAACAAAGACCTGCTACATCTGATGGCCCTCTGCCTGCTCCACACTGGCCTTCACCATAAGGATTTAATATATCCATGTGAATGGTAATAACAGGCAGTAATGGCACAGAGAGGCGACTGGGGGTAAATGTGTTATTGGGAGTGCACATGCGTTTTGTTTTTGTTTTGATGGAGGAAGGAGGGGGTAGCAGAGTGTGCGTGTGTATTGACAGAGGAACCAACCACTCACCTTCCATCCTGCAGAGCTGTTACTGTCGCCTTTGTCTTTGAAGTATGGGATAGATCTGACCATCCAGTCGTAAATCTGGGACAGTGTCAGTCTCTTGTCCGGCGCGCTCTCAATGGCTTTGGTGATGAGGTCAGCGTAGGAAAGGTTACCCCAGGCGTTTCTGCGCGACGACGCTTTTCTCGGAGTGGTCAAAGCGCTGGGGGTCAAGGCGCCAGATGTGGCCGAGGGGGAGTGTGAGCTGAGCGGGGAACCTCCACTGTCATGACCCGGGGAGGAGAGCGCCCCATCGGCCACGGGACTGCTGCTGCCCTGGTCCTCCGTGGGGGCACCAGAGTCGATAGCTGTCGGGGTTGTTCGGTCCTCCTCATCATCCTCTTCCTCGGGGATGATGTCGTTATTCTCTGGTTTCACCGCACTCGAGTCTGGTCTGGGCAGCGGCCAGGTGCAAGACCGTGGCCGTTTCTGGGGCTCGAAATCCGGATCAATGGCAACGTCCAAGTCCTGGAGAGGGTCGTGCAGCGCTGCTTCAGCCATTGCTCTGTCACAGACCCTCCGCTTGATAAAACAAAGTTAGGCCAGAAGAAACAAGGAGCTGTCAAAGTCGCGTCCCATGAATGCGCGCTCCTGGTTCTTTGTTGCTATTTCACTGCAACCACAGTCCCAACTTACTCTCGCCTGTTGAAGACATAAAACAAGTCTATCAGCGATGACATGTCGTCTTAGCGCTTAAATCAGCATCCAAAGACGCAAACACAACCAAAATAAACTGCGACCCTTCAAATCAATGTAATATTAGGAACATTTAATTGTGAATGGCAAAGTATGCGCAAATCAATACCTTGCACAGGCGCCTCTTGCTCAAATCCTCAATATAGTCGATCAGTGTCCACCACGTCCTCTTGTTGTCATGCTTTCTTCATCTAAACTCACAGCTATTACACAAATGTCCGTACAAGTGTGTGTAAATGCGTGTCTATGCGTTACAGGGCTGCCACCTCACTGACAGGGTTTACAACTGACTGTACATAGCTCGATTTGCTCTCCATACGCACAGTTACACACACACTCTGACACACTCAGGCGAGCCAGCCCAGACCCAGCCCCCTAGAAAGAGCAAGGGATCGCCTTTTAAAGAGACATGCGTGTGTGAAGAGACTGGACAGGCAGGTTCAGGACACGTCCCGACATGTTAACGATATAGCGTGCAATAGAACAGAAGTAGTCTACAAGGTAATTCAACACTGTTTGACGCATTTTCTCTCAAGAAATAAAGAGGTTGTGCATCCATGTGTAAATGCATGTGAATTATTTGCTTTTGCTCCAGCTTTTGCACACAAACATAATGTAAGCAACTTCAATGTAATATTTCAATGTATTCATATTCATTGTGTTCTGAAGTTGGCTAATGAAAATTCAACCCTAAAGATCTCTTGACAGTTTCTAATAATTTCATTCAAATATGTAATATTTATGTATTGTTAAAGATATCTAAACTATAAGCACAAATACAATGTAGGATTCTTAGTAACTTTATCAATTAATCAATGTTGTACCTGTTCCTCGATCCTCGTGCTCGCGCTCGCAGAGCGCCTAGTGCACGGTGACGTCATGCCGCGATTAACCGCACATAACCCTGCACCTCTCTTCTCCTCCTCTGTGCTGGATGAAAACATCTCCTCTCCTTTGTCCCATACTGTCCACACTCCACAGGACCCTCCAGGTGCACGTGGCCAAGCTCGTGCTCCAAGGTTATGTACAGGAATGCGGGTTCTGGGAAACCAATCAATACATTTGCTGCCTAGAGGCACTTATTGCGAATAGATTCTTTTACTCCAATTATGCCTGTATGTTTTGAATCGTCCAGACTATTGTTATGTAAATTACAATATATTTTCAATCATTGAGTCTGTCTTAAATGTCGTATTTATACACGTGTATAAATATATTGATATAAAATACATATTCATTTACTTCTTGTGTAGGCTTCCATTTTATGTGGTCACATAAAACTAGGGTAAATACACAAGTGAAGAACTCATTATGCAAATCATCAAGTAAGTTGATTTGTTTTCTGTTTTGTTTGTACAAATCAACCCTGACCGAAATGTATGAGAACGATTCAGTCTGTGCACATTTCAGTGTAAAATTTGGGGTTTACATGTCCCCATAATTCAAAAGGCTAACTGAGGACACAAAGCCAAATCATTACTGAAGTAGATGTCATCTTTATTTTCGGAGCATTTCAGATAATTGCTGATTGCACAATGTCATCAATGGACAATGGTGGGATGAATCAGCCTTTGTGTGCCTTATATCTGATATAAAAGAGGAGAGAAGATTTTTTTCTGATTCTGACCCTTGGGATTAAGACCTGGGGTTGAGGACAGGGCCACTCAATTCATACAATTATGGCTCTTACCTAAACATCTTTTGAAAGCAGCACACATGTATAGAAATCTCCATGCCTTTTCATCTGTACTAACCTCAAATGCACCCAAAAGTAGCTCATGCATATACAGTATCTTCCATTTTAAATATTAAGCAAACCATTACATCATCATAACTGAGATGCTGGTACTGAGATTGCCTTTGCTTTCTCTGTAGTGAGCGCAGCTTTCAATGGTGCACTAAAATGACCTCATCTTTGGATCGATGCAGTGACCAATCTGTAGCAATAGAAGGCACTCTGCTCCCACCTACAGACTAACTGCAGAACTGTTACACTGCTATCTTGTTTTACCAGCCAAGAAAAAATAATCACCATGATTACTCATTCAAATTAGGAAATACAAAATAAAACCAAAATCACATTCATAAGATTAGTGAGAACTACAGTTAAAATAACAACTCAAAGAAGACTACTTGTCATAGACTTCAACTTACAGTAAAATTATTGCAACAAAATATAATAATAAATCTATACAGATTTAAACAGATACAACTTGAAACGTTTTGTCACAGTAGGCTTCACTCTAGTAAGTACAGTTATTATTTATGCATGTATGTGTTGTTTCCACATCTCTCCACAAGATGGCAGTAGCTAGCTAATCTGAAGCACAGTTCTTTGCCAGTCTGCTGCACCTGTTGGTTGAGTTTTCCCCCAAAACCTTCTATAATGCCCTTCATAAAGTCCACAAGGGAGCGCTACTGCACCACCAAGATGAGCCCAGTTTAAGCAGAAAGTAAAACATTCAAAGTCTCCAAAAGCTATGGAGGTACTTGGTTGCATAGAAGTATATAAGTGTGCTTGTTTATAAGTTTTTAAGGGTTTCCTTGTTTCTTTCTGTGCCTGCGGTCTCCCTCAATCCAGTACTTCTCTGTCTGCATCTCCATCAATCTGGACACTGTTCGACTGAAGCCAAAAATCTCCTCTTCTGCAGTGAACAGAGACAAATGTTCATCTGCTTCCTGAAGAAAAAAATAAAATAAATATGGCTAAAATACTCATTTTCAAGTACAACAGCCAAATTTGTACAAAAGATAAAGTATAAAGGTACACATGAAAACACTCCAGAAGTCACTTTTTACACAATTTCAGAAGCATTTTAGAGCTGTCTTGACTTGATAAATTATTATATATTTAATGCCATACTGCGGAATACTCCAAGGAAAGCAACATCATCTCCATGAAGACAAGCATGTGGTAGACCCCGACCAAAATATTAGTGTACCTTTAAATTTAATTGACAAATAACAACAAATGGTTCCTGTGATTTAAGTTTAGATAAACTCACCCCACTCAGACCCAGATCGTCAAGCAACTGTCTGTCTCTCTCGTTTCCTCCAGTTTGGATAAAGAGTTGATGTAAAGGAGCAGCAGCTTGGACCACCACTCTCACCTGGATCAAAGAGACAAAAAGTCTATTTGTTAAAGCTAACAACAATGCTTCAAATGTAAATACATTTCAGTCACAAAACAGATGTATAACAGATAATATGAAAGTTGTGATGAACTAGTTCGAGTCTCCTTATAATCATTACCTTGCGATCGTAGAAGTTGTCTATGAGTATGGTGAAACGCTTGGCCTCGTCTTTTAGATCCAGGGTCATAACAGGAACATGGCGAATAAAGACTGTGTCAAATGACCTGGCTATCTCCAGGTAGTCACCAGCCCCTAGAGGCTGAGAATACAAAAGCTGTTAAATAAACTGATCAGGCATTACATTAAGAAGACTATATACTAATAATAAAATACAATAAAAATCACAGGTGGTCAAAATGTCTTAGAAGTTAAGAAGTAACTAAATACATGTACTGAAAATATCTGTATATCATTGTGAGAGTGTGTGAATTTCCCATCTATCGTTAGTGATTAATAGATGTATTATAAGATAAGTGCAAAAAACTAAAGCTAAAGCTGTTATAATCATATGTCATATTTCTATATTATAATATAATGCGAATGTGAAAGTATTTTAACAATACAGTACTCTGATTGGACCATGTATTGGAATATACTCCAGAACACAAAATTATAATGCAGGTATTCAGTATTCTGTACCTAAATATATTTTGAAAGTATACTTAACATTGGCACCATCTAACAACCAACAAGCACCTCTTCATAATTTTATAATTATTTGTGGACTCAGGCTTTGCTTCATATTTTTTTTTCAATGACACTGATTATTGTCGCATAAACGTAAAAGCTGTTGTCATCATAAAACTACCTGCCCTGGCTTTGATGTATCTTTGAGTATCTAATCTATTTCTTCAAAACAAGCAAGACTCTTCTACAGGCAAGAATAGAGATATGCTTGCAAGGTTAAATGATGGTGAGCTAAAACGTGGACAAAAACACACATTAGCAAAAAAAAAGAAAAAGCAAAGAAGTGGTTTGAAGTTGAGCTATTTTTGATTAGCACTAAGTGGGGAAAGGAAACAAAAAACTAGCAGCATCATGTGCTAGTAATAAACATTGAGGAACTGAAAATGGCAACTCCAGACCAGTCACAAGTCATTCATTAAGTATTATTTTATGATTTGTTAGTTTTTTTCTTGGCGTAAATCAAAGGGTGTGTTACAATAAAGAAGAATAAATCTGTAATAAAAATGAGAAGTGTGTCAGTGTTGAAGCAGAGAATAAATGATTTTTCAACTGTTTTCTGTTGGTCAAATCATCACTTTTCACAACCCTGTGAGGCAACAGCTTTTGATATTGGACTATACAAAAACAGAACTGAAAAGAACATGTGAAAGCGAGCGCTACAAAACTGTATTTCACATATTTCACTGTTGTGTGGGTTCAAAACTCTGGGGATGGACATTTGCTTCATTTAAAACGTGTTTAATGTGGAATAAAAGTCATAAACTCACTTGTCCACACAGCTCTTCAAATGTGCAGTCAGCAACAGTGCCACACGTCTTCCTCAGAGTCACCTCTCTGCCCTGGACACTGAGCACTCGAGGCACTATAGCTACAAAAAAGGTATTCAAAATGTACAAAGCTTTATAATCAATCTACTAATAGATTATAAATACATTGTAGTATGTGTTCTTTTTTTATTGACACTGATATGTGTGTATGTACAGTAATTGTCTAGTAATGTTTTATCAATATTAATAAAAATAGTTACATTTTTCAATACCAACCACAATTATACACAATTACAATTAAATCTTATTTGACATATTTTTTTTTTAATATTACGCATGTTATGTTATTATGTTCATAAAGTAATATTAGCTATATATTCAGACTAGAAATATATATTGCTAACATTCAACCATTCCAAAGATAATCCTGACAGAGGAATAAATACAATATTATTGTATTCTGTCAGATCCTATTCTACTATATTGTACCATCTCCATAGGAACAAACTACAGATAAAGCTGAACTCTTCTTACCACTCTTTTGCTGCAAGGCCAGCTCGTCAAACAGCATGTCTAAGAAGGCCCCAGACCCGGGCTCCTGAGTGCTAGAAGAGTTGCACACAAACACAGTCAAACATAATAGAGAATTAATAATGGGATATGAAATTAATAAAGCTGAAGTGGCTACATCAAATGGTGGCGGCGTGGAGTGCACGAGTAGGGAGGTGCTTAGCTTTTCACTCCATCGCCAAAGAACAGGATGTTAGGCTGTAAAGACCAGCATTAGCCCATGAATGCGCGTCGAAATTAGATTGAGAAGTGTGCGTGTGTTTTAACTCCAGGTAAAAAGGCTGTGTGATGCACTCTATTTACATACAGTGAAAAGACCAACGCACTTGAAAGCCCCAACACTGAGATGAGCAGCAGTGGTCTAGTGTGTGTGAGTGTGTATGTGTATATGTAATGAGCAAAACAGAAAACTAGCTTTTAAAGCACTGCCATTTTCTCATGCTCTATTGATTCCTCTTTCACTCTTTTCACGGATCTCTCAAGGTAATGTAGGTCTTTATAAATCTTCCTGTTGCTGCACTCGTTATTTGTCTGTTTGGCTTCTCCTCGTGTCTACCTAGCTTGTTGGCGCTATCTCTATTACCGCTTCTCTGCTTCCAAATAACCTTGTGATGAGTTGGCCAACAAACATGGGCTGAAAAGTGGCTACAGTACTGTTGTATGTACTAAGGCCTAGTATTTATGACAGTCCACTTATGTGTGCAGGCACTTGTAATCCTGTTTTCGTATTAGAAATCCTTGTCCATATATAAAGTGAATATGGAAAATCTTAAGGCTTACATTATGCTATAAAATACAAACACAATAGAAGCGGTTTATGTTTTGTCACAGTGGTCTGGAGTCCTAAAAAGTTCAAGATAAGATTTTGAATGTGGTTATAACAAAATGCCAGTATGAAGCAAAAAACTTGAGTCCTCTATATGTAGTTTTGCATATTTGTGTGTATTTTTTCATCAGTCATCTCATGAATTAAAATGTTGTCCAGATGACTTATTTTTGGCAAATTAAGGTGACAATTTGTGCTATACTAAATGACTTACAGATAGTAGAGTTTCCCTGCTGTATCCATGTCCAGTGTCCGATAGTCAATCCCAGTGTCCAGGCAGATGGTGTGGCAGTGCTTCTGTACAACAAAATAAAAAGCACCAATATTATTTTCTGATCCATGTTATAATGTTGTCTTCACATCAAAAACATTTTCACACATTGTATAACACAGATCCTGCATATTTAGTCCTTCTCTCAAATGGAAAACACTGTCCCACCTTGTGATGTCATGTGATAATACAGGAAGTGCATTGCTGTGTTTAAAAACAACTACATAAAAGGTAAATGGTAGCTACTAAGTGGGAGAGAACATTTTCAGCTTTGGAGATATTGACAGACTAATAATAAAGGGTTACTCAAGCATCTGTGAATGAAACAAAACAACTCCAGGAATGTTTATCACATGGCTCAATGCTCACAAGAGTCTATTTCTTGTAATATAGGACCTTTAAGAATAGTTTCCTATTCAAAATTGTGAAAGCATTACTCAATGGGACCTCTGACCCCAAAAGAAAGTAACAGCACAATATTTACCCAACATATATTACTGTCCTGTATTGTACATAAAGCCAGTACAATCCACCAGTTTTAATTTGCTTGAGTGTTCGCTTATTTAACTTCATTTTGGCTTGTCTGAATGTATAATATACTCTAGTTCATTTATGGTTGATAGAAATGTAAATGTTCTATTTGACTGTATGTAGAATGGGGTGACTGGGATGAGCCTGTGTCTGAGGAGGGGGAAGCCGACAGATCACAATGAGTGGGCGAACGGAGGAGTGCGGACTTGACAATCCTCTCCAGACGATAATCAAGTAATGACCTGCGTCCCAGCTCCATCTGATTATAAATATCTGTAGCCATCATCACTGCTGATTGTGTTACTGTCCTCTCTCAGGCTCCACTCTCTCTCCCTCCATCTTTCTACTGTCACTATAGGAAAGGCACAGAGGACTAACTCAATGATGCGACAAGTTTGACATTTATACTATTTGTTGAATTTGCTGCTTTCTTGTTTCATGTTGGTTTCATTGGTAAAAAGTTAAAACAAGGTTGCATGTATATACTTATAGGTGATCAATGGTTTTGTTAATAATTGTACAGTGTTAACTTTATTCAATGGTGGAACAAATGTTGATGATTAAAAATATTTAGATAATTTAGATGAAAAAAGCAATACATATGCAGTATTTGTACACCAGTACAAGCAATTCTAGCAATACAATAACTCTTAAAATACTACAATCAAAGTTGCTGCATACCAGTGGTACACCTTCAAGGTTTGTCTCTTACTTTTGCTTACAAAACTTACTCAGTAATTCCAACACTGTCCTAATCTAACTCACTTTACCATCAAAGTAAAAATGGAGATCAGCGATTTTTGAGTAAATCATTATTGGACATGGTCTACAGCCAATCTGTAGTAGTAAAAGGATGTTGTGGTGAGTTCAAACTGGAGAACTCATTTTGTGTTAGCCTTAGTTGATAAAACCTGATATTATAAATCATATTTATTATTTTTTTCAAAATAAACCATAAAATCAAAAATAGAGTTTGAAAAAAGGGAAAATGTATTGTTTCTTTCAATGTACTTTTATTGCACTTTTGTTACCTGTCAAATATTTTTTATTTGTATGATGTTTCACATTTCTTTGTCTAAAAAGTAAAAAATCGAAGTAAAGTTTACAGCTAAAAAGCAGCTTTTTCCAGTCTTTTCCCCTTCATTTCGGATGGGTCTATTTACCCGACGTGCAGGTCAGCCCGGGTTGATGAAATGACACCTCCCTTTTGTGCGTGGGGGAGGGAAGGCTCTGTCAGGTTGTTATTAAGTCTGATTCAGCCAATTGGCTCGGAGCAGCAACCCCGTTTGTGTGAGAGAAAAAGTTGACAGCGCAGAAGAATGCAGTATTTCCGTCGCCCTTGCTTTGTGATGATTACTAATTATCGAGCAGGCTCCGAGGAAGGGCCAGTGGCAGAAAATTCCCTGATTTCATAGTGCAGTCCTCAGCCGCCCGTGCCAGTTAACGCAGAGGGGTCCTTTCTCTGATGGAAACGGGGGAGGCGATGATTACAGTTTGCGCTGCACTCGCTGACATGAATCCTGTTGACGTCTTACACCGCCACAGAAGTTTGAACTCAGCATCAACAGTTCATATCTGCCAGAGTACACGAAAAAGACAGAACAATAGAGCAAAAGACAGCAAAGTAGAATTGATAAAATAGTTGGATTAAGTATGTAAAGTTAGATTGTTAAATTGTATTGTCAAGGGATTATGATTACTTTGTAAGGCCTTAGGAAGGTCATAATGCTATTTGTCCCTCAAAAAATAATGAAAATATGTAGCGGGCAGATTTTTGCTGATCCTGATGAAATCTTTGCGCATTTTTTTCCAAGTGAAATTGAAGCGTGCACACTTCTACAGTCTTTTTAATTAAATGTAAAGTAAGATATCTTGGTGGTCACATTTTTATATTAAGCTTTTCCACCTTCAAGGCACTCAAAGCGCTTCACATCAAGGAACCACTCACCCATTCACATGCTCATTCATACACCAGTGTACGCAGACACTGGGGACTAGGTGGATTAAGTGTCTTGCCCGAGGACACGACGACAGTATTCCTCTGTGGGAGCTGAAATAGCACCGCCAACCTGTGGGGGAAGTAGGCCGCTCAACCAATGATGATGATGTCGAGAGCGAGATTCAAACTGCCAACTGAGCTGCTGTCTTTAATTTATTTTAACAAAAAAGTGTAATGGGAACATATTTTAATGGCAAATGTATTTAAAAAGTTACTACATTACTAATTACAACAGAGTAAGAGATCGTAGCCAGTGTTCCAGATCACATTTTTTTCAGTTTCCTCATTGATAGATCAGTCTTCTACGTCATCTATATTTGTTATAGTATTGTCCACATAATTTGTACTTGTCCCACACACAATAACCAGCTCCAAATTAGCATCTCTCCCATTTAGCCCCGCGTGCTCAGAGAAGGACAGATGACAGACATGAGAAACGCTGTCTCTTTAGAACAAAGTCATCCAAACACATGTAGCTCCCATCACCTCATTGTGTGACCTGTCCACTCTCTCTGGACGCTCCGTTTAGCATAAAAACACAGCCTTTCTCCTCTCCCTGCCTTTATGCCGTATCTCTCCTCTGTCCCTCTGCTCACCAAAAGTTGCTTTAGAGTTTTTCAAAGAGGGCGGCGTGCCATTGAGCTGCAACAAAAGCCAAGGATAGCTGACTATTGGGCCCAGATGAAGTCCACTCCCTCATTAAGCCACTGTGGAAAACATTTGATGATTTTTTGTTTAGTCCGCGAGAGCATTGACCAGGGCCTCAATGAAACGCGGGGTGGGACAGCTCCAAAAGAAACCAAAGCGAGTGAAGAGAGAGAGAGGGGGACAGGGAGGCAAAAGGTTGTCGACCATTCAAGCGTGTGTGTCTTATATAGAAGAAAAGAGGAAAGACAGAGAGGGAGAGCGGCCATTATGTGTTGGAGTTCTGGACGACTCTCGTGACATCAAAGTGTCCGAGCCTATGGGGGTGGATCTGGTGATTTGCTTCATTCTTGGAGCAGCCAGGGGGGTACGTGACAATGTGAACACCCTAATTACAGCTAATGATCTATCCCCCTAAAGTGTGACTGTCCCGGGATGGCCATGGTTTGTTCAGCAGGGTCATTCTCACAACCTTCCCCAGTCACTGCCGCTCCTCTCTGGGTAACATCTTTTTTTTATTAACACCAGGCCCGAACGCTAACAGGACAGGAGACCCCCCACTCACAGCCCCTGGGGAGAGCTAATAAAGAGACAAAACTGAAAAAGAGTGAGGGTGTAATGTTTGCACCTGACCAGCAGGGGCTCCACTGTAGCAAAAGAAACAGTCTACTCCAGTAGTTTTCATCAAACATCTACATTTCAGCTTCATCAAGGATTTCTTTAAAACAATCAGACAGAATTGAGGAAAATGTCTATGCTCTATCACAATAGATTAAGTATTCACCAGGTTATCAGGAGAGATACACAAATCATTAGTTTGGTGAATAACTTTATAACATGAGTTGGTTATTTTACTTTTAACAGCAATATTTAGAGTAACTTAGCAGTTGTCACATGTTAAAAAGTTAATAAAGTTGTGGAAAAATTATAGTAAGAACTGAATGCTTCTCACTTGGAGGTAAGAGAAAGGCCCACAAGTCCAAGTCAAGTCCAAACTTCTAAGCATTGAATCTTTCTACCAAATTACCAAGATGGATTTTTGTAAACGGTCCTTCTTGTGGGGAGGGACATGTTGCAGTTTGTTCCTGTAAAATGAAACATCTACTAATCAACTGTACAGGAAAAGAGCAAGACACACCTAAGTCCATACCTCTGCAGTAGGTATAGTATGTCATGATAACTGCTAACTCGATAATATTTTGGGGAATTTGTGGTTATTTTTTGGCTATATGATAAGATTTAACATGTAAAATGTTGAATTAATAACTTCTATGACTCATTACAGATAAAGACTAAGTACCCATGATTTTTTTTTTTTTATCATATTACAGATTTAGAATATATTTTGTGGTTTAACTTTGCCCTTGGGTTATTGCTTCAGTGGCATAAATTAGCTGTATCTTTTATCATCTATATATATCACAAAATTTGCTATCATGACAGGCCTACTCTGGAGAGCACATATTAACAATAAAGTTTTGTGCTGAAAGAAGGACACAAGTTGGGTTAAACTATATACGTAAACTGATCAAAAGTGGAAAAACACAAAAACAAGTTATATAAATTTAATTATCAGCTAACACGTTGTAGCCAGTGCCCTTAGTATTCCTCCACGCACGTCAGTCACCCTACATCAGCGACTACTGGATTGGCACAGACCTTCAGTAGAGCACCTCTTCCCTCTGCCGTCCTCAATTTATCTTCTGATTTTTATTTATTTATTTTCCCTCTTCCGCTAACTGCACAGCACATTTCCAATTATTAACAATGCCCCGCGCAAAAAAGCAAAGAAAAGTGCCACAAAAGGAGGGTTAAAAACAGCAGGGAATCCAGAGGTACTCAAAGTTGCCTCAGGGTTGTGCGCCTCTGCCTCTCCACGTCCCATTGTGCTGAGCTGCAATCGAACAAGCACCGGGAAAATAAAGTCACTATTCTGCTACAAAATATGGAGAGGTAACCTTGGGCGATCGAGTAGTACAGGATAGTGAGAGAATAAAGAACAGGAAGATAGAAGAGGACAGGGAGAGAGAGAGTCTAAGTTACAATGCACACATAAGCACAGTCCTTTAAAACGGGCCCTTCAATTAAAGCATTTAGAGTATGTTTTTCACTATAGGTGCTAACAGAAGCTGGAACAATCTATGGAGTCTATTAGTATCTTTACAAGAGCAAAAGCAAGGCATTGTTTCACTCTCTTCTTGCATTTATCAGAATAGCAATAGCAGGACTCTCTCTTTCCCTTGACAAAAAATTTAAATGATTTTGGATATATGAATGTGCATCCATGTGGGGATAAATGGCTCTGAAATAGGGGTGCATTTAATGAGAAGTCAATGGTTAAATAAAGACATCATCCCACACAGACAGAGGCCAGGGATTAACCTCCAGTCTTTTAGCTCAGGTGATGGGGAGGAGAGGTCAGAGGTCATTCTACACTTTATAATACCATCGGTCAGTCCATCCACTGCTATAGAGACACACTCAGCCATACACCTACCAGTCAAAGCTGCACCAGGACCCAAACCTCCAGCATCGTATCCCATAATTCAGTGCCTTAGAGGTGAGCTAGTTAGCGCTGTGACCTCCCTAAAATACTGCTTTGACTTTACAGAGGGGACTGCTAAAGAGAATGGGCCCAAACCCCCATCCCAGCAAAACCAGATGTCCTGACAAAGGGGAACACAGTGCCCTGAAAGAGAGGAGGCCAAGAGGGACAACAGGCATTCAGGAGTACGATGAAGTCTGGGATTAGAGGGGGCAAGGGTGGTGCAGGGGCAGGGGCCGGGTGGGGCTGGGAATGGGAGGATGCAAGGTTGTAAGAAGGTGCTAAAGAGGGGGATGATGAGCTATAGCAACTTTTAGATTGTTTGGAGTTGGTAGGGCAAATGCACAAATGATATGTAAAGAGGAAGGCAAACTTCTTCAGAATTTGACGTGGGATGTCGTGTTTGAAGCCCGAAGACTCCTTGAGTCTCCTCATCTCTTCATGTTTTCAGTTACTTGATTTAAAGTTGCACTATGCAACTTTTCTCCGTGGACATGTTATCACTTTGCCTAGAACAGTTCCACAGCATGGCATTAAGCCTATTTATCTCGATGGAAACAAGCCTGTGACGCCACCAAGCGTAGCAACAGGTCAGATCTGTGGAGAGGCGACACTACTAGTAAGAATGTATAATAAATGTAAGCTATATCAGTTTAATGCCAAACTGTGGAACATTCCCATAAAAGCAATGGAACAGGAAGATGATGTACACCTTTAATAACCAACTCAAAATGAAGACCGAAGACCACCACAGATGTTCATAAGGTTGCATTATTACAATAGACTTATTGTTCAATACTGTATAAAAACTGGAACAATATATTTTGGAGCTATTTATTGTATGTACTTTCTTTGTAATAGTAGGAAGATTTTTGCTATTTTAATGTAATAACATAAGATTTGAGCTGTAGAGAGTAAAATAAATAACTTTTTTATTGATTCCTATTGCCATTTACAGGTTGCAGCTCAGGCTTTTTTATGTTCCTCTCATAATTGGCAATATCTTGCTATGTGTCACTGGCATAAGGTATTTTCAGTATCATCGTTTATCTCAGTATTTCTCTGTAGCAATATATCATGCTCCAAAATGTGTTATCGTGTATAGAGGATCACGAATTTCCCAGTCCATAACAGAATACTCTTAATACCCTTCAAATACAAATATTTGAATTACACAGAGACAACCTTTTATGTCATATCTAATAAAAGATGGAAGAATGCCCCTCTGCTCTGTTCCAAAATGCAAACCAGAAATTATGATGCAATTATTAACCATTTGATCACTCCAAAACACATGAATGATCATTTGTATAATGGTGCTACCTGTTTAACTTGCAAAGCAGATTTTTTTTTTGTAAAACAGCTGCCTGGCTCCCTCTCTCTCTCCCCTCTGCTCTTCCTTTTCAAGCCTTTACTTTTGAAATGCAAGCGGCAGCATGGGTCAGTCACTCCATTCACATTACCTGTGCGCGCTGTCTCTCCTATATCCCTACCTTTCTGCCAGTTTGTATGAGTCTTTTAGTGTGCTCTGGTATGATCAAAGACGGCTTTGTGACACTGTGATGGGTATATCCGAGGAGCAGGAAAACATCAAACCACCAAAGTTACAAAAGACAGACAGAAGAGGGGAACACAACGTTCTGTGTACAACCACAAATCTTAACATGCAGCTCAACACCTATTTAGAAAAAGATAATGCCATAATTATCTTGTATGCTGTCCGTTCATTCTACTGGGAAATACACGCTTTAAATGTTTTGCCTCATGATACAAAAGTGTCAAATGTCCATTTGCGAGTACTTTGTTAAAATGATTTCTGAGATCATTCCTGATTCAAGCTTTTAAACCCAGTTCAAAATAATGCATCACAAATAATGTATTACAGCTCCACACTTTGTACCAGAACATAAAAGAATTACCTTTCCTAAAACTTGTTGCCAAAAAGAATGAACACTTAAATGGTCAAAGCAATAGCAGCACCTACATCCACTTATGCTGAACCTACTGTGATTTGTATATCAATCAATGTATATTTATGGAGTGTAACAGCATATTTTGGATGGGTGCTGCAGTTTGTTTTGCTGTGACTCTGCCTGTACCTTCAGCATGTCGATGAAAGGCAGAAACGTGTCTCTCTGAAGTCCGTTTTTGTACAGATCTGAAAGAGGAAGAGAAGGGCCTGTGTTAGCACTGCTGTTTAGCCTCCTAATAATGTCATTCCCCTGTTGCAGATTGGCACATAAAGTGGCTATTGATGAGCTGATAAATGGGTGGGGAAGGCATCACAAAAGCACCGGGACCAGGGCTAGAAAAATGGATTTCTGTACCGGCAGCGGCAGCAACATAAAATTCATTACATTCCCAAACAATGGTGGCGAGAGAAAAGACTGTCCCTTTTCAGCGTGGACAATGTCCACAGCGGCCCAGTGAATAGGGGTTTCAATTAGCTCGGCTGGAACAAATTACATCTGAAGTAGCATCCCTGATAGACAGATAAAACAGATAGGGATTCACACACAAACAGGACAAAGGCACACTGGCAGCGAGGCTTAAGCTCTGTCCAGCTGCGAAATGCTAAACAAGTGGTTGTTGTTGATGTTTTAGCTTTAGTTTACTACACTGGGACCTGACACACACACTTTCTGTAATGGATGTTTGTACTGGGCATATGACAACACTGATAACCCATGGCATCTGTTAATATATACTTTCAGTTATTCAGTACGTTGAGATGTCACTTCCTCTAAAACAACCAACTGTAGACAATGTGTTTGCAAAAAATATTTGATACAGGTGATCAGACAGCCAAAATGATACGTGTATGCATTTTGTTCATATAATACAAACCAAAAACATTCACATTTAGTGTATTAACATTTAGTTCATTTGAGTCTATACTTCATCCATTAGCTTGCACTCACTTTCTAATCAACTACAACAGGAGTAGTTGTGAGTCATCTCACTGGCATACAATAGAGCCTTCTTAAAGGTAACGCTTGCTGAGGCGGCTGCCGTGGTGACTGTTCAATTAAGAAGAGCCATAAATGTATAATGTATGCAAGCCCCTGTTAACAAATGGCCCCACTCTCCCCTATTCATTCCTTTAACCTTTTTCAATCTGATATAACTCCATCAGTAGAACCAACAAAACCAGCTCGAGATTTACTTCCTTAACACATCAATAAAGATGTAAAACATACGGCTTTCATGTGTGGTCGCCCCTTATGGCTTTCACAGTTCCATTAACCCAGTAATTAATACATAGAAGCCCATCTACTCAAGTTTACAGCTTTGTTCTTAAAAGCTAGTAAATATAACAGGCGTGGGCTTTGTCTGGTAAAAGCATCTTACGGTCACACACTTTGTTCCCACTTGAGGCTTTGAGACATCACCATCTCATCACCTGACAGACACTACATACACCTGGCCTGTGATCAGCATCAACCACACTCTCTGCTGACAGTAAATACACCAAAAAAACTAAATATGACTAATTAATTACATTAATTTTAAGATAACATTGTTGTGCTATGACCTATTAAACTCTAAAACTATCAACTATTGCTTTTGACCCATCGTCTCAACTGTTCATCCGTCCTGCTTATTTGGAAGAATGTAGAGGACACATTTCTTAACATATAGTACAACAGTAACATTTAACCAAACCGAACCTAAACCTGTAAGGCTAAAATGCCAAAAATGTATATGTATAATAATAAGTGGCAAGTGGCATAAATCAATGCATGACTTTCACCTAGCATAGTTTTAAAAGGTATTGAAAAAGTTGGTGTACAAGTTGGTGTACAATATAGGACTTATTGATTATTACTATTTTATTATTAGTAGTAAAAGAGGTAGTATTAGTAGGTAGCAGTGGAACCCAAGTGAATTCATCAATCAACACAGTTCATTATTTTTCATAAGCGCACTTTATTGTTCTTGTAGAGAAAATTGTTCTCTGCATTTGACTCATCCTTCAATGTCGGTAGTTAATCAAATTTTATTCAAGATCTGAGATTCAGTCATGTTTAACTGTCAGTGATATGGTTGTTGTAGTTTTTTTTTTTTTTTTTTTTTTTCCCCAATAGAGAGATCTATAGTCAGTTCCTTGTCAGTAAAAACATGCAGCTTAAAGCAGAGTTTGAACTTTGGAAGAATATTTGAGCTTTTTAAATGAAATGGCAATAATTAAAAGTCTGTCATCTACCTGTTTTTATTTTGTTTTGAAAATAAAGTATGAGCAATAAAATGATTAATGTTTTGCCACATTGAACAGCCCTACTTCATCACAAGTAGTATTATGCTGTCAATACTTTAAATTGACCTCAGTATTTAGGATCCAGTTCCTCCTTGATCATCGTCATGCTTTGACCTACCATCAGGCGCTCTGTTGGACGTTGCCACCACCACCACTCCAGTTGTGAACAATGTGTGGAACAGCTGCTTCAGAATCATGGCGTCTGCGATGTCTGTCACCTGACACAAGAACAACACAAAGGAACAAGAATATGAGGGGCCACATTGATTTGCTGCTTAAATCACCTTTCTCCCTGATGCTGCCAGTGTGCACCTAAGGTTAAAGCACGTCATTGACACTCCATGTTGATTAGTGTCATTCAGGTGCAGTCATTCAGGCCTTTGTGCGTCTGGTCATGGCTATTCACACATAGAACACACGAGGCGTACATACATGGGCCACTGCAGATTGCAGCCACTTTTGAGACTGCAAATGGTCATAACGTGGAATGCAAGACGGTGACAGACCGAGAGAGCAAGACACACAAAAGTAGTAAAAGTGGTAGATACACAATTTGCAATATGACTATGCAATACTGAATATTATACTTTGTTGACTTCATTTTATACAATGAATGCAAAACAAGTCATTGCACTTTCAAGCACGAAACTGTTGCTATGCATTTTTCCCAGCTAACTAAGCAGTCTTATCAATTGCATGTACTGTTGTGTCTAAATAGCATATATGTTCATAAACATTTCAGTAATTACCTTTTGTCAAACATTCAGTAACCTAGAGAAAACCAATTCACGCTCCACAATTTGACAATTTACAGAAAAATATCTACATTATGGAGAATGGAGTGTTTTGTACAACTCTATACAAAGTTGACCATGGCCATTTAAAGCCACATAGACGAGCCCCATACAAGTGCTACAAGGTTGTAAAAGCTCCGCACAAAAGCCTGTCTGCTGCCTTTTTCATCTCCATCATCTACATTAAACAAAGGCGTACTGCAGCGATGGAACAAGGCCGCTCATGACTCTGGGCTGACACATGAAGAGCTGTGACCTTTCCGTTTAGAAAGACAGGACTCTCACTTTTGTTCCCGCTCTCTTGTGTCCCCTTCACCTCCCTTGTTCTTTGAGCATTGGCAGAGGAGAAATCATGCGCATCGGGCAATGTACCTAGTTATTGAAGTGCATAATATAAGCTATTCCCAGTAAAAGACATTGAGTGAACGCACTGACACTGTGAGATGAAAATGACAGCCATATAGAGTTTGTTCATATTAGGTTAATAGCAATTAATTCACTACAATGATTAGGGATTGGAGTAATGGGACCATTTTGTTACACCCACTCTTCTCTGTTTAAGAACTTTCTTATTGACCACCACACTGCTGAACTCTTTGTTATGTTAGGTTTGACAACAAACTCAATATTATGACTATCCAAGTAACTGAGATCCATCTGATTATCTTCTTACCAATTACAGTGTTGGACAGTATGAAGAAGACCCACTAACATTATTTCCTTATGAAACTTTTTTCTGTTCTATGTCAATACTACAATACTGGCTTCAACGGATTCCAGGGCAGAGACTGAAATTATAAATCTCCTTTAAATACACACAGTGTTAGATTTAAAAATGTAAATGTGTTTTGTAACTATAGCACAGCTCTGTAAAAATACATGTTTAATATTTCTGAGACAACATTAGGGCCAGTAAATCATCTTATTACACCACTTTATAGACCAAAATGGGGTATCAAATGAACCGATATCTTGGATGCCAATATCTGATCCACAAAAATGTTCAATATCTGCTCCGATATCTGATACTAGTATCATATTGATGCATCACTAGCTGCAGGGCTATCCCATCTACTAAACAGGTCTGTGGAGGTGTGAATAATGCCAGTCTATCGTAGCGTGGTACAAGTGCACAATTTAGCAGATTGTAATAAATGCTCCCAGGATGTCGTTTATACTTGTATTTATATTTCTTACTCCGGATGTAATGTTGAGGAGCTGAGACAGCTTCTTGCATCTCTGCTTTTTAGATTAATTTACAGTGAACAGAAAATGTGTTTAATCCCTCTACAAGAAGTTCCCTATTTCATTCTCTCTAGGCCTGTCACAATAATTACTATATCCACTTATCGTTCAAAATATGACAGATGGAACAACACATTTTGGGGGTCAAAAGTCATCATGGGGACATTTTGCTTGCACTTGTGGGAACATTTTTGTTATTTTTCTTTACTACAACAGGATTTCAGATTAAGAGGGTAGAATAAATTAACTTCAATAACTTATTATATACACAAACTAACTACTTAAGTATTGCATACTATTAGAAATTTATTGCAATTCATATTTTCAAACAATATTGCACATTTGGGGATAATTCTGCTTCAAAATGATCATTTATTGTCTATTTTAGTTCAACAATATATAGCACTTCAAAACTTGTTATTGTGACAGACAAAGTCCTTTCCTGTAAATTACTTACAGTATGTTGGAATGATGAATGCTCTCAAGAGAGAGCAGACTAGTTTATTGCATTACCAACAAAAGGAGATAATGGCTCAAAATGTTTTGTGTTATGGTGATCACCAAAATTCACGATAAAGAAATCTACTCATTTAACATAACTTTTGAGCATTTAAAGAAATCAAGATGTCTCAAATAAAAGAAGTAGCACCTCTCCTCCTTGTCTTCTCCCTCTCTTTGCCTCTTAGCTACTTTCTTGTGTACAACAGGCACTTCTGACGGCCAGACCCACAGCATACGCCTCTTTTTATCCTCTGGAGGGTCTTCTGCTTTTGCATATTAGCCCCGCTGCCCCTGCCAATACTTGATTAACATTTGTGTTTAAGCCCTGATTTTGCTCTAGCAGAGGTGACTAGGGGGCATCAAATGAGTAGAGGGTGAGCGAGTGGCTGTTGTAATGAGAATCAAACAGAAAAAAGCCAAGTCTCTCTCTCTACAAGGGGGAGCCCTATTTCCGGCAACCGCTGGATTTTATTTTCATATCAAAAGAATCATTTAAAACTGACCTTTTAGGGAACCCTGGTTTGTTTTTGTTCAAGCAACCTGGGTATGTTCTAAAGGGATACACTGATTGCCAAATTAAATGGGGGGGGGGGTGTCTGAAAAAGGTAAAGGTGGCACTTGTGCAAAGACAAAAAAAAATCTCCCATCAGCCAATGCCGATATTCAAATGAGCATCCAATTACTAGCTACGTGGGTGCCAAATTAAAGCTCTTTTGATGTTATATCCTATTTATTTACACAACCTGTGAGTGATTTCGCCAAGGCTGTGTGCTGACTGGGGGGTGCTCTGAGACAATGCCGCTCAAGCAGTTTCTTCTCACTCATCTTCTGCCTCATCTTCTGGGCTCCTCTCAATGGCGAGTATTCATCAGGAGGAGGCCGGGTGTGTGTGTGCGGTGGGGGGTGAGGGGGGCCACAAAAGGAGGACGGGAGGGGGGTGGAGCGGGGGGCACAAATTACTGATAATGGCACGGCGCTAATGAAGAGAATGGAGAAATGTCATTAGCATTTAAGAGGATAAGATCCGATCTGACCCGCCGCCGCTAGTCGCTTTCTAGCTCCACTCACTTAAGGAAGCACTGATACCCACTGCCTTATTTGCATGGCTGAGTGGTGGAAGATGCTGATTGGTGCACTGGCCCCCCTTAAGCATCCCCCCTTAAATCCTTGCAACCTCTTATTTATGCATCACAAACAACTACACACATGTCCCACTCCATTCAAGCCAGCAGAAGCAACAGTCGACAAGTGAAAACAGCAAAGCAAGGCGCGTCGGCAAAACAAAACAAATCAATGAGAACGCCACAAACACCGTGGCCGGTTTATAATGTGAAAGACGCCAGGGATAAAAGCAGCAGCTCTTGATCCTTGCAGATGCATTGAGGGGCACAAAGGAGAGCAAGCACACCTTCTATAACCTCTGCCCTCCTCGGTATTAACAGTAATGATATCAGGAAGAACAACAGCGCAGCTAAAAGATGTGCGTGTTTGACTAATAATACAGACTCCGCTCCTTTAGTCCTCAATGAATGACTAAGTAACAAAGAATAGATAGGGTCTCGCTAGTGGTGCTCTCCCACAACACCAAAAGATGAAATGCTGTGAATATCTGTTACACTAATGAATCAAAGTGCCTTTTAGTTGTCTATATTCAGTTTTCAAACAGCCTGTCTAGATCAGCAGTAATGGCTTTGGGGCCAATTAGCTGAATGTATGACCGTAAACACATAACAAGGGGGCATTCACTGACTCACCTGAGCATAGTAATTGCAAAATGTTTTATATTACAGAATAATACACAGGTTTAGACACATTACACGGTTATTCAGTTATGTCATATTGCTGTAAATGTACTTGGCCACTAGGTGTCCCCAGTTATGTTTTAACTTTCAACAGTAGCAACAGGCAAGTTTCACAGGTTTATGCACAAGCATGGGAAAAAATCTAATTTAATTTCAACAACACAGAGCTGTAAACTATTTGGACAAAACATTTACTTTAAACAATATTTGTCGTTTATTTACAATGATCTGTGAGAATTTTCATGCAATTCATAGATACAAGAATTGTTGAAAACGATAATCTTCCATTACTATTTCTTCAAAAATATAGTAAAGCTTTTTACTACAAGATAAGCAAGCTACCCACTGTGCCACTGTGAATAGTGTATATTAAATAAGTCATACATGAAAAAACATGACTCATGTTATTTTGTAAGTAAAAAGTAAAATAGAAAAGTTGTGTTGCATGCAAAGAATTGTTCTGTATTTGTTATAATAAAAACAATATAGTTTAAATTTGAGCTTGCCCTTTAAGTGTTTGGTATATCCATGGTTTTGTATGAAATATTACTGACTTAATATTCAATGTTAATGCTTTCAAATATCAGAAAGTTTCACACTTCATGCAGTCACAAACTCACCTGAAACTCATCGAAACACAGGAGGCAGGTTTCGGCACCAATCTCCATGGCGACCGGAGCTATGGGGTCGTAGGTGAACATTTTCCCGAGCCCTCTTTTTGGCAGGCTTTGTTTTCTCCGATGGATCCCTTTAAAAGCAGCACACACAAACGTCAACCACATCTTAGCGCACACCTGCATGGCCAACCCAAACCCACTGACAATACTGAATAGAGTGCTAATTTCACCTGCGAGCATAATAGTAGGCAATTAACAGCGCGGCTTTAGGACAAACACAAGATAAATATAGGATGGACGCCACATTTAGAGTCACTAAACTGCAATAAAGTCACGAGTGGCAATTGTTTTGGTTATTACTGAGGAACATATGTGGAAACTAACTTCTGTGGATGCCCAACATGAAGTCATTGAAGTGCACCCTCTGTTTCTGTTGATTTTGGACATGGGAATAGAACAAATCCATCAGCATAGTTTTTCCTGAACCTGTAAAAGAATAAAGACAAAACACATTTATAAAACACAATAACTGTTTCAATGAATGAGAACTAGGATACAGGAGTAAGATACAGGATACTGCTAAACTACGAGATTAACTATCTTCAAGTGCTACAACTACTTGTTGAGCAAGAGCTATCCTATAATTCCTTATCAAAATGAATAATTAATACACAGTATATAAGATAAAAGTATTAAAGTTTAAATAAAATGTTTTTAGCACCAATAGCAAAACCACAAAACCATCAGCCCAAAAAGATTTATTTTCACCTGCTACTTATGGTGATTGGTATTTACTTACCCACATCTCCATAGATATAGAAGCCTTTGGGGGGTGGAGGCAGCGGAGTGGGTTCCTCCTTAAAATGATAATAAACATGTAAAATTACTCTGATTATATTGTTAGCTTGTTTATGTAGCATTTATGAGAACAACTATTCACCCAGAAGTTAAGTCTGGGATTCTGCATAGATTAATTGCTTATTTAAAACTCCAAGACGCTAAACAGTTGACCTACATAAACATAGTTGTTTTATTCATTACCATATAAGACCAAATCACGATTTGATAAACAGAGTATGTTGAGGCATTAAGCCACCACTACAGTGCGAGGTTTCACATTCTCCAGACTAACCCGCTGCAGGGGACGAAGACAAAGGGGATCTAATCAACAAGACAAGCCAGGGTTCCCACGAAAGAAAAGCATCATCAGTGGAACAATGGGGGGATTTGTCAGACAAAACGGAGAGGGCTGGATGAGGCTCTATTCGAGATGGAGTGGACTTGTCTGTGCGGCCCGTTTAGAGCTGCTAATTGTGATATGGTACTGTTGCATTGAGGTGCCGCTGGAAGTCATTGTGCTGCCTGCCTCCTATCATCAAAAGGTCCCTGCATCAAAAAAGTGCCTTGTGTTACTAAGTGCAGAATATTAAATAGCCCAAACATGTCAAAGGCTTCGTTAGGACACATCCAATATAAAAACCTACTCACAAAACTAAAATTAAATAAAACCCTAAACATCAAATCAAGATGTGTGAATGGACTGCAAGTGACACCAATATAAATAATAAACATTATTATGCCAAATACAGCAAGCATTTGCATTGTGTTTATATTTACAGTATAAAGAACAAATTTAACATTTAAATCTAAAATGACATGACATGCCAATGAATCATTTCTAATAGGTCTGGCAGTAAAAAAAAAAAAAAGTATTATTAAGAATCACTTAACATATTAATGTTAAAAAAATGTTCTGTACCGAAGGTCACTTTAGAGATAAAGCAGAGTTTTTGGTCAATGTCAAATTTAATGAGTGTTTTCCTCAAAAATTTTATTTCATAAAATAAGTACTCAGTGTCCTAACACTTATTTCCTGCAGCACACGGGGCACTTGACTCTGGTAAATGCAGACAATAGTCAATTGAAAACTAAATGAAAAACAAACTTGTTTTGCCATCCTCTGTCTCTGTGCCCTGGCCATGCCTCTCCACTGCCTCATCTCTCCAATGACTGCCCAGAATGGAGTGACATACTGGAAGAGCAACAAGTCTTTCCTGTCTGCTTTGGCATAACAGACTGTGACTTCTCCCTGACTTCCCAAGCTGCCCTCTGCTATTGTGGGATAATTGTCAGTGGTGGCTGGCAGCCATTTTGCTATGGCAGAGTGGAGAAGGACAAGGCTGTCCCTCATGAACTGTTGTCTAGCTGCGATCTGTAGCCCTGTGTCACCTCCTGCTAGAGCAGATAGACTTGCACATGAGTGGAAAGTTCACATGCGGGACATACCCATTGCCTTTGTCTCAGCAGTGACTTCATACACACAGCTACTAACAGCCTTGATGTTCATTGCACTTGAATAGAAGAGATCTGTGAGAGTGTGAGAGCTTAGTTTAGAGGTAAATATCCACTGCACAGGACCACCCTATGCAGACCTGACTTGAAGAGAGTGTCTCCTTTGAAACAATAGCCCATTGTTGGCTGACCACGCTATGTCAGGTCAATATTAAGTCAAGTGTACCCTCCTCACAAACTTGGTCAGTTAGTGAGGACAATGGCGGCACTTTCACAGAGAGTACAGACACCAAAAGGACAGTAATATGACCTGATACAAACTCAGAATAATTGCACTTCGAAGTCACTGTGTATGGACGATAGAGAAACAAGGTGCACTGAGAGGAGTGGAGGGGGTGGTGTTGATAGCGTAACACCAAAGTATTTGTCACAGTCCTGAATCAAAAGCAAAAAGGACAGGAGTGGCAGAGACAATAGGGATCGCCTCATTACTGCATGGGACGGTGAGAGAGTGAGAGGGGTGCAGGGACAGGCCCAGCGGGAGGTCTGCTCTGCTCCCTTCCAAAATCTCAGCCTAACCCTATGTGTTTGTGCCAGCTAAGCGACAGAAAAACTCCCAATGTGACATACGGGGCAGTCATCTCTCCTGACCTAAAAACAACAACAGCCCCCTGCATTACGCTGGTCCCAAACTCACATGTACAATACAGTTCCCATAACCCTACCCTCCCTTTGACCTGAGCCCATACTCACCAGCATTAAGGCCACAGTACAGTGTACTCACTGTGCCATTCATGTGCTGAATGTCAACACAAGTTACCAAAACAATAAATTTTTTAGAATAACTACATACACAAAACTGTACGAGAGAAAGCCAGAAATTAATATTTGGACTTAATTCAAATGAGAATATACAGTTTATTATTTGGTGAATTACAAAATCATTATTATTATTTCTACAATATAGCTGAACTAAGAAATAATAATCTTGAATTTAAGAAGCAAATTTAGTTTGATTCAGTTAAATCTATACTACTAAATGGCCCTAAATATAGTGTTTTTTATCTCATTGTTTGCGTCACAATAATATTAGTTTATCATTATGAGAAGGTTTGGTTTAATAAAGCACATACTAGAAGTACTGCAATGTATTACATAGTGTTAATAAAAGAAAAACAAGGAGTACACTGTTGTTGTGTGTTTATGTTATCTTGGCCCCTGTCCAAATGTCCAAATTTTCTCATGTAATTATTTTTTATCGTTCTTAGTCTTTAAGCTAACGTTGTTTATAGTTGTAGTAAGAAAGATATGCTTGGACATTTGGTTTTACTAACTAAATGCTTTAAAACGGTCTCTTTTAAGAATACCTTTTTAGGATTTAGTGATCCGGTGGTCTCTTCGTGCTGTGCAGTGTGTGCAGGAGCAGCAGGTGGACTGTGGTACATGCTGTTGCTGTAGTCCTTCAGAGCATCCTGCAGCTGCTCCAGCTGATGGAGCACACGTCTCTGCTGCGGGTCTCTCCGCAAACAGTCCCTCTGAACTAGCCGATCATAGTGGTCCTTCAAGGGGACACTGGGGACCGCAGAGGAATCCGAGCAATGAAAGGATTTACGCCAATATCTGTAATCTACAACGTGTCCGAGGTTAAACTAGCACGTAAACAACACTTTAAACAAAGGCATTCGTCTACACCATCTACTTCTACAGATCTATTTCATGCATGGCTAAATGCCTTATTACCTGGTTTGCGTCGAGAATGTAGACAAGTATTTGCGGTGTCATTTAATAAAACTTTAAGTAAGCGCCCGTAAGCTGCTGGTGTCGTAGAAGCCGCCATGATGTTTCAAAATGACAAATCTTTATTGATATTCACTTGAACAGAATGTTTCTTCAGTCCTCGGTTTAAATACAAAAACTGGTTTGTAATGAATTAATAACCTAATAACTGTAAGCCTTTCAAATATTTAAAAAGGTTATATTTTACGATATTTTACTATATGCTAGTCCATTTATTGTAATGGTCTGAGGTGTCATAAGATAACTACAGATGATCAAATGACAGACATGGGACCTGGGCATTTGTAAATAAACAGTCCCGAAGGTGGTCGTCCCGTCAGCTGAAGCTCAGCTGATCGGAAGCCCCCCGCTGCAGAGGCGGCCCTGACAGAAACAAGGGACAGGAACTTTGATGGAAAAACTTTCAAAATAAAATAAAACGTAATTTTAATTACACCTGTTTAATAAAAATCAGCTTATCTGTGTTTGAAGATAAAAGATGATGTTTCTTAAGTAGTGCATGTAAAGAGCAGAATGTGCATTATAATTCAGAAAATTGAAGATATATTGGACAATCCTTTTATTATGAAGGTAAAGTAGGAACGTGTCCTTTTGTTGTCTTCTTGAAAACTTGACAGTTAAAGCTGCTGGCAGGACTGTGGAGAAATGGCTAACACCATAGCTGATACAAGAAGGCTTTTTACCAAGCCACAGAACCTAAATGACGCTTATGGGCCACCGAGTAACTTCCTAGAGATTGACGTGAGCAATCCCGAGACTGTCGGGGTTGGCAGAGGCAGATACACCACCTATGAAGTCAGACTGAAGGTGAGCTGCTCTCACAAGTGCCAATGTCGTTAGCTCTGAGGCTAGGCTTACGCTTTTACTGTGCACAAAAATACTACAAATCAGCATACATTCACAGACAGCATGGCAACTTCTACAGGTGTACAACCAGCAAGCATTCTTAAGGAGAATCATCCTCATAAAAGGTCAAACTAAGAGCTATCCACTTAAAAATGTTTGGCATGTTAGCATGTTGCTGCTAGCTCTTATTCTGAGTGGCTAACAAATTTACCGTTCTTTGTGATTTAACGGGATTATTTGCAGCTGTTGAGGATTAGATCAAATACCACAGTTTTGTCATTTTAGCTTCTGTAACTTTATCTAAAGAGCAAAGCTATGATTTATGACGACCCTCTGCTGTATTAACCACTCTAACTAAAGTCTACCTTCTACCTCATAGGGATTTGTTTACTTTTCTGATCACGGGACACTACTGAGCTGTGGGTGCTTAAATATATTTGATAATAACTCAGTAATGCAACACTATAATATGTTTTCTATAGCTGTTGTAACATTATTTAACTTTGAGCCTTCTCCAAAAGTTAAGAAGACTTCACAGTGGAGGGAAGAACTTGAGCCACACCCATTTCTGTCTCTGGGAACAGATAACAACATTGGTTACACAAAATAATCAGCAGCCTATCATTATGAGTAAGCCGCCTGATCTCACTTATACTGCTTGTAAGAGGGACACAGTTATTTCCCTTGAATTCGGTTTGCAACTCTTTGAAAACTTAGGGCCTTAAAGGAAACAAAAGTCCACAGGTCAGCTTCTCCAGACCACAGACAGGATGCAGACTGCTCCCTGATTCACCCCAAGCCCCTTCCTGCTTCCAGACCTACAAACACTCTCAGGAAAACTCATTCAGTTTTCAAAATTGACACATTATTCTTTAGTAAGGTATTTTATCTCTTTCACTGACAAAATATAGAGCTTTGGATTTTCTGTTCGCCTAATGTTAAACCAATGGACATTTTAGGGTAAGTAATTAATATTAAACATATTAATTTAGCAACAACAACAACAGCTCATCATGTTGTCCTTTGGCTCTTTTATCTACTTTATTTACTCACCTACATTATCGCTATGTATCTTAATAGATGTGTTGCATGTCTGGCCAGTAACGCACATTTTTTGTTATTAGATCCTGAGCTGTATTGCTGCTATTGACAGAAATTGCCATTAAAAAATAACCTGTATTTTTTCTAATCATGGAACGGGTTCTACGAGTCATATTTGGCTCCATTTTAGTTGTTGGTACTGAGTATATTATGACACAGTTGTTGCTTGTCACCAGTTTTTTCCAGCTTGTTTTGATGTTGGATTTTCTAATTTGTGCTTTCTTATAATTGGACAATATTCCCATATAGTTAAGATCAAATAAGTGATCCATTAATGGGTTTAGGGCAGGTCAAATGCAACAGGAGGGCCCAGATATTCAGCAAGTATCCAACTTGTTGAATAGCTCTGTTTAGTAGACATACGATATGGCTTTTAGTCGGGTGAGTCCTGCGTTTGTGTTGCTTCAATCAATACAGTAGACAGTTAACACCAAATCCAATATTTAACTTCACTAGGCAACCTTTAATGTGTCACAATCACAAATCTATAGGCTCCAATCTATCACAATAATCAAAACATATAAAGGAAGAAAATATCAGTCAATACTATTTCAAACTTGCGCAAACTAAAGAAGTTTTTTCTTGCAATCTGGACATAATTATGTATATAACTACTTAAATTCATGGTGACAGTATTAATCATGCCTTTATTAATGCATTTTAATTTCATGCATAAGGAGGACTAAGTGAAATTGTCAGCAATGATCTGATTGCTTCGTCTCTTGCTTTTCAAGTGTCATCAGTTGACTGACACCCCTGTAGTTAGTGGCCTCCACTTTTTGATGATCTGTATTTATAGTTTCCTTATGCACCTAAAAGAAGTGGTCTAGGGAAGAGAAGCAGTCTCCGATTGTTAGTGTAGAGTATAAGGCTACTGTACTTGATTAGCGTGTCATAATTAGCATATGCGTGTAATCAGCATTATTGTGCACTTCATAGCCTTGTGTGACCCTGCTTTGCATACGAGCACAGAAAAAGCGGCGCATCCCTCACTCCTCAACAAACGCGGTGTCAACTTTGCTTTGCGTCTGTCTTCGTCTGCTCCCCTCTTTTTTTATCAGAGCTTCAGGTTGACAAAGAATACCACTGAAATACATAACGTCTCTGGGTCGAGTATGATATTTAGAATTAATACAGTTTCCCTAATCTAATCATTATACACTTAGCTCTTACAGCTCTTTCTCATGTCAGTGCTACCCTGCTCAGCAATCCAGCAAAAATCAAGAGAGCTCTTGTGGCCGCGCTGAGAGTCTCCCTAATCCCTTCATTGAGAGAAGAATGAACCAGGCCAGGGATGCGGGGGAGATGGGGGTCATTCCCGCTCCTCACTCCCCACCCGCCTTCACCCATGGGAGGCCAGTAAGCCACCCTGCACCTCTCTGCGTCCTTATCCCGCCGTGGTCAGGGAGTCCATCACATACAGAGACTATACTAGAGTTGTGCAAACTTGCCCTCATCCTAACAAACTCTTCACATCGGCCAGTGACACAAAGACTGTGTTTTATTGTGTGAGAGACCAACTGTTTGCACTGGCAGCAGGTTGTGTCGTCAGTTGTTGACAGCAGGGTTTATATTTGCTTCCACTCTGCTCTTTCAGCCTTCTCTCAAGCGGATATTGCTTGAGCCGACTTGGTTTCCTTGTTCAAATACATCGTCAATGTATTCATTTTATATAGGTATGCATTTGATAGGAAATGAGTTACAAACATTATCATATTTTGCACTGGGTAGATTTAAAAGTAGGAAAAGGGGTATTATCAGGTTATTTTGTCTTCAGCCTTTTCCCATCACAAACTTTGGGATTGCATGTTGTTTATGGATACGAGTACATAAAAGGCCTCTTATAGCTGTGTCTCTCACTCTCACTTGGTTCACTACCCCTCCTCTCCTTGCTCTTTCTTTTCCATTTGGGCATTGGTGCAGGGGCCTTTGGTCATTAATAAAATGGGGGAGAGATGTGAGGGGAGGGGGGAGGCGTGGAGGGAGGGCTTGTCAGACACAGTCAAGTGTAATCCAAAGTCTACAGCATCCTCTTCGACAACTATTTTAATGGAAATGGGGAACATATTGTATCAAGTCTACCATATCCTACTTGAAATGACAGTATCAAAAGTGGGAGTTGATACTATGGCAACAAAGCAGCTTTTTGCCAGCTCGGGAGTTGCAGAGGGGCTAGCCTGTCAGGTCGCGGAGGGCTGGAGAGTTAGGGGAACGGGAGAGTGAAAGAGAGACCCATAGACCTAGCCCTTTTGTTCCTAGTCATTTTTACCCCATTTTGCAATATGATGCAATGAGACAGCATTATGTAGCCATTTTTAACGGCATTATTGTGAAAGGAGAATATATGAGAGGGGTGGGACGGGGCCAAGGGGGGAGGTTCGGGATGCTCACTCTCAAACTTGACTTAATCCATGCTGCTAAAAGCTAATGCACGGTAGCCTTGAACTCCTCTCTAGGTAGATGAGTGATCTTTGTCTCCACACACTGTTTTTAAGGGTTCTACCTCTTTTCAACCAGTTTCAATGGGAGCATTATGAATAACATGCTCGACATATAGAGCTCATGCTGCCTCTTGCCTGCTCATAATGGAGAGAGAAGGTGGAATATCCGCTGTGGGAAAGATACGTGTAGCTTTATGCCCCTTTTAACAAAACACCCACCATTACAGTTTGTGGTGAAGTATTTACCAGCTCAACATCCAAGTCTTTCATCTTCTCACTGTAATGTATGTTACGAAAAGTTTGGGTATTCTGTGTGTTTAACTTCATAGAACTGGGACTGTACCAGAAAAGGTAACATGCATCTGGAGTGTTGTCACGATACTAAAATGCAAAACTCGATACTCGGTACTAATTCCGATACCACTTTGATAATTAAAAACACTTTACTTATTATTATTTATTAAATCATAGTACTTTTTTATATTACCGTGCAATCTTATATCTGTGTAATCCCTCCCAAGTTGGTCTCATAGTGAACGTTTACTAGTCTGCTAGGTCTTATATTTGTTCTGATGCAGCTCAAGATCGTTCTAAAGCTATTCAGGATAATAGTTTAAGTATTGATTAGTATCTGTTTTTCGAAACTTTTGACAACCCTAGTTTTCTAACCTTATTCAAAACGTTTAATTATCCGTGTATTCAAATTTTTTAAGTAAATATGTTCAAATCAATAATCGATTTTACTGATTCAAATTACTTTAATAACTTTTTACATTATGTCAAATTAGACTTTTTATTTTTATTTTATCAGAAAAGTGAAATTAGATGTTTACACCGTGCTGCCAGATCCTATCGTATGACGGCTAATGGCATCCCAGTCTGAATTATGATTGTATTGTCACATTATTTCCACTTAGTACGGAAATACTGTTCACATAATTGTTCAACTTTTCCTCCGCATTTCTTTCACATTTGATTATACCATCTCTTCTGACTCTTTTGTCTCTTTTTTGTAGAAAGTGTGCTTTTTAAACCTCCCTCTTCGTTGTGAAAGTGGGCCGGTCCCCTGTCCTCAACACTAGTCCGGGGTCCGTAAGTTGAGAAACCGGGTCTTAACCTCTAACCAGCCATGAAGAGAACAGAGGCCGAGGGAAACCTGATCTTTGACTCGAGAAGCTCCCACGCACCGCCTCCTCCTCTGTGTGTGTGTGTGTGTGTGTGCGTGCGTCTTCACTCTCGGCTTTCTCTTTCTCTTGCCCGATCCTCCCCTTGTCCTGCCAGGCCAATCTCTTAATCACCGGGTATGAGGGAGAGTGAGAGCGTATTGTAAAACCAGGTGACTTTTATTTCCTTACCTCCTCCATTGTCTTCACAGGAGTGGCCTGGCCCTAACTCACTGTGGACTAACCAGCTCAAATGTTTTTTTAGTTTTCGTGTGTGACCAGAAATATCTCTGCCAGTAAATGTGAGTTTCATGTTTGCGGAAATCAGCAAGCGGTATTGGCCTTGCATAGGGTTAGGTACCTACAAATCTTTTACTGGTACTCAGTGCTGTACTTTATTTGCAATAGCTTCCATACCTAAAAATTTTTTGTATATCTACACTCTTTATTACACTTTGATGGATTTGTTAATGCTTTATAACTACCTGGCTAACTTTCATCATCACCATATTAGGAAACTCAGGGCATGAAAAACTTCCTATCAAAAGAAATAAAATGGTGCCAGACAGTTTTTGTACTAACTGAACAATGTTTTTTTAATTCCAAAGAGGTCATTTTTCAATGGTACCAAAACCAGCTTGTTCATCATTCTCTGCTCAAGTAGTTTTATTCTTTTGAGACATAATTACACGTGGCAAATCCGGAAAGCAAATGCCATGTATTTTTTGGGGAAATACCTTATCTATTAAAATTATCGTTAGGGACATTAGGGTAGTAAACTTGAAATCAGGGAGAAAGGGAATAGATTAGTACAGTTCACAGCATGGAATTATATGTTTTAATTTCTCAAACTATCTGTTACTGTCTCTCCTTTAGTTTTCCTTAGATTATCACCTGTGTAAATGTTAACCGAGAGCTGTTGTGGTGCTGCTGTCGGCCATGTTTAGTGCACACATGATGGGATTATGGCCACGGCGGTGGCAGATTACCTGTAACTGTGATCTGTTGTTGTGGGGATTAACTTTGGTGCACTCCACGCTGTGAGGTAACATGACGCAGCAGGGCCCCAGTACTGCAGCACAGGGCGATAAAGCCTCATAATCCACCTCCTCTGACCTGGGAAAGAAGGGGGGGGGGGTACTTCACCTGAACTTCACATCCACCAGGAGGAGGGACGGGAAAGAGGGGAAAGGCTAAGGAGTAATTTAACCTCCGTGATTTGTGGCATTATGAAGTAGTTAATACGTTACCACCAATACTGCGTTTCAGGCACATGTTAAGACCTTCCTTGTTTGTTGTAGCGTTGCCACAATATTGGTTTTGATATCGAAGACAACTATATCAATATTTTATACCCACACCAAAAGAAAATAGAATTCTGTCTTAATCTGTTTTCATTTAGATTGTGGATTGTGTTGTTTCTGGGCCCTAACTGGACGACAAAAAGATTAGACAATACGCTGATTAACTAGTTGTGTAACTTCGGGGTTCATTACTACTCGTATTATAATTAGAATATAGATTTTATACTATGAAATGTTATTTTCAACACCAAATATTAGTAGTGACTGTAAAACTGTATATAGAACTGATACCAGCTCAAATGAGTCTACAGTATAGTTTCAGTATTTTGAGTATCGATTAGTGTCTGGGTCCATAGTTTTTATTTTATTTATTGTTTGACCATAGTTTGTTTGGATTTGTATTATAACATAAAGGTGCTGTGTATAGATTAGTCCACCAGATCTATCATTTTGTATATTAACTTTATGCTACATGCAAAATTGACCACAAAACTGCTAATGCGCGCACTGAATAGACTTCACCAAAGCATCTACCTTTTCAGACCAAAATTGACAACCTGACAAAAGATGACAAATCTATATTTTTACGAAGAGGAAAGCATAAGGGGAGCTTCAAGGGCAGAAGATTTGGCTTGTTATTGTGGACGAGGAAAACCAAGTAAGAGGTCCATGGGAGGACAAGACTCTCGTCCTCAATTAGTCCCTGAGCGCCCGGGGGACTGCAGCCTCTTCAGCGCTCCTTTATGGCTCCACACGCACCCCTTTTCTTTTTGATCAGCCTTTTACTCAGGCTCCTAGTTAACTCACAGTCATCCGCCCGCCCATCGATCCGTCCGCTGCTCACACTGTATTCTCTGCATCCACTTGCTCGATTGCTTTTGCTTTTTGCATTTTTTTTCTCTTCCCCTCTTCCTTTCCTCCATGAATTCTGACCTTCTGTGAATGCGGCCCGCCAATGAAATGCTCATTCAGAGAGTCGTGGGTACATTGTGGCAGAGCGGCCATGTGCTGTCAGGACAAGTGAAGAGCTTTGGCATTGTGCTCAAATGTGCTGTTTGCTTCAATGTTCTCCGTCAATGTCGAATCAGCTCCCCCATTTTTAATATGAAATTCTGCGCTCAAGTGCTTGTCAACAGCAACTTAGAATTATGCTCACATCTGCGCTTTGGCGAGTGCGGGGAAAATGGCAAAACATTTTGAGAGCGACAGACCTTGGTGATCCAAATAAAAGTGAACTTTGTCTTTTTAAAGCTGGAGGCCAGTTTTGAATCTCTCCTCTTATGGGTTCAGCTGTAAAGGGGCTTTGTTTTTCTTTATTCTCAGTGGTCTCAAAGTCGATAACACAAGGTTGTCCACCAAGTCCTATGTAAAATTTCTTTTTCTTCTGGTTGGCACTGCAGTTTGCAATTGGTGTTACAAAAATAAGTTGTATCTTTTTACTTATCTTATACATGCTTGAATTCTTTTTTCTAATATTAACTTGAAATGTCTACAAAAACAGGTCTGTGTTGAAGGGAATCATTGAACTTTTTAACTGAACAGTGTAAAGCTCATTTAAAACATATTTGAACGTTTGTTTTCTTTGTGTCCTCAGACAAACTTGCCCATCTTCAAGCTGAAGGAGTCGTCTGTGCGGCGAAGGTACAGTGACTTTGAGTGGCTTCGAACAGAGCTGGAGCGGGAGAGCAAGGTGAGGCCAACATAGGACTCATAAACAAGTGTACAACATTTCATAGTAGGAGTGGGCGAAATGCCAAGAAAATAATATCCAGAATTTCATGAAGCCAGATCACAATTTTGATTTTATCACTATTCATGTACATTTATTATTTTGATATTGACTTGGAAGAGGTAAATGACATCACCTGCTTCTTTAGAAATGTCTTACTTTTCTCTAATCGGTTAAATCCTCCTGTTACTCACCCAGAGCCTTACAGAGGTTAACTAATAGGGGGAAAAATGTCTGTGTTTGAGTGTCTGAGTGCATCCATTAAACAGAAAAACACAGAATCACAATATGTTGATTTCACTAATAGTATTTCATCAAAGGATCAGATCATGGTTAAATTTTTATCACCATATCGCCCACCCTTATGCCATAGGTTTTACAGTTATTTATTATAGCTGTTTATTCCCAGGTGATTATAGCACAACCCCAAAACTCTGGTCTTGACTTTCCATAGTCGCACAAAGGAAACCTTCAGAAGACTGGCTTACACTGATTAATTAGTTATTCAAACATTTGTCAATGAGAATACCTAATTAATATTTCATACATGTTACTTTTAACTAGTATAGTCAAAGAATATTATAGGATAAACTTTGGCAGTATAGTAAATATTCTTCATTATTTCTCAGTCCATGTGTTTTTTCCAGGTGGTTGTGCCTCCTCTTCCAGGTAAAGCTCTATTCCGGCAATTGCCTTTCCGTGGAGACGATGGCATCTTTGACGATAATTTCATCGAGGAGCGACGACAGGGACTGGAGCAATTCCTTAACAAGTAAGTTTTCTTCTGCCAGTTACATCATTCACGTCTTTATTCTAAATCTGCCAAACAAAGAAACATTTCTAAACAATTGCTAGCTACTCAAGCCGATTCAACTTTTTCACTTTTCTTCACATTGTTAACAAGTTGAAGCCTTTCTCCCAGTCCTCAAAACACTTATATAATTACTTTGCAAAACGACAAGAACAAGCAATGAAGACTCAAGTGTGCACCCCCTCAACACAATTTTTCCCACATTTGTTTTATTGTTGATGGGTAATTTATGATAATTGCCGCTCAAATTACAGCGCGTGGTTACATGGGCCGGAGTGAGCACCTCTGCTTATTTTTGAACCAGTGTGTTCTCATTTTCAGCTGTTCAACAATAAAAGTTACACAGTGATTGTAATTATTTGCTTTGATTGCAGACTTGGCCATTATCTTTGTTTCATGTGCAAATGTTTCAGCGTTTCCTGTTGGACTATTAAGCGTGTAAAAAGACGGAGAAGCGAGAATTAAACAGCATAAATATGTTAAACCAAGATGAGAATCGTATCTCGGTAATTAAGATTTCCTTTGCTTCGTACAAATGTAAAATGCCGCCATTGTTCGGTAGCGCTCGACAACTCTGATTGAGAGTATTGTTACGAACTAATCTAAGAATGTCAAACAGGATTGTTAACAGATAAGTGAGCAGGAGGAGAGAGCCGACATCTTTGATTAAAACGCCTAACAATCGTAAAATCTACTGGGGTCAGGTGCGTCAAGTCATGAAGATCAAAATTTCCCAAAGGTTTTAAAACGTTTATTCCTTAGCCTCTTGATCTATGCAGTGATTGCCAGTCCTCCAGTCGCTCACAGGGCCACTTAATTTTGCCTCAAGTATTTTCTATTACATGTTGAGATCTTTGAAAAGTGTACACTGTGATCTTGGACAAAAATGATTGGAAAATATTTGCAGTCCCAGGTGCACAGACTGATTTTCATCCAACTTATGTCATTGTTAAAGCCATTTATGGAGCTGATGTCATTTAGTGCAGCTAATGTCAAGGTGGCCGTCGCATAAGCTCTGGACTATACAATGTCTCTAAGTAGATAATACTGTTAAAATAAATGCATAATAACACAATAATGAGTAACATTTATATTGTACTTTTCTCAGAAATGCTTCAAATTAAACAAAAGGAAAAATTACTTGAATGGAATTGAATTGTAGTGCAGTTTCAATGACGACCATGTAATACAGTTATGGGTCACAACACTAAAAGGCTGTGCAATTAATCAAATTTTTATTAAATTATGATTTGTTTTAAATTGCATGTGTAAAAACATTAAATAAATGTGGATACGTTTGTTTGTTAAAACATTATGGCACTGGAATGGGAAAAAAAATAAGAATTTGCTATTTAAGATAAGGTTGATTCTAACAGTCAGTCTGATCTTACACATATATTTATTTGTATTTATAAGAAAACAAAAATTTAATTGTATTGTTAGTCTACATGAGGAAAAAAAGTGGTTAGTTGGTAGTAATTAGTGGTTAGTTTTAATTTATTTTGCACCATATCGGCTAGGTTTTCATATACATCAAATAATAAGGAAACATGAACTATTTCATAACTGTATTCTGTAGTAAATAGGTGACAGGGACTTCCTAAACATTATGAAGTACATTATGGAGGTGTCCTATGGCAATACCTACAGAAAATAAAGTAATAGTAATTGTAGTTGTCTAATGTACCTCTGATACTTGTGCTGTGTGTTGCAGAGTGGCCGGTCACCCTCTGGCCCAGAACGAGCGATGCCTGCACATGTTTCTACAGGAGGACACCGTGGACAGGAGCTATACCCCATCCAAAGTCCGACAAGCTTAAACCCAAGAACCAGGAACCAAGAACCAGTCGGGACGCTTTTTCAACTGGACCCCATTACAACAGCAACCCAAAGCTTTTTCACTGCTCCAGGTCTTTCTCTCAAAAACCAATACAAAAACATTTTAATTTTATCTTGCGCTCCCAACACTCGAGTCCACTGCCTCTACCATGTTCGACTGCTATGTTTTCACCTTCTTGTCTTGTACGATTGTCCAACACAGCTGTGGTGAAACTTATTTATAGTACGTTCTGTTGCTGTCTGAAAATGCCACTAAAGAATATATTATCTATTTATCATTTAGCAGTCCTGATTCATTTCTATAGTTACATATTCTTCTGTGTATATGCTGAGCTCTCCTCCACAGTGTCTTGTATTGGCATGCAATCTAACACACACTGGGCCTAGATTCTCAGCATGTGTGTGTCATATAAGAGCACCTTTCCCATAACCACAAAGATTTTATAGCAAGGATTATACACAGAGGGAACTGCAGTATTTCTACAGGCTATATGCATAATGAGATTTGTATACTGCTGTGCCATTTTTGTTTATGTTGAAGATTTTCCAATAAAATAGGTGAAATGTTCAACCATGTTGTTTTTTACTTTTCTTTGGGTTTGACTGTATCAGTTGCAAATGTTTGTTAGTTAATACCAAGGAACTATTCTAAGGAACTAATTATTATTAAAACTGTGTAATGTAGTAATCAGTTGTGATTTACTGATTGTTATCTGGTCTAATGGTCTATACATAAGCATCAAAACAAGATACTTTCTCAGACACAAACTTGTATTTTTGATGAAAAATATTTACAAAGTTGGTTCATCAGGATGGCCACAAGCAGCACAATAGTTTTACTGGGTTATCTGGAAAAAATCAAATTTTCATAGGCTTTTTGCAAAATAAACAACTAATCGAGTAATTTCTAGTTTAATCGATTCATAAAATAATTAATTGCAGCCTTAATCCATGGGTTTCAGAGTGATTTGAAAGGGGATAGATCTTGCCATAGCAATTAACAACTCCAAACTAAATGTTCAGCCCTTTGAATTGTCAAAAATCCTTAATGACATATTCAGGAAAAAGTCATGTGACTGAGATCCATGAATATTAAAGGTGCAAAATATAAAATAATTAAGCTTGAAATATATTGAGCTGTCTGAAAATCACATCCTTTGTGTCAGCCTTCAGTTTCCATGTGCATGACCTGTTGCCACTTTGGAGTAAAAGTAAAAGCAAATGTGGTCTTCTGACACAGATAATTTTATTTTACTCTTTTATTCCATTGTTACAACTCTAAATAGTTATAACTTCAAATATTTACAAGCAAAATTAAAAACACCACAGGCCACAACCACATTTCCAAGTGCTGAATATACTTTTCAGTTAGTGTCTAACTTTACAAAGTCGACTTTTACACATTTTTCTTCTGTGCCTCAAATGGGGCGTGAACTACATATTTACCACATCTTTAAATCAGTGTTACACAGGATGCATTTCAGAACCTGCACAAGTTTGTAGTCTGTTAAATCTAGTTTGGTTTCAGCCCCACGTAGAGACAGCAGCTCACATCCCCATGTTGTACTCTTTTTGGTTTGCTCCATTGGGATTGAATATAGCAATTAAAGATTGAATTGGTCAAGATCATTGGTCTCATAGACACAAAAGATAAAACATTTCTTTGTCAAACATACTCCCTACAATATATTTTACATGGTAGACTTTCACTTTGTCTATACCAAGATTGCATTTTTGTTCAATATGGTACAAATGTCTGTACTGAAAGTTATAAACTAATCTTTACTAGAGCATCTGTTAAAGGCTACTTCAGTCAATAAGGTCTTTCGAGTTTTGTTTCAGTGGAGCCTATTAGGCAAAATGGTTCTATAGAGATTGTGTGCTCAGATGTGTCCCTTTGTATGGAAGCTTACTGTCCATATTCAAGCCTCTTTCAGTCTTTTGTGAGTGCTTCATATATCACTGGACTTGTACATGTCAGAGAGCAGTCTGGTGATGGGCACATTGCCGATGGTCTTCTTGAAGAAAACCTCTTCGATGGTGGATGGCGTGATGGAGCGGAGAGAGGGGAGGAGGAGGAGCAGCTTCCCAAAGCGACACGGCTGAGTGGGATACCTACAACACAAAGCATGTTTTGTTTGTTAAGGAGACTATTCAGTCATACATACTAATAATACATACATATTATTATACATGATTATTTATTTAGTCTACGTCTCTCAAAACTCAACCAGTTGTAAGTTGTAAGTTCTAAACTGGTGGTTTAGTACACGATGCGGAATCAAATGATGCAGAATCACATCAGACCATTTACTCTTTGACAATAAGGAAGTATGGGTAATATTAATTTTATAATGAATTATATTATTGTTACTCAGCCAAATTGGTGGCTGCAGAAAAAGATCAGTCATTTTTAAAGAACTCATCAAAACCTGTACCTGTTTAGATTTTGTTAAATGAATAAAGTAATTTATAAACACGTTAATAGTTAATATTGTGGGGAAACACTACATATGAGCGTCTATTACTGATGATGTAATCATTCTGAGCCTGTCCAATCACTGCACATCTGCATCCAATCAGCATTAATTAAGCTCTCATCAGCAGCACCTGTGGCAAATTACATCACACTCAGCATTAGCCTTAGCCTTAGCCGCTTGTGCTAAACACGAGCTATAATTACTGCTTTTTTGACTCAAGACAAAGGCATTCGTACTTTACCTTGTGTGTATGTAACTGTTCAGCGTTAGTTGGGCCTCGTCTTGTAGCGCAGCAATGGCACTAGCGTTTCTGAAACTTCTTAACTCGGTGGCTCCGTGCGTGGGAACTGAAAAGACAGTGTAATAAATATACATTATCCTATATGCTCTGGCCTTACTGCTTTTGTTTGGCTAATAACACAGGCTTGTTTAGCACTAATGGCAGCTCTATAGGACGAGGCTCTCACCAGCTTTGAAGGTCACAATACATTTCAAACAGGCGAACTCTGTGGCATCGAGCCTCATCTGTCTGAAGCGTGTGACGACCTCCTGAAGAGCCTGGATCTCTGACATGATCTTATTCAGCCTCTGGGAGTCTGTGTTGTCCGCGTTCATCCCTTTGGGAAAAATCAAGAACAGATAGAAAGCGTGTTATTTGACATGACAACATTTTAGTTGAGGCAGTTTTTCAAGTCTGATAAAAAAAAAAAAAAAAAAAAGCCAAGTCTCTCCTGATTATTTTAGTGTAACTAAAACTAACCAGTGATTGAACATAACTTTTGTTCCAGCCAATACATAGAGGCTAAATAAATAAGCTAACCAATTTTATTTAATAAACATAATTTGCACATTTTGCATTTTCCACTTATAAGTTAAAGCTACTCCTCTTTTTCTACTGTGTATTGTCCGTTATAGTGTTTTATAACATTACAGTAATACTGTGTGTACTTAACCTGTATGCATGTGTTGTAAAAGGTTTATGACTAATATTGCCCTTACCAGAAACAGCCAGTAGAGTCGTAGAATCTACAGGAATGGCCCACTGCGCTATCCCGAGGACAAACAACTCCCTCCAGGCATCTTCTAACAAAATCAGCTGTAACAAAACAGTGGAGAGGCCTTCACTGTATAAAGTTTGATAAAAGGCTAAAGGCCTATTCTCCAAATTCTAATTTAGCCATCTTATTTAGTAAAATATATAATAGTTTCAAACAGTGCTTGTATTGTTTTGTTGCTGGAGGGAGAAAATATGAAAGTACCTGGTCGGACAATGGCAGCGTAGAGAAGGCAGGGACACTCTTAGCCCACTTGATGCTCATGAAAAGTAGACGTGCAGCAGACTCACACACAGACTCTGTGGCCACCTCGTACAGGTACATGGGGGTGGCGCTCACCTCATGGGGGTACTGGGGGCACGGACACAAACACGTTAAGATTAGCACATTGTCACGTCACAATAAGCCTGTCTAACTGCACAGCGCAACAACAGCAGAGGTCAAACTCCAAGCGCCACCTGCTTCCACATTAGCAGGCTTTGGGATTTCAACCACAAATCTAATGGGCGGATTTGAGGTTATTACAGGCTGCTAAATCACTGCAAGAATGTCAACTTCTAACCCTGACAGAATATCCTGTGCTAATAATAATAATAATAATGATAATATTCATCACAATAATAAATGTGAATATTATGTTTTTAAAAAGTTACATTTACAAAACTTTAAAAAATTAAGAAATATATATATATATATATATATATATATATATATATATATATATATATATATATATATATATATATATATATATATATATACACATAAATATATGTAAAAGCATGGCCTTCCCATGCAAATCAAAACCTACCTAGACAAGAATATTCTTCTTAAAACAAGATTAGGTCTATCTGTATATAAGATTTCACAGATTTAGAGTATAGCCCAGCACAGTGGCCTACCTTTGGTGTGGGCTGTGCCAGGCCCACGATGGCTTGCCTCTCTGGCGTGGAGCCCACCGCGCTCATCTCCAGGTTGTGCGGCTCTAGTTGCGTGACGGTGGTGAAGAAGGGGGGGCCTGGCAGAGCGGATCCCGGGAAATGGGGCGATGAGCCGTTCACCTCTTTATGGCCCCGGAAATATAGGGCGACCTGTTTGCGGATAGTGGACGTGCGGGGGCCCCTCTCGTGCTGCACGGCTGTGAAACGGGACAACAGTGACACAGAGTAAATAAACGATCTGCGCAACACTCAATGCCCCCTTTATGAAAAGTGTTGTGCCCACTCCCTCTGACTAGAGCCACTTCACCGACTGCCCGCAAAATTATGTCCCATTATCGGTGTCTATATGAACCGTAAAGGCTACATGTTGTCTACAAAATAATAAAATAGGTTATACACGTCAACATATCGCGGTGTTTTCGTGTTTAACATTTATATTTACTCCACAACAGTGTCTACAGAGAAGGCCTTACCGTCTTTGTTCATGTTCACTTCCAGACACTTTTTCAAGCGGCACGCGCGACACTGGTTCCTATGCGTCTTGTCCACGGGACAGCCGCCCTGTTCAGAGACACATGGTACACGTTTTAGAGGCTGCACTCCGCTCTTCAGGTGAGGGGGTTTATTACAGCACCCACAGCGCTCCATTCGTCACATTAGATTGGATTACACCTGAGATCTCCGCAGCGCTCTGTTTAGCTCCGCACTTAATGACACATCCATAACACAATTAGGGTTATCAAGACAGACTTAACACAGCAGTGCCGCTTGCAAAAAAAAAAAAAAAAAAAAAAAGAAAAAAAATTCAGGCCGTGCGTAAAGACGCATCCTGTGCGCAACAGACGAAATTAACGCATGATAATTTCATCAAAATAGGCCACGTAGGCTAAATCTTCTTTTACTTACCCAAAGATTAATATCCTATAGTCTTAAATTTGTGTTAATTTGCAAGAAAAAAAAAAAAAAAAAAAAAAAAAAAAAAAAAAAAACGAAATATAAAATGGTTCTTATTGTACTATGATTTGTGTTCTGACATTTCAGGCATGTTTCAGTCCTCCCCACATCTCCTATAGCTGCTATTGACTACACAGCAGGCCTCACCTGAGAGCCGGATTTACAGACATAGGTTCTGTTTCTGCGGATGCTCCTCTTGAAGAAGCCTGAGCAGCCGTCACATGCGTAAACCCCGTAGTGCTTCCCCGAGCTGCGGTCTCCACACACTTTGCACGGGATGTCCAGTATGCGGCCTTTGGGGAATAAAGAATAGTACATTAAAACTCGCTTTAACAGGTGGTCATAAGAGATAAACTTACAATATGGCCTATGTTTTGCGTCACGACTTTAAACGAAAATAAACAGTAGTATTTCACTGTAGTAAGCCTAATTATTGGACATGCTTGACTCTCACGCAAAGCAAAATGGACATGGCACGGTGAGAGCATGGGAATGCCGCAGACACTTAGTCCAGTGGGAAGCGTCATATCTGGGCCTTCTAAGACAATAAGTCCGGGCGCACAATGGAGACATTAGGGAAAGTGTTAACTTAATGATTTTAGGCCATTGAAGCTCGTCTGACTGGCTGCATCTCGACAAGCTGCCAGCTCGCTTTCATAATGGGACTCGACAGCTGCTTTATCCGCAGGTCTATAGGCCCCAGGATTAGGGAGTGACACCGCGTTTCACCAAACCAAATGAAGTATATGGAAATGGACCCGCCAACATGAAAAAATGTGATTTTTTTTCCCTCTGTGTTTTTTGTAAAGATGTTGTATTCAAATGGCTGAGAAAGCAGTATTTGTATGCATATGAGGCAAGCTTTTTTCTTGCGCAGGAAAAAGCCGTCTATGTAATTACACTGACGTTTTGCCACCTGCTCATTGATTCACCAGTGACCCGTCAAAAAGGGTAGCATGGGAATAACTACAGCGCAGCAAAAACAATGACTTCAGGACGGAGTTAGAGGCTCCAATTGGCGCATTATTAACAAGCACAAGACCATTAATTGTGGACCACTGATGCGTATTTGTTCAGAGATAACAAAAAAAAATCTCTGAGAAAGGCCAAAGTCTTCATTACGTGTAGGTAAAAAAAAAAATCGAGTCAAGTTCAACAACGCCTTCCCAAATATGCCAACCAAAAATCAACTGGGTACACCAACCAAGAAAAAAAAAGTTACAATTGTAGCTTGCTTCGAGATAGTCAATTAAATAAAATGAGGTAACATTTTGTTTTGAATGGGGGAAAATGTATTTAACTTCCCTCGGTGGGGGTCCAATTTGTCCCCATTGTGAACCGTAATTGCTTGAAGATATATGGCATATTCCATTACCGTAATCACCATCAGGACTCGAGGCAGAAAAAACAACTGAAGAGGAGGTTTGCTGAACGGCATAGGCTTTTAATGGCCACCCATACACAGATAACGCGCACTGCGAGTTAGCCTATAGGCCCAGGCCTATTAGAACTCTACGATATAAAAGCAAAACACAACCCTTTTTAGCTTTGCCAAACTAAGTTAAAGGTTTAAAAAAAAAAAAACTTGATTAAACCTAAAAGTTTAAGGTAAAGATAATTCCCCAAATTAAAAATATATATTGGCTTTAAATGATGTAAATGATCATTGTAGCCTAAATACGCAATATAAATGATCATATAGGCCATAATTTAGGCTATTCTCTTTTTCCTCAAACTGCTTGAATTAAATGTTTAAACGGAAGGCACTTTACGCACATAAATATATAAGGAAATGAGAGAAATTGTTTTCACTAATTGACTAATACACCAGGATTAAGAAATGCACGCGGTGTAACTGTGTAGATTTATAATGACTAAACTGTAGCAACAAGTGTCATACAGGTTAATGAAGTAAATTAAATAAAGCAGGACTAGTTGTTTTGGGTCTTTGATGAGATAACATTTCAAATAACCTAAAAGAACAGGTTACCTTTAAACTACTGAAAATAACTTACTGCATTTATTTATTTTGCACCCGGCGCATTTGATTTAGCCTTTGTCAAATCGAAATAGATTTCAGCAAAATCTGGCACTGGTAGATATAACCTCTCCAAATAAAACTTGTAAAAGCATTGTGTTCACTAAACAAACTTTTTTCCCCAATTGAGAATTATTTCAAAACTATTCAACAAAAACTAACAACACACGCATGAGGGTGTGGGGAAGGGTGACACTTACTCGATTTGACGCTGAGAATATCTAGACATCCACTTGTTGATCCCGCGGGTTTACTCATCGTGTAGGATGAAGTTAGCGAGAGTTTACAGAATTAAATCCTCCGTTTGGTTTAGCCTGAGCGCAGTTTGATGCGGTCTGTCTCACGGTGTGACAGTCTGGGACGTGCTCTCACACATAGTCCCGCTCCACGAACCCTCCTCGTGAGGCGTGAGTGATGAAAGCCCCTGGACGCAGCTTCGGGAGACAGCGCAAATCCGGCTGTAGGCCCAGAGCAGGAGGAGAGTAAAGTTGGTGAAACGCTACGTGGAGCTTCTGAGAGAGCTAAAGAGACAGTTTTAAGCAGTTTGCTGTGAAGTGCAGTGGTGAAGGTGTGTTTAAAGCCGAACCCGATGTGACTTTGTGCTGCAGTTTCAATAAGCCTCGCTCATTTGAGAGAAGTGTCAGGGGGAGGAGGACTCGCTTCCTTCAGCCACTTGGCTTTCTCCAAACTCCGACCTGACGTCACCGCCGTCGTGGGCGAGCGCTGCCTGCGTGTGCGTGTGAGCGCTGAAACGAGCCTGAGCAGCTCAAAACAAGTCACACGTGTTCTCCCTTCAACTTTAATATTACTGCAATATGCCCCGCAGTTAGGCTATAGTAGCCCATTCATTTACGATAGTGTTAAAGCAGTGCTGTGCGTAAACGTCTTGTAGGCCTATTTAGTAAAAAGCTGTAGTCCTTTTTAGTGGCCAGAATCAACAAAAAATGTTTATGGCAGGTCATACAAACCCTCTGAGAAGTTTAAATGCGTTTGCAGCTTCAAGAGAGGGTAGGAAGACATTTTACCCGATTGATTGTTCCTTTGCCTTGATAATCTGGGAATTACACTGATCATGAATTCATAAACAATCCATTTCTCAAAATTTCATCAAAACACTGACGCAAACTTGCTCATAGACGTCATTTCTGATTGGTCCATATGATAAGTCATGGGTAGATAATCATGCTTGTTGTGGACTGATGATGCGCCTGGATGTGTCTCGGGCTGATGTTTACCTGAGCACCGGTGCGCGCCGTTTACGGGCCCCAGACCCCGCTCTCTGACACCTGACCTCGACAGCTTGCTGCGCTCTCGCCGGGCCACTGCAGAAATCCATATTCCGTTTTAATTGTGCCTATTCCCACGGTACACCGCGGGCCATATGGGCGCACAAAGTGTCGATTTAAGCGGACAAGGCGAGGCGGAGAGGCGTAGTTAATTGCAATTAGCCATTGTTGTGTCTTTCAACCTGGCCTTTAGCTGCACGGCTAAGTCCAATACTAACAAGGCCGACCAGGAATCACTGTGATCTCCTTTTGATTTGAACGGAAAGCCATAGTACGAGCGCACTTTACAATGGGGCTTCAGCAGAACCTTCGGGAGAGTTAAAAGCGACAAAGAACATAATAGACTTTTGCAATACAGGTTATTTGAATACACTATAGACTACAAAAAAAAAAAAAAAAAAAAAAAAAAAAAAATTGCCAGGCTTAAATTGAAATGTATTTGATTGAGTGAAATGTAATAAAAAGGCGTTTTATGCTATAAACTCCGTTTTCTGTGCTATTTCTTAAAATGATTGAATATTAACAGTTGTTTAAAACGTCATCATACTGTATTTAGGTTACATATTCAATCAAAACGGAAAAACGCTACACAGTGTGTTAATAAACTAACAGACCTATTTATGAAAAAACAGTAGTCAAAAAAAAATTTTTTTTTTTCTAAAGCATTCACCATTCTGAGATGTAGTAAAACTAACAAGAACAAGAGCTTAGTTTAGCATTTAAAAAGGCAAATTATCTTCTTTTTAAAATATTGTTATAATGAAAATAATAAGATATTAAAAATAAGATATTTTCTCAACAACTTGGAAGTGTATTGGATTCACCACTAAACAATAGTCTTCACCAGATCTGCATTTTTAGGACTAGTTGTTGTGACTTTTCATGAAGTAAGTGTTGAATATGAACTATCTGAGAGAGGCTGACTTGTGGGAGTTATTCTGAAGTGTGTGTGTGTTTGTGGGTGGCTGCGCTGTGTGTCAATGGTGAATGTGTGACCTAATCTCCTTAACTCGTCCTAATCCCGGTCATTCAGCGATAGCCTTTACTCAAATATGAGCGACATGATGGTGGCTGGACTCTGGAGCTGTGCCTTTCTCTCCTGCTCTGATGGACTCTCCCTCTCTCCAAACTTAATGAAGCAGCACACACAAAGGCCTATAGGCTCTGTATCTGTTTCATCTCTTGCTATGTATACAAACAATTTTAATGTCTATTTTGTATCTGTTTGTTAATTGTTTTTGTTCAACTGCTTTTTGTTTGATAACACATGTATCTTAGAGTTACAATTTTAACATCACTGTGGATGAAATACAGTTAAATAAACAAAATAAATACATAAAATACATTTACAGAAGTCTAAGAGCTACAATAGGACAGAATGACAAACCACATGTAGGTGGTAATAGTCATATTTAAAACATGTCTTTAAAACGACTCTACACAAACTAACCAATCCAAAATAAGAACATAAAATTATAAATTCCTTTAACTATATTACCCTAATGTGCCCAAATCCTCTCCTTTGACTTGTGGCAGTGTGGCTCTTTGGCCCTGACCAGTGGAGCGTGAGGAGATGGGGTTTAAGCAGAAGTCACTGAGCTCCAGGGAGAATAATAGAGAGGACTCAGACCCAAATCCCCATCAGCTTCCTTTAAAACAACCCTGAGTTTATCTCCCGTTAACGCAGCCACACTTCTAACAACTGGTCATTAGAGACCAGAGCTTAAGGCCAACCCAACTGTATTAAGACTGATTTAAAGCTACACTATGTAACTTTTTTGCTGAAGAGTCCACATATCCATGGATATGTTTTGCTTTGCCTATAATGTTCCACTGTATGGCATTAAACTTATATCTCAGTGGAAAGAAGAAGTGCAATTAAAACCACCAGTAATTTAATAAATGCAAAATAGACAAGTTAAATACCATATGTGAAACATTCCAAACAAAACAATATAATTCTCCAAGGTGACAAGAAAAGTTACACAGTGCACTTTTAACATGGACATATCTGTTACTTGTAATTACATTATTTTACTATTTTGACTCCAATTACTACAAATTATTATTCATTTAGAGTAGTTCAACCTTCTCCTTAACTCAAACCCATTTTACATCCATTTACAGTTTACAGTTTTTACAATATGGAAACTATATGGTCAGATTACACGTTTCCCCACAACAATTCAAATAGTTACATAAAGACCTTCCCCACTCTTTTTATTCTTTTTATTATACTATCAATTTCCCTGGAATTAATAATTTAATAAGTTCAGTCTTGATCATACAGAAGGTCATGTGTTTACTGTAATGTATAAGTGTGCAGTTTTCAGCACCACGGACAGCTCTGCCTCAGGAGCCTGCAGTAGCTCACCTGTCCTCCTGACAGAACACACACACACACTCACACTCACACACACATACAGTCACTGGACACTGGACTCATTCTTTAAACTGAATTCAAGGGATTGTTTTGTGTTCAAGTCATACTCTTGTTCAAGGGTTTTAAAACGTGTAATATGTCCTTTTTTGGTGGTCTGCTACCTGCTTGTTATTTCTGAGATTTAATTCATGAATTAATCAATGCATTTATATAGAGCCTTTCAAGAAACCCAAAGCACTTTACACTTCATTGTTCATTCACTCCACACGCAGTAGTTGCAAGCTACTATTGCAGCCACAGTTGCCCTGGGGCAGACTGACAGATTTATTGCTTGCCTGGAATGCCCCACAGTAGGGTATTAAACAAATCTTTCTCCATGGAGACAAGCAAGTAATGCCACCAGGCAAGGTTACAGGTCAAATCTGTGAAGAAGCGAGGCCACTCACAGTGAGAAGGCATGCCTTTCATCGCTGTTGTTTACAATGTGTATGTAGTATACATGATTATTGTTTTTCTCTTGGCACAAACTCGAAATAAAAACAAATCAATCAATCAATCAATCAATAATTTTCCTGGCAATAAAACACCTTTTAAAACACACTTTTTAATAGCACAAATCATCTCACCTGTTAATTCAGTTCACTCTGGTCAGATTGTGTTAAAATAAAACTAAGATTAAAGTCTAACTTTACTAACAGCACTTCAGATTGAGTAGTACTTTAAGTTAGCATTACACTCCCAGGGAATGTTCATGACATCAGCTGCAAAGTACCAACAGAGACAAGCAGGTAGCAGACCCCCCACCAGGATATAAGGTACTATAGTGTATACAGGGTAGATGGCAAGGAAGGAATGAAAAAACTGAAGAAATTAAAACATCAGTGGGTCAAGAGGGTAATCTACAGGTGCTCTATTAGGATGTGACCAAAAGGTATTGAAAAACAGATTACAATTGACTTGACAATGTTAACAAGTACCTCAGATCTCTACTGACCAATATGCAGACACTTTAATTAGCCTGACAGACTGCTATTAGGTTATTTACTTTATAACCTTGCTCATGAGTCCAAGCACATGCCTTAATCTTTACCAGTCAACAGGTCTTCCCATGCACGGGACAGCCCCACCGTTAAAGACAGTTCCCCGTGGTCCCAAACCCTCAGCCCCACAAGTCAGTGCAGTGCAGTTAGATGCTCTGACAAATCTATTTAGGGCAAATTGTCAGTGAGAAACTTCCGCTCGAACTGGCCTGGACAAAACTGGCTGTTGGTGAGAGCAAATCCCACTGCACCAGGATTTCGGGGTGGCGATGGAGGGGAGAGTGTGTTGGTGTGCGGCTGGTGGCTGGGTAGGCACAATGGGCGGATTAGTCAGTCCAGGGGCTGACTGATTTGAGATGGCTCCTCTCAGCCTCTCACAGCAGGACGCCTCATTGTCCTAGCTCTGATTCCCACTTCTCACAAACTCCAAACAAAAGTCAATCTCTTTCTCAAGGGGGGAGAAAATATCGACTTGTGTTTCAGCCGGCGAAAGTGACTCAAAAACTTATCTGCTTGAGGTGGCTAGATGACTGGATCTTTGGTTTACAGCGTTTTTTTTTAAGATTCCCTTCATTTGCGCTCTTTTCTTGTGGTGGGATAGCACAGTTTTGAATGTGTTTTGGAGTGGGGCACCTGTTAGAGGCTTAAGGGTCATTAATATTAAAATATACAGGGATGCCATCACGGGCCGGTCTGAAATCGCTCTGATGTCCCGCCTGGGTTCCTCCCGGGATGGACTTTGGCTTTTCTTCTTCTCCTCTCCTCTGTCCTGCGTGTCTCTGTTTGGCCTCTGAAAAGATTCGTTAACAAATTATGACAGCTGAGAGAGGGGCTTAGAGCGTTCACACCAAAAAGACAAACACTCCAGGAGCAAGAGCCCGCCACACCAACAATGTAAAATTGTTAAACATATATGTTTACAACTGAATAAATTGCAAACAGTTTAGTGTATTTCTCCATTTTGATTTAATAATACCACATCCTTTGGGATCAAATGTCTTTTCATATAAATATACTTTAGTTTATTTAGATCATGTAGTTTGGTTCCTTGATTAACTCAGATAATGATTCGGATGATCAAAATATGATTACAGTTATTTTAATAGCTGACAAGTCACATACAAGTAACTTCATGTCACTTTGTTTTGTCTTACAGACCTACTTGTTTGTTAACAAAACAACAACAATTCAATATTTTCTAACATCATTTTTATACTTTGTTTGCATAAAATGTTTTTAAATTATTATCAACTCTCTAAATTTGAATGCTTGTGGCAGTTTAATAGGTCATTGGTCAGTTATCTAAAGTCCTGGGAAAAAACATTTAAATCAATATTACATCAATTTGACCCAATGAAGCAGAACTAATAGTGTAAAGTAAGAAGTGTCATCATGAACATGTGCTGTATGTTTTAAGGTACTTTACTTTGTATTTTTTACTACACTAGTAAAAGAACCTAAAAATGACAAATTCTTAAGTAGTAGTTAACACAAACTACTAAAGGAAAATGTTTGAAAGTATTTATTATTAATTTGTCCATTATAGTGTCAGTACAGTGTTTGTTTAATTGTGATACTAACTACATTACTTCCTGATGCAGTTGACTGACCCCTGCACCACTGGCACGTCAGGTTCAAAGGTCGTGATCAGGGATTGTGGTTTCCTCTTGTCATTAACGCCCCAAGACCACAAATGTACTCTCAAAGACCTCTGCTAGGACAGGAGATAGACACGTACACTATGTTGAATTGGACTCAGACTTATTACTAACATTTTTGAAAAGTCTTCTGACTGGAGACATTGTTTAATGCTCAAGTTATTTTGGAATAAAACACCTGATCCAACTTTATACTACTCCTGATGGTGCACACTGACTGCTTTGGCACCTGTTTGTGAGGGTAGCTAGTACCCACTTCCTTACAAAAATACTTCTTAAATACTTTGATCTTTTCGTTTTTCAAAATCTTCTTAATGTTTGAGAAACTTTTCAAGTATAATCTGTTACAATAATAATATCTGACACATGTACTTAAAGCCTAAAAAGCCTATTTGTTCAAAGACTGCATTTTGATTAAGACTAATGCTGATTATACAAATTACATGGATGGCAATCAGTAAATGATTCTTTAATCTCCAATCACTTTAATTACATTTTATATGTTCTAGAAGATTACATTAAAGAAAACAATACATAATCTACCAATAGTTCAAAGAATCTTTAAAAAATGACTAGATGAATAAATGTATTTGGACAAAATAGATTCTGATCTTTATGTTTTTTGTGCTGATGTAATCATGAGATAAACAAATTTTGGTACCCCACCCCCCTAAAAATAAACAGAAATGTTAAAAAGTTGAAAACTATTATATACTAAGGTACAAGAAATACTTCCTAAATCTTTGAGCATTATCTAAAATTATACTGAAAACATTTGACAAAAAGGGGGGCAAAGTATGTGATATATTTTTCTCACCTCATTTAGTATTCCTCTACTTTTGTTGTTGGAGGGTGGCTATCCCATTAACTCTTGACCTTAAATTTTAATCATCAAATTATTTAATGATCATACAAATATTTGTATTTGTATTTATGTTTATATTGAACATAACTTGGCCTACATTTCTGCCAATAGCATAACATCACTGACCCCATAATTTGTGAGCACCATAGTGTGAGAAGCAGGCCTCACTTTTATGGTTTCAGTCGGACTCTTTTTCCCTTTCACCTTTGAACGATGGAGCCCAGGGGTGATGAAAGCAGCCGGAGGGGGTGGACCTTTGGAAACACCAAAACAGTGCCAATAATAGAGGAACTTATTTTCTTTCATATTCACCACTTTTTCCTGACCAGCCTCCCGAACGCTAACCCGGCCCATTCCCATCCTCACATTCCCTCAGATGGCCACAGTCCCACAAAGCCCAGATGCTGGCCTTTACCCTCCTCAACCTGAAGCTATCATTCATAACCAGAGTGAAAGAGAGGGAGAGCCGAGGAGGGCTGGGCGAGCGAGAGCAACATGGCAGCTTATTTAGAAGACTTCTTTTATAGGAACATGTGCAAGCAGTTCACACACAATGGACTTAAATAGGATATTTTCTGTTCCCTATAGTTGCTTTCCCCTTTTAAGTGCCGAGGAGGAAAAAAAGAAGTAAGTTTACAACTCCCTACTCAATAGGGGCTCTTCACTCTCAGGTTGCTGGGACCTGAGTGACCTAGGAAAGTTAATTAGGAGGCCAACAAAGCGCGAGCCGGAGCCCAATGCCTCGCCTCTCCTCCAGCCAAAGATGTCATCCATTAATTAGGAAAATCTTTAAGGTGGGCTTATTGAATTTACAGAAAGCCCTGTAGTTGGCGGGCAACAGTTTTTTGATCAGGCCCTGACTCAAACAATGGCTTTCTGGGGGTTAAAAAAGGAGAGAAGTAAGAAGGGAGGAGACTGGTGTGGAAAAAGAAACGTATGGGTTTGCAGTACAGTTTAAAGGGTGAGAGGAGGGGGGACTTCGATTGTGACAGCTCAGATTCACATGGGGATGGGGGGCATAGTTTGGGGATGATGTCATGCAAACGCTGAACCTGGAGGAGGCTTGGGAAGGAGCGAGGAGAGGAGCTGCAGGGAGCTCTCAGAGTTAACATGGCAGACTGCAGGGGCCAATCGGCTTTCCTGAACCCGGGCCACGTCAAGCACGGGTGTAACAACTCTGAGCTGGGATCTAACTTCTGAGTATCTTTCACAAACACTAGTACTGTTTGCAGTTTGTATATCACAAAATTGAATTGCAATTTTACATTGGTTATTGCAAGCTAATAATAATTATCATGCTATCCAACTTTTTTCCTTTTGCTCTGACATAAAAATATATTCACGTTTCGCATATTATTTCATATATATTAATATTTTTGGGGTGTAGTCTAAATTTAAATTAGGTCTGTTTGTTTTTCAAACAGTTACATTAGATAGAGAAGTTTTCCTCATAGTGGTTGAGAGAAACTGTAATCTTTTGAGGTAGCCCTGTTGTTTGGAACAGTAGATGTTTTTAAAAAAAAACAAAAAAGGTCACACTATTTCCAGCTTCATGAACATCTGGCCTACACTTTACCCAATAAAAGTATTTTTCAGGTTCAAGGATAACTTCAGTCTAAGATTTCATTTTTTCAGTCCAAACAATTCACAAACTTTGCGTGAATGTGACTACACAGTATAATCGCTTAAAATGTTTAAAACTATACAATCACATAATCACATTTTCTCCTGCTAATTACAGTTACAATTATTGTCAAACCTGGTAGGCCTTCTTGATAACTGAGTAGAAAATAAAGTTGGCTATCAGTCTATAAATGAGTTTATAAAGCTTCATAAGTCTGGCTTCATTTATTTCTCATACTGTTGACAAATCTATAGCCTACCATATAAACGATCTAAGAGGAGTTGCTTTGACATCACTTGGTTAAGGCCACATGCTTGTAGCACGCTGCTGTCCCGTCCGTGCCTCCTCCTCCTGGGACCTGAACCCTCACCCCGCCCCCTCACCCCTCAGGAGGGACTAATTTGTGGGGCGGGACCGTGTGTTTTGTTGCTTGTCAGAAACAATCACTCCCGGCCCATTACATTTACAGCACGTCGCGCTTTCATTGCTGCGTAACGTGTCGAGGGTCTGCAGAGGGGGAACTGGCACACGGGAAAAATGCTGACTTTTACAAACAACTAAACTCGCATGCGCTAAATTAAGCGTTTACTCGTCCAATGTGAAGTGGGTTGGGTCCTGATAGTGATGTTAAAGTCACCATGGAATTTTATCCTAAAGTAAGATTAAAGTGAATAATAACAAGTTGGTTTGGTCTCGCCTACGCCGCTCCCTCCCTTCTCGTGTCCCCTGTCCCGGGCCACCCGTCTCTCTCTTCTGTTTGGGCACTGGAGGTTGTCAGTCGGGGTTTATGTCCAGTTCAGTGGAGCTGAAAGAAGTCAGTTTCGTGTCTTGTTATGGAACAAGACGTCTCTGGCTCTCAGGAGTGATGAGAAGTGCTGCGGGGTGCGCGCGGGGGCGAGCAGGAGTAGCGCAGACCGGCCCCTAGAGGCGACCAACAGTGAGGAAGTCAAAGCCGCTTTTGTGTGGCGCTACTGTCGGCTGCATGTTTGGTCATTATCCGCCCTAAGTGCGCGCAGAGCAGGGCTCGTCTAGGGTACACCCGTACCAGAGCGGCTCCACGGAAGACTGCACAACATGTCGTCAACAAAGATTAACTTCTCTCGGTGCCACGACAAGACCGATGGAGCCTCATAAGTGTCTGTTAGAGGGACGTGTCTGTGATCTGCTCTGTCAGCCTCCGGGTGACACTTGTGGAGCTGACATGACACAGACAAGTAAACACCACCTCGTTTCAAACACTGATGATTTGTTAATGATGTAAATGATGATGATTTGTCAGGCCTCCATCAGGGTGTAAATCGATTATTTAGTTTAGCTTTAACTCTGTAGGTGTAAAAGAGGCTGTGATTTGCAACATCGAAGTTGTAGGTTCAACCCCCTGGTCAGTTTCACTTTAGAATCTCTGTGGAGTTGAGTTGTCCTCCCCATGTGGAGTTCTTTCCACTGCAGTCTTTGCCCCGTCCTCCATACAAATGTGTGTGATGTGGCATTCTAGATATACAAAATACATTTTATAATAAGGTTTAGAAAAAAAAAAACATATACCCTGGTCCTTCAACCACAATCTGTCAACTCTTTATTTGTCACATTTCAGTATTCACAAGTTGTTGGTTTTCCCCAACTTTCCTTTCTCTCAAAAGTCTCAGAGTCCATTTGAAGTTACAACATTTGGAGTTACATGCACAAACTCAAAGCAGATATCACAGTGTGCCTTGTAATATATAAGATATTATTTATCCTTGAATAATAGTCTACATCTTTAGCCTCAGGTTGAGTTTTGCCATTAGCACACATGTCATTGCCATCACCTCCATTTTTCTAAACCTGACAATTTTCATCATCTCCTTCCACATGAGCGCACTATACTTACCACCTCTGCCCTGACCCTTGACCCCATCAGCTGCTTTATGTCGACTATAGCCTTACTCTATATCTGCACATTTATACTTACCATCATAAATAACTTAGATGGACATCTTTCTTTAATGCTATCATTGCTCTCTTTTGTCACTATGTCTATTCTAAAATTATGACAAACTTAGAGACATAGTAGGCTACAGAAATGTGTAATATAGGCCTATTGTTTTTAAAAAGGTGTAGGTTGTAAAGATTTTTTATTGTTAATAATATTAACAATAAGATAATATTTTAATTATGTTAATTATTTGCAAAGATATTTCCTCCAGAATTTAAGATGAAACCTCCATGCAAAGTCTTCTGCTTGAGCATTGAACATATCACTATAGAACATGACTCTGGTCTTCTAGTTCATGATTTGGTAACAAAAAAGTATTTCTGTAGTACTAGTAATGAAAATCAGGTATTGTTAAAGTAGGATGAAAAAACTTAACAGGTTCAATTTAATATGATCTTGACCATATAAAACACCCCATCTGTGCCAGGCAGCAACTCTTTTGGTAAATATTCATCAATGAAAATAAAAGTTTAGACTACTCCTAACTTCTGAATGGCAAAATACTGAGATCCAAGCCACAAATTAGGAATCCTTGTTCAAAAAGTCTGACTAAATCTCTAGATCTTCTTACATCCAGTAATGTGTGGGAAGAGCATCCGTTTCTTCAATTACAACTGCTTGATTTCAAAAAGCCGCCTCTTCTTTTTCTTTTCAATGGGGCCCAGGCCTTGATGTGCATCAATTGTCCATCTCCAGGGGCTCCGGGCCACTTCGGCGGCCCAGTTAGAGCGCTGCGAAGTCAGGGCTAATCCCCGCCAGAGAGGGGAATCACGGGAGAGCAGAAAAGCAACAATAACCAAGTCAAGCGTATAAAATGAAAGCGAAATCTCTATTATCAGTGCCGGGCCATTCCCAGCAAAGTGGTGAAAATCGGCGCTTGGGTTGAGAATCTGGGGGTCCTCGCGGGTTGGGAGACTCACACGACGCAAAAGGGCAATATTCGAGAGAAAAGGGGAGAAGAAGAAAGGCCCTCGCCCATCCCGACATAACCATTAAATGCAGTCTGACTTTATGTTGTATAGAGAGGGGCCGATAAGAAAGGAGCCACAGTACTGCCATGAAAGAATGAGGTTTTGGGCGGATTAGGGACGGACCCGAGGATGGAGAATAACTTCTGCATAACTTTACAGACTATTTTCTCTCTTTTTTCCCCCCACGCCAAGAGCCAAGTTTAAGGCTAAGACTGGTTTGAGTTAACCCCTTTGTTATTGTCCTGGGACAGGCTTCATACAGGGAGGAAGAGGGGGAAAGAGGGTACTCTGCAGATTTAAGAGGCAAGACATAAGCAGTAGAGATACATTTTAGAAAAGTTTGTCCAAAAATCTCTTTAAAGCATTATTAAAAATATAGGATGGAATGGATAACAACTTAAGGTTATTTATGATATTAGAAGCTGCTTGTGCTGAGGAATAAACATGTGTGAACCAAGCTGAAGTTGTTCATAAAATCCCTCAGTCATCCAGGTAGGAGAGGAAATTCACTTCTGTAAATTGGATAAAAGTTTTATGATTGGATATTTTTCACAAGCTCATTCAAGCTGCTTCTTCAGTTCTTTTGTACAGGTGACAGAATTTAATTGGTGAAGATAAATGGGCTTTAAAGACACAGAGGAGCCTCTTATCTCCTGATGATATCCTGAGGTTATGACATGTTGATTGACCAAAGCATTTCAGGTGCTGGGCAGTGCAAACTTTTTACAAGTCTTGCCTGTGTCAGCATTTCCAGACAAATACATATACATTTCCCTAAACAAAACCCACATCATCATTATTTATCTCTCAGATACAATTCTCGGATATACCAATGTTGTATGCTCCTTCTAACTTTTTCCCACACATGGCTCTCTTATGATGAGTCGATAGCAGGATCTAAATCAAGAGGCTCTGGTTCTGAGCAGTGCCCCTGGAGGGCTCTTATCATCACATCATCTCATCTATTATCAGTCTAATTAGTGATAGTATCTCTGGACTTGGACTTATTATGGTAATGAACCCAGCAGAGCCACGGGACCAACACTGGACATCTGTACTACAGAGATGAACGTTTTCTACTTTGATTAGCTCATAGTGGCATATTCACAGTACCTGTTTAGTCTCGACACAATACTAAAATTTCACACTCATTTTTGATACTATGGAAATGATGATGAGTGATGATAGAAAAAATGTAGACAACAGAATGTGACTGTCAACACAAAATGTTTCATAATACCATATTGCTTTGATAATATCATAATGTCCAACTTTTTTCTATTAATGTACTTGCGTAAATAAATTACAATAAACTAAGCCCTGATGAAGACCAGTCATGGTCAAAACATGTTGGCTTTGGCCATTTAAATAAAGGCCTTTTAACTATACACCTCGTGCGACTTTTAGTTTTTGGAGTGCCTGCATTTTGTTGTGTCCGAAATAAATAAATAAATAAAATTACAATAAAGCTTTAAACAAACAAAATAGTACTTACCAGTGTAGTCTTCGTGTCACTCCAAAGCTGTGTAAGCTCCTGGATCAGGATGGGCATCTGTACCAAACCTAATTTTCCTGTGTTGACCTTGAAGGAGTACAGCCAAGAGCAAAACATACCGAAAAAATGGTTGATTATGACAATTGGTACATTATGTAAAATAAACAATAACTATAATGCCTTCATGTAGTATTCAATATTAACACTATCTAAAAAGACATTCTACAATATTTAAAATTTCTTATTACTGTTTTTGCATGACCACAAATACACATTTTAGTTTATAAAAGTGTGCAAACAGATAAGCTACAATACACAGATGTATATGGCAGATGACAAAAGCTTCATGCTGTATAATTATTTCTGGAGTGGAGCTGCTAAAGGAATGGGGAACATCTGAACAATTAGGTGAACTGTGGTCAGGAGAAGAAGAGTTAATGACAAGTGCAGTGTAGAGACGGAGCAAGGGGCCAGGACACATTTAGAGCAGCGCGGGGATCAGAATAGACCACTGATGCTCCCCCCTTATTTTCATTAGAGCCTGATGACTGCAGAATTGATGCAGTCCGTGAGTTATCAAGAGCCACTAATTTCACATTAACAACCATTGACTGCGCCGGCTTGATTCAAGGGGGTTTTTGACAATTATCACAATCAGGATGGGAGCCCAAATCATTTACCTTGACTCTCAGAGCACGGAACACATTGCAAAATTGTATGGTGTCAAAAACCCCATAAATAATGAGAAGGCTTTCTAGCAAGTGCTCATCATGCATCTTGTCCCTGCCCCTTATCCGAATGACAGGCAGCGATCTATGGAGATGTAGCACTTATTTACAAGTGCAAGTAGTAATGGATAGTCAGTGGTTTTAGTATATTTTCTCATACAGAATTTATTATAAAACCAATATATATTTGTACATTACATTTATAGAAATTTTATAGAAATTTCCACACTAGTCTAATTTTAGGTTAATACCAAGACACGTACATTGAATATTCATTTGTAGAAATTAATTAGAATAAATTAATGAGAAATTGACACCTAAACCACTTTACATAAAATAAAGCGTGACCACATTCAGACTATGCATTCTTGAATAAAATAAATGAACATTGCATAAAGGTTAATGTTCTATTCATAGAATTTATGAGAAATTATGAGGTAATTACTTAGATGCATTGTTTTTTATATCTTAAAAAATCTAACAATTGTATTTGAATTTTTACTAAAATATACTTTATTTAAACATATGCTATTCGTTTGCTATTCCCATGCTCATGAGTCGCTCTATAAATATATCTATAAATCTATATATATCTCTCTCCATGTATAAATCCCACCTTAGTAATTGCATCGTGCTTTTCATTTATTTTCAGAAGTTTTGCTCCCCATGTGACGATCGAGTTACGCTGTTCTCGCGAGATTATCTAGAGTCACATGATTGTCCTGTGAGGAAAATAAGGAAGTGCTTTTGCTTTGATGAAGAAGAGAATCTGTCGTCCTTTTCCCGTGTTCAGTCATGACTTTTAACCGGCATATTTTGTGCATTGTTTTATTTTGCATATGCAGCAGTGTTTGTGTAGATGTTGTTTCGGAGCTGCGTAGTGCAGATTCGCCATTCTTCAAACCCCATGTGGACTCGGTGTTTTCTGTGAACCTGCTCACGGCGTTCAGTGGCTTCTCGGACATCAGCCAGTACTGCAAAGAACTGCTGGACTTATTTGGGAATCAATATGTCGCTTATGTGAACTGTTTAGTGCCAGCAGCTCGGCCTGTCAAAGTGTGCCAAAACTGTTTCGTTAGCTTCGAAAACCTCAATAAAACATACCAAAACATTTCATCAGACGAAGTAAGTGCACATTCATCTTTTTTCCGTTTTCACTAGTTTTATTAGGCAAAATTATTAAGTGTCTGTAGTCTGTTTGTGAGAGCAAACACGAGTCAGTCACGAGTCTTGTGACTAACTGTGGTGAGGAAATCACCATGACTTAAGGAATAGACTGTATGGGCTCAGCTTGGAGAGGAACCATAGAGAGGAAGAGGAAGTTATATACACCAAGTAAAGATAAATTCACACTGTGCATGTGCTGTGTTAACATATGTCAGATATGTAAACCACTTTAACAAGAACGAAATGGAAGTGACAACAAAGCCAAACATAATGTAAATGTGTACCTACTTGTACTGTAATTATAGTTCATAACTGTTTTATCCTTTGGATTTGGATATACCTTTTCATTTGATGTTTTTTTTTTTTTTTCAATACATATACAAGAAATACATAATAAATAAATAATATACAATGAAACAAATGAAGTCTCGCTACACACAAAAAAAGTTCAATAACTTTTTTTCAAGCAAAGCAAAGGGTTCTTTGAGAATATTTTAAAAAATAGATTTATTTAACTTTTTTTCTTTGATAATTTTGTAGATCTTTTTTTTTTAATAAAGAAAAAAAGCTTTGAATGATATGGTGTGTCCAAACTTTTGACTGGTAGTGTACATCAGCCATGAACTGAATTACTGTAACAGTCAGTCCTAATGTTTTGTGTTCCACATTTTCAGGCAGGTCCAGGGGGTGAGGTCTGCCGTGACAGCCTACTGCGAAGTGATAGGCTAATGTTAGTTTTTCTGCTGTTTAGTAACCTCGAAGGAATATGGGAAAAATCCAACTGCAAAAGTGAGTGTTTCTTTGAGTATTTGATGCACTTCCCTCAGTGTTTTAAAGACCTGAATGTTTTGCTGTCTTGTTTGCAGATTGCATATCAAGTGAAGCTCCAAGTCTAACCAATGACACGCTATATTTTCTGGAAAAGATCAACCAAACTTACAGCTGCTTTGATCAATACCAGCAGGTATGCACTGCTCGAATTCATTACATAAGGATGTATTCTCAAATTTTTATGTAAATCTTTTGTATCTCCACACAGGGTAACCACACAGAACTGTGTAAAAACTGCAAGGACACATATCGAGATTTAAACACCCTGTACAGTGAGATGGAGGACAATAATACAATGTGTATAGACATTGAAGATGCGGTATGTAGACTTTGAAATTGTAGAAAGGGCTATGCCCTTTAGAAAGGAATCATATTAATTTTAATATGGTAAAGGTCCACTACAGCTTACCAAAAAAATCTATGCTAATATGGAAAAATGCATAAATACATTTCTTGATTATTTCTAGAATTGTCTTGATCTATATGAAAGCAAATATAAGACCACTAATAATTCAATTACTGTAAATTGCTATTATTTTATGTTGAAAATAACATTCTGCAACCTTTAATTAAAATTTAAACCGAGTTTGGAATTACTACCTAGTTTCTACCAATGAGTGTGAATGAGAAAAGTGTGAAAAATGCATCTAATTGCTAATCGGCTTAGAGTGACCAGAAAAGCGTTCTATCAGATGACCATTTAAATGGTATAATTTTTCAGATGAATGCAACCCGCAGACGCTGGAGTAAAACCTTTAACTGCTCATTCCCTCGTGAGGAGAACGTGCCGATCATCGCTGTGTCCAGCTTCATGCTTTTTCTGCCCATCATCTTCTACTTGAGCAGCTTCCTTCACTCCGAACAAAAGAAACGCAAGCTCATACAGCGTGAGTAACCAGCTTAATGCACCCATTGTCACACCCAGATTTTTGACAGGGTCTTCTGAGTTTGTGCTCTGAATGGCTGAGTCAGACTGACTGAGTGACTGTGATATCGGTGAGGCACAGGTTTTGTGTTTTTCTAAAGCATGATGGGGTTGCCTCATGCATAACTTAAATTTTACTAGGCTCAGAGATCTTGTTTTGAACGTTGAATGTTCAGAGAACACCTCAAAGTTTTTTTCTCTTTGGTACAAGAGTTGAGGGATAGTCACATTTATTGGGAATTACTGTCAATTATTTTAAAATGCTATTGCTAAATTAAAGAAGCTACACTCTTTTTTTTTTTTTTTTTTTTTTTTTTAAGTATTTTATTAATAGTGACTACATAAAAGGCTTATGCTCACCAAGTTCACCATTATGGTCAATTGTTATTAAGGTGGTCCAAAGATTACAAATTATAGTAATTGCAATAAGAATAATAATCAATATAAAATAATGCATATTCATAAACATATTGTACTTTGTATTTCTAGAGATGATGTGTGAAAAAAATAATTACACAAGGAGACAATGCAGTTTTCTTATTGCTCTTTTCCAATGTTTCAACCAGATACTAATGTATTTATATTTTACTTTACAGCTAAAAGGATACCCACATACTCCAGTTTGATGAACATTCAGGACAAACAGAGCTAAGAAGTCCACATTTTACCAGAAAAGGACAACCACACTTAAGAGAAAGATCCGAATCTTTGTCTCTGCCTGGTTTCAAGACAACATTTTTATATTCCAAGCACACTTTGTGACATCTGCTATTTGAAACACACTGAGGATGTACAACAATCACCAGTTTTGTCTCTGATCAATATTTGGACTTTTTTTTAGACACATTGGCCCATGTTCCAAACCATAATCTCAACTCCTGATAACAATTTTCTGTTTCTAACATGCTGGTTTTATAGACGAATTGCTCACTTTGAACTGGTTTCATAATAGATTTTTTAGAATTCATCTCTGCAGTCGCAATGTTTTTACTGGCTGGACTTTTCACACTGTAATACCAAGACTTACTAATCAAAGTTCTGCTCATCACCACTGACCAATTCCAATGCGTTAACCATGTCTGGATTTTCAGCATCTGTCGTATATAGCTGTCAGAGCAGTGACTTGAGTATTGGTTGGATGCAATGGTGTCTATGTGCACTATTTATGGGGTTCTCAAATGGGCTTTCTGTTGCTAATGTATGTCCAGAAAGGAGCACAGAAAAGGACCACTTGATGTCCATTAGTTGTAACGTGTATGTGCTGTGAGGAGAGGCAGGGCACACATCAGGAAGGGGGTGAATAAAGACGCACTGGAAAAAGCACTCCAAAGTACCTCACTGTGATGTTACCTGTTTTCCAGTAGTCAGTGTTTTTGTGGTTTCATAAAGCTTTTAATGTGCTTTGCTTTGTGATAGTTTTCCACTGATGTTTAACTTAATTTGTTAAGGCTTTCTGTAAGAGAGGGCTCCTTTATGAGCTATGATCATTAAATTGGCACATTTAGCTGCTAGCGGTGCAGTGAATAAATGCAAATATTACTGTAAATGAAGTCTTTTGTCATCTGTAAATGGATTTTTAGTTGTGTCATTAATAGAAATTCATTTCTTTTGGATTCATGCATTAGTTGTCTTCATGCTTCAGGACTATGTTCCATTAATGTATTTTGTTTACATAAAGCCTGTAAAAGCTGATTGTTAGTAAAGATGTGACCCCTCCTCGCGTTACACTGCCTTGTGTTTCTTGCAACTAGGATTTATCTTCATCATTAACAGCTAATCTAAATGTGGGATAAAGATACTTGCCGGAATAATCGCCGCAACACACCCGTTAAACTCTTTTGGCTTTTTGGTCTTAGGAAGCGAAGCCTCTGCAGGCCAACACTGTAAGCGCATTGCATTTTTGCCCAGTCATATGATCCTTTTCCCGGCCAGCAGAGCAGCTCCATACACAGGCTTTTGTCATTCTTGCAGTAGCTTTTACAGTAATTTATGGCCTGAAACTTGGAATGACACATTTGTTTTGCGCAAATCTTTGTTGCTTGGTGAGGCAGGGCTCAAAGTCAACACAAATCCTGGGGCAAGCCGGACCAAAAGTTCAACACGTGGCTGTAATAAGATGGAGATTTATAATAATTAGTAATTCTTTTTTAATAGACGGAGTCTGGAATTTTGACACTGACCCATGTCATCTCCGAGTTCTGGGTGAATTGGACTAAGTGTCCAAAGGAACCCAAAACAAAATAGACCAAATCAAAACAATGAACTGCATTTTAAAATTCTAGGGTGTAATATGAAAAAATTTGTTCAGCACCAGTTTTGTTTGTTTGTTTTTTGTGTTTGTTTGTTTTTTGTGTTTGTGTGTTCAACTCAAAGCAATTCTGGGGGCCTAACATGGTCATGGTCATGATCAAAGATTATTATTGTTAAAATATGTGCAGTTTACCTCACCATGACGATAACATTATTGTAGGCCTAAAATATATATCTACTAGTGACAGTGAGCTTGTGTCATTACGTCAACTGAAAACTGAATGAAAATGAAAGCAATATTATTTGTGCAAAGTCACCCAGTTCTTTGGATAAAATAAATGAATAAATCCTGTAGGCTTATAAATAAAGTGTGAAGGTGTTAGCTCTAAACACATGAAATAAGGCAGAGTTCAGCTGGAGTGTGCTGGCTAAAGCTCATGGTGAACCGTTGATGTTTGTGAGAGGCCTTTTGTTCTAACAGCCACAGTCCATCCACTGCTTAGACCTTGCTCAGACTTATAACATTAATGAATCCTCTGCATTTATACTGCAAAGTGACCATCACTTTCTATAAAAATCTAAGGTTAAAATTGTTCAGTTGAAGATTTAGGTCTGCAGGGTTATGGAGAAATAAATGGGCTCCTGTTTTTCAAAAGTTACCAGAGCCGATGGTTAAAGCCTCCTCTGCACGTTACCTTCAGAACAAGGCCAGTGCATTCATACTGTGCAAGCTCTACTGTCCTTCCACTTTTAGCAATCCTTGGGAAATGACTATTATGTTATTCTTTGACAGCTCAACAACCCTCCTATAGACTACAAGTTTTTTAAATATTTGGCTCATCATAAGCCCAAGGTATGTATTTTATTTGTTTGTACTGCCAGTGCTATATCATTGCAACTTAAGTAAATTTTGAATAATTTTAGGCCTATGTTTTAGTTTCTCATATAATGTAACTTTTTTTTTTAAATCTGTGCACATACTAGTGTTTCTATTCACTCCTTATTGATGATGCTACAGCAACAGCTTCCAATTCAAACACCATATTCACACTTTGATACAGACAATGGCAAGTTTCCTCCAAATGAAGGTTTTGCCATTGCCAATATTAAGAAATTGTTAGTTAGGACTTATGTTGTTACACAATGGCCATGCACAAGAGCACTCTAAGCTGTCAGTTAGTTAACTGGCTGAAGGTCAGGCCTGGATTATTACGCACCTCTCAACCCCAAAGCTTTGAATATGATGCTTTGTTTGACAAGCTGTAGACTTACACTCCTGGAGAGGGGAATTAGCAGATACACACTATATGCACAATGAACAGAACTTATTATAGGCTACACCTGCTTTAAGTTGGGTTAAAGTCGGGCAAATTCTGGGCTTATTATAATGATAGAAAATTATTAAATTATCTTTAATAGCAATTTGTATTTTAGATAAAAGACCCTCCCTCCTCTTCTCTCTCTCTCTCTCTGTCTCCAAGTCAGCTGTTGGTGACATCACAGCTGTATCATATGTCAGAACCTTTGGCTCTGACTTACATCCATGTGGCTCTACACTGAAAAAGAAAACACTTGAGGCTCAAAGGGAGCACAGGGAGAGAGGGCAGGGGGCACTCTTCAGGGCAGGACCATCTGACCCTGTGTCCTGCCTCTGTTTGTGTGTGCACCAGTGAGCGCCCATCCTGCCATCAGCTTGATTCGACATGGATTATTTACATGACAAATGACAGTGGGGCAGAAACACAGTGTGCTAATCTGTTTTTGAACATTCCCCTTCAAGCCCGCGTCAAATAGTTAGGCGAAAACATTCAATCTATTTTATAAGGCTATATGGCCATCTAGTGTTCAGTCAAAAGGGTTCCATGGTTTTAACAAACCATATTTATGAACATGGAAAAAAAATATGTTTTATAAACATAAAACTAATCGGCCTACACAAGGACATCCGTCCAAACAAAAGTCCGTCATTCTCTCCTGTACTTGTAATCAAAGACATTTTTGTGGTAAACGCAACATTCCCAGAAGACCTGAACGCAGCACGTTACTATAGCAACACATAGCAAACATTGCGTAGGATACAGGCTGACCAGAGACCTATGGGTAACCTACAGGCCAATTAACCTCAAATTAGTCATATTTTAGAATATTACTATATTACATTTGTACAAATTAACATTTTTGTTTCAAAAAGAGGTAAAAAAAAATAAAAAAAAAAAAAAAAAAATGGAAAAAACGACAAAAAGCCTCAAGGAGACGACTGAGGAAAAGTCCGTTAAGGAACCCAATAATGAAGAGTAAGTTTGCTAGCTAGCTAACGTTAGCACATCGCCAAAATATGAAATGTGGTATACTGTATATATTTTTAAACGGGTGTATTAATGACACTTTTAACCATCTAGGGTCTCTGAACGGAAGGATAGCAATTCAAGGAAAGAGGTTTGTATTACTAATTTACCCTTTAGCATATTTTACAATATACTATTTATGCCCAAGTATTTGAGATTTTGAATAAGTGAGTATTTTTGTTAAATAAACCAATGGTTTGATGGTCAACGGTCAATTCTATAGCTGACTGCATTTCAGAAGTTCATTAAACTGAAGAGAGATTTAAACACAATGGCAACCAATATTCAAGCTGCTGCTGAGGCTAGAGAAGTGCAATGGAGGACTGATACTGATAAAGCTCGCAAAATAAGGTTAGTGTTTACAGACTATTCTGAATGTGTGCGTATATACTTTACCCAATACCTGCTGTTTTCCAGAGAAGAACTTCTTGAAGATCATAACTTATCCAGCAAGGGTAAAATTGAAGAGATTTCCAAAGGTTGGCACACCACAAAGGAGAAGATGATTCCCCAAGAGGTGCAGGCAGCACTAATCTACCAACAGCAACAATGTGCCGATCTCATAAAAGACAAGAAACAAATAATGGATACCATTCAGCAGGTATCTGTCTATAATATTAAGTTATGTAATACATAATATGATGATTGTTTTTGTCATTTTGGGTTAAACAGGACCTAAAGGCCAGAGATGATAGCTTTGTGGCTGATCTAAGGAAACAAACAGAGGAACTTCAACTAATGCTTGAAAGAATGGAGGAACAAGACAGAACTTTGACAGAAGCATATCGAGAGAAGCTGGAACAATGGAAGGAAGTTAGTGTGTTAACATTAAATATTGTTTTATATTTGTAGATCTTGGTCATTTTAGCATTTGTATTGACAGAATGTCCAGAAAGAAGAAGAAACAAAACATACTGAAATAAAGACAGCGTGGGAAATGTGCATGAAGAATCTTTTGGAAACAGAGGTCAGAATCAAACACTCAGACACGCACACACACACACACTTTTTATTGTGTTGGCTTTACATTAGATTTTTTTTTATTTTTTAGGTAGACAAGCTTTTCAAGAGGCAGCAGGCTGTGGAGGAATATGAAGCTCAAATTCACCATCTAATGTTTGAAACTTCTGATAACTTTAACATTATCAGAAACAGGGAATTTGCTGATTTCCAGGTACATTATGACAGATTTGATTTGATTGGACATTATATATAAAAAGTAAATTTTATATTTCTATTTCTTTTAGATTAATGTCAAGTATTTGACAATCTGGTTGTTTCTTCTGTAGACCCTAGAGCTGGAAATACACCAGGTTGAATCAGAAAGAATCTTTATAGAGCAGAAAATTGAGAATCAAAAAGCAGATGGCATTAAACTCAAGGCAGAAGACACCCAAATGAAAGCCAAACTGTCAGGGTAATATCTTCAATAGATATATTTTGTTAGTCATCGTTCTTGCAAATCTACTACAACTGATATAATACCAATCTTTTATCTCTCTCTCTCTCTTTTTATATTTGTGGCTTTCTTAACCAGTTTAAAGTCTGAGCTTGTAAAACTGCGGCTGGATAAACAAAGTGGCAAAGGAAGAAGAGAAAAACAACTTATGGAAAAAAAGTTGAAGGAGCTGAACTATAAAGCTCAGGACTATGAACGCATTCAGAAAAAGATCATGTGAGTTTAATTTTTCTGATCTATCAGCTTAATTTTCAGCAAAACAATATTCTTAATTTTTGTGTTTTTATTTTCTAGTCACTTTGCTATTGCTGATGCCATTAAATTTGAGAATATGTGGCTCACGGTTGATGCTGAGGTGAAGGAGCTGCTGGAGAGGGCTTTGTATGTCGACTCCATGATCTACGAAAACGTCTTTCATATACCCTGGGAGCAACTCAATTTGAGCTTCGCAGAGCCAGGGAGGAGATGGGAAGAGAGATGCGCAGTTTCCCAGACCTCGCAGTACAGTCAGGTCAATGGAATGATAGAAGGCCTTTACAATGACAGTGAGTCTGAGGCAGAGGTGGGGAATATATCAGAAGAGAGGAGCAGCGTGGCGACACCCCGAACTGTGAAGAGACTCGTGGAAATATTATGTGATGAGGCGGTAAGAAAAACTAATAGTAAATTGAATGAAAGACAATTTTCATTGTCTGTAAAACAAACCCCTAAGCATTTATTTTCAGGGTTTTTTGTTTGAGGTTAAAATTGTGAAATTGCTTGATACCTTGGATGAAAATGAGCGGAATCTCATCAAAATGGGCTATCTGTTTGATGTGAGTATTGTCTGAAAACCATGTTAAAGAGGTATACTAAAATCATTTTGAACTGATCCAAGTAGTTTTACATTACACTATTTTCTGATCTATGTTATAATGTTTAATCATCAAAAACATTCTTGGAGTTACGGTTTGTTTCATTCACACATTATAACACACAACCCCTGCATATTTAGGCTCAGTTTTTCTCTCAAACACTCTGATCCTCCTTCTGATGTCATGTGGTAATCAGCAAGTGCTGTGTTTTTAAAGTCCATACACTCTATACAGACAGACATCAGAGCAGAGCATTTTGAGCTTTGGAGATGCAAACAAACTAATAATAATAAAGGGGTTTACTCAAACGTGTGAATGAAACAAAACACATCCACAGGTAAGATTCTGATGTGGTAACAACATTCTATCAGTGTTTAAAGCTCACTACTTTTGTACTTTAGACTCTTGGCATTAAGGAAGGGGATGTACCAAAGTTGGTGGATTTCCTGTTTAAGTATGCCCAGCAGTGCCCCAGGGAGAGTGAGGTGAGAGTCGAAGACATTAAAACTACCTAGTTACAATTAATATAGCCTTTTTAATGTTGTTGTTAGCTGCAGAATATTGAGGCTGCACAGCCCAGTAGCTCCACAGATGAAGTACAGACCAGTTCATTAGCTCCAGTGACTTCAGACCCTGTTGATCGAAATGATGTCCTGCAAGCTCTGAAATGTTTCCTTGATCACTACAAACTTGGAAGGTTGGAGAACTGCTGCACTTTTTTGTAAAAAACATTTATGCAGTACATTTGTAAAAAACATTTATGCAGTACATTTATGCAGTGACTGATAACTTTAATCTTATGTGGTTAAAATGTGCCCAAACCACCTAAATCTTTTTTTTTTGTCTGATTTTCTGCTGTAATATGACTTCTTTAGTGGCACCAAGAACACTGATAAATGGAGTGTGCAGAGTCTGGAGGCCTGGGACATGTCTAAAGAGGAGGCCTACTGGGAGAGCCTGGGCAATGCCATCACAACAGACAAACTGAAGATCTGGGCGGTAACAGAGAAGAAGCTCCAGCAGCACCAGTGAGTTCATTTGAACAAAAACGAAGAAACAAATTGTTACACATCGCATCATTTTTGTTACTAATATGAGTTCACAGTACCACTTTATATAGGCAAATTAAGGTGTATTTTTTTAAAAGCATTAACAAAGACTTAATTCATAATGAACAGTTAGGTAATTTAAGATTGATTCGGGCTTAGAAGCTTAATTAAGGGATTGGGGTTATGAGTTAGGATTAGAGTTCTTAATTCTTAATTAACAAATTGTGTATTAAGTCCTTGTTCATGCTTTATTAAGGCTACTAAACGTGTAGTAGTTATTATTGCAGGACAGGTCCTTTTTTCTCAACTTTTCCCAATGCACCAGATAGACGTAAGATGTTGTTACTAATAGCATTGAAGGGCACTGTATGTACGTGGTTTAAACACGGCCAAATTGTGACTGTTGTTTTTTCTTGGCCAGCACTGTCCTCTCTGAGATCTCTGAGCTCAGCCAGGAGATAAAGAGTCTGCAGCAGGAGAACACCGAGCTGCAGATGGTGTGCATGCTTCTGCAGCAGGTGTGCTTGGGCCAGCCTCTCGACTTCAGCCCACATGTAAGTGTTAATATTAATGCATCTGGTAATTTTGATATTGACTTACTGTTCAATGCATGATAGATGGAACGACATTGGAACTGCTAACAGAGAGCTGCCTGAGGATCTAAGGCTGTGGGGGGACTCGTAGTATACAAGTTCTGAAATGTAACTGGTGCTTGACCTAAACAAGCTTTAAAAATATCTATATATATATAATTATCAGTAAAATCTTATAATCATTTCTAAAATGCACAGGCAGCCAGTGAAGGGAAGCTAAAACAGGGGTGATGTGCTGTCATTCGTTAAAACTAGCTAGAGTAAAAAAAATAGAGTTTTATTATCAGTACTGGAGACGAGGGAGTTGCAGAAAATTAGAGCATTGACAACTTTATGGAGATCGAGGGGGGGGTACAAATATTTCTGATTTTGGAAATAGTCCAGAAATGGAGGAAGCAAGATTGTATGTTTTTCTTAACTTAGGTTTGCAAAGTACGATGGGAGTCAAAGCATACACCGAGACTTCAGGCAGAGGGAGTTATGTTCATGGATAGGGGACCGAGGTGGTTTGGAATATGTGAAATGGACTGGGGTGGATTGATAAGGATAACTTCAGATCTGGAGGTGCTGAGCTGAAATTCTGCTCCTTACATCTGTTCACATCGTTATAGTTGTCCCAAGAACATCAGGCTTCTGGGGTCTCAGCGGGAGGTATATCTGTGTGTCATCAGCATAGCACTGGAAGGATAATTATGCCGAGGTATAATGTGTCCTAAGGGGAGTATATAAAGAGAAAATAAGTAACTACTATGACCCATTGCAGCCCATGTTCATCAACAAAGTAAATATAGAACATAAATATAGATGATAAACGATAATAATTTATGCCAGTGACGCAGCACAAGAGCAGATTTAAACCATAGAAACTATTCTAAATTTACAATATTGTTAAAAACTGCCATGAACTGCAATAAATAAACAGCAGAATGAAACACTTTAGCACTTTGGTTTGCATCTGTAATGAGTCATAGTCAAGTTATACATTTTTAAGGCTTAATTCTTATCATATAGGCAAAAAAAATAAAAACAGCATTTCCTTATAGTGCCAAGAAAACATACAGTACTCACGATAAATATGAGTCAGAAGTGATTATTTCAAACTTTTACATCTTAATCATATACCCCAAAATTTACACAAATGTACACAGATTGACCCTAAAAAATATTCCAGCTTTAATGTATTGAACGATAAGTTGATATACTAAGGTAAGAGAAAGAGAGTAACAATGAACCAACTGTTGTGTATGAAGAAAGACCAATCCAAGTTAGTGTTGCAAAATATTAACATTATTGTGAGAGAAAGATCATAAAAAATATGCATGAATCTTATTACATTTCATTTCTTTTTTTTTAAACGCTTGATATTTTGCAGGTTACCCAGCTCGACATGGAGTAAAGCAGTGTGTACCAGGTGTGTGATCAGACTCCAAACTCATCTGAACTTTATAACACAACAATGAATCCAATAGCTTTATGATACAAGCCATGAGGTACAAACATCTCAGTTCCTGTTCAGGTTCAAATTATATCTTAATTTGAACCTGTATGGGGCTTTGCGAGCAGCCACATTTAGGGCACTGATGATGATGCAGGATGCCATTACATGATTGTGCAAGCGTGTGGTCTGGTTTGTTGGTTTTTCAGTCCTATCAACATCTCCATCTTTGGTTGCTGTCAAGCAGAAAAAACCCACATACTTCAGAAGAGACACTTGAAACTACTTTTATAACCAAAACGGCCTTCTTATTTACATCAACAGAATAAACCATTCGGCACAAGCTTACATGTTTATTCACAGGTTTAAACACATTTTTAACCAACAACAAAATGTACACATATACACTTCCAAGAGATACCAGACATTCAAGGGAATATACATGGGAAAAATATGCAATTGATATGCCTTTAATAAAATCTTGTCAAACTACAGCTTTTATGATTTTATGATGAAACTGTGTGATCCTCCTCTGGTAACATCTATTTATCACACATGGACATTCAGTAAGCAACATACAGTAGGAACTTTGTAATATTTATTATATGCTTAAATACGGACCCTTATTTGGTATTTGCAAACAGTGGCTCAATAGCACCAATTGTACAGTCAACATTAATTTACTTCTCTGTAGCTGCTATGAAAATTGTCCTTCCTCCCGAATTTGTTGTTGTATTTGTTGCAGTCCCACTGTCTGCACTTAACAGCTTTTCCTGGAGGAACGAGGGGAAGAAGTTGGAGATGTATGCATTTTTGAAGCCTGTGTTACAGAAGCAGTACACCAGTGGGTCCAGGAGGCAATCAATATAGGACAGGACCATCAGACTGTCATAAACCTGTACCATAACATCCTCTGCTTTCTGATTATCCTTGATGCGGACATATAGAAGCACTGCTCGGGAGATGGCGCAGGGCAGAAAGCAGAGAGAGAAAACAAAGACTACTGCCAGCACCACCCAAACTGCGCGCTGCAGTTTGGTCCTGTCCCCAACGGTCTTCTTCCTCAGACGGTTCACGACACGCACCGTACAGAAGACCAGGATTATAAATGGGATTATAATCTGGGTGAAGAAAACAATCTGAAAAAAATAGTATATCAAAATACAATATATCGCAAGTATTGATATTGCACAAAATTAATACTAAAAACACCAAGGACAGAAATGAGCAGATTTTTGTGTTTTAGAACAAAAAAAATAATAATTCCGTATTAAATCCTATATTACCATTCATTTTATCTTGTTTTATCTGACTTGTAAAAGAAGGCATGCACACATCAACTAAAATTATTGTGTCAATAACTATATTTAAATATTGAAATAATACTGGAAGCACACCATAGCCCAAACTACTGTATAGGGGCCAAATGTGGCTGTCAGCCCAAATGACTTTTAATGAATTGGTTCAAATAACTAAAATTAGTACTCTGCACTACAAATTTGGGAATTTAAATGATTCACCTCATTGACCGGTATGAAGTTTGGACTTCTCTGCACTATAACAACCACATCATATCACAATGTTTTCTAACATTGTGCAGCCCTAATTACAATTACTAACTCTAAAATACAAAACACATTTCAGAGCTGTACTGGGAGTTAAGTAAATCATCTTTGACCATTTTAAAAAAAAATCTAATTGAGCATGTTTGAGTTGTAGATAGCAGCAGTTCTTGTTAGGGTGACAAAAAACAGGAAGTGCTCAGTTTATTTACATTTTAATTCTGGAACTATTCACAGACTTTTTGAAAACCATTGGGTTTGAATTTGTACCTTTCAAAAGTTAATTTCTACTGTACATTTATCTGTATTTAACTGTATAATTGCATAATGTTTTGCATAATGTCATGTTCAGTCACATGGTGACTTGGCAGTTTTGTTTTATTTTGGTTTTCTATGCTGGATGGCCTTCTTGACAAATTTGCCGTATATTATGTTTTCAATTCTCCAGTTTACTGTCTAGTTATTGATTACACGACACAACCATGACCTCCTCCATCACCCACTACATTGTTGGCTCTTTTAGTGTATAGACATGTACCATTTTTTACCAAACATAAGCACACACCTCTCTGAAAGTATCCGTCAAGTTGCTGTAGTACGTCTCGTTAAACCGTCCGTGGCTGTTACAACAATCAAACGTCCGCACCATGGTGGGGATGGTGAGGGGCAGGAGCAACAGCCAGATGACCAGAGAGATCTGAGGGGACTTCTTCAGAATTTTGACACAGTTTTTCCTGCCCAGGTGGACCACGTTGAAGTAGCGGTCCAGGGACAAAGTGATGAGGAAGGCGATGCTGGCCCCGCGGTTGAGGAAGAGCATGAAGAGCATGATCTTGCACAACACCAAGTCCGTGCTGTGCCGGTACCCCTGCAGATAATGGTATGCCTTGACAGGGAGCCAGACAACCAGCAGGAAGTCCGCCACCACTATGTTAAACAAGAAGATGCTCTTGTTCTTCCAGAATTTATACCTAAAAAGGAAACAGGCCACAAAACAAGCATTTGTTCAGTGAAGAAGTGTATTTTGTTTTGGTAATTTTGGATATCTTATTTAGTGTTTGAGTATGCGAGAGTGTGCAGAAATTTTGTCTGTCTACTTTTATTTAGTATTTTTATTTTTAATATAAAAAGTCTGAGAACATCACGTTCTATTTTGCATTTTTCCCAGTGATTAGCTCCTGCTTCTATATCACCATGTTTGTTTGTTTATTTGTTTTTTATTTAGCCAGTAATGTATAGCATTACTGGCTATTGTAATACTAATGCCACTCCTTTACCTACATTTTTTATGACTAATACTACTCACTTTTCACTAAACACTTGCAAAATATAACTGTTTTTGGCAGTTGGTCATGTATCGTTGCAATTTGTGAACTCCGAGACTAGAAACACTTGTTTGTGAGAACTGATTTGAATGTAATTGGCTCGTTCAATTTAGGACAAATACTTGTACAAGTCCAAACAAAACAGATTTTCCTCGACGACGCCCACACCGCAGATGTGTGGATAAACACAAAGAGTCAATTCAAACATTTCCATTTTTAGTATATGCGGTGCAGAAGAATTCACTTTGACCAGGTTATTACTGAAAAAGTTATATTAAGATTATTTGAAAGTTTTAAAATCAGGCTAGATAATTACTTGGGAAAATTCTGAACCTAGTGTGCAGTGATATGATCTTGCTGATCTTATTTTACTCAGTACCTAGTTTTCCCCCAGTGTGCGACCAATCTTTACGCAAGATTTATGTGACAGCTAGGAAAAAAAAAAAAAGAACATGTTCTTGAGCATCTTCCACATTTGGAAATACAGTATAAGTCTGCTTGTACTCTTTTATTCACACTGACTCACACTTGGACTTCAGACAATGAGACTTTGAGTTACATTGTTCATTTGTTACTTATTGCACCAACACAGATGTTTTCTTTTAGTTGTACTGTAACTAGGAACTGTGAATAGTTCTGCATGCAACTCAACTGTGGTTTGAGCAATCTAAAATTAACACAGTTGCTGATAGTGTTATTTTTTCAAAGTAGTTCTGTTCAAACATTGCGCACAGGTAATCATGGCTTACATACAGATGCTGATGTTAGTATAGTAGTTGAAGTACTTTTTGTCATGCTTTTTGGAGTTGCGCTGCAGTGATCTTCTATGCCATGTGTTTTGACTTTTGTTCTATCTTGGTTACATCCTTATCTTGTGTAATCTGATTTAATTCTTAATATTGCTCTAGTTCTCACTATTTGTAAATATGTCTAGAATTCTGCACCTATTTGGAGATCTTTAAAATATTAAACGTCTACATTTCTTCTTTGTCTTGCAGCCCTTTTCTTATTTGAATGGATACCTTAAATGGTCCAGGCTGTTACCAATTCCTGCATACCTGAATATAAAGATGTAGAGGACGGAGAGGTTGAGCGGCAGCCCCAAAATAAACTGTCCAATCATGACAGAGGCCAGAATCTGGTAGGTCAGCTGGCTGGGGGTGGTGCAGTTATCCGGGGGGAGCGTAGGATCCAAGGTGTACGCCGTGTCCACTGACATTTTGAGTTGACTATATTCTAACACCGCACCTTTTACCACTGAAGATGTTTTAAAAAATAATCCCCTGTTGATCTAAAATCCATTATAATCAAAAACACAACATCCTCTTGTTTTTAATAGTAGTTCTCAGTAGACTTAGCCTGACTGTGGAAGCTCTCTGAATGGCTCTGTTGGTGCGGGGAGAAGTTCTTTATAGTGAGCTGGAGGTGTGGTTAAAGACTTGCTGTGCGTCAACTTGTGCACTGAACATGATTGCTACTTCTTTAGAAATGAATTTGATACTGTAAATTGCTATACGTACCAAACTGAAAGTAATTACATAAATTGTTATTAAAACATACTCTATTACTTGTAGATGTCAGAAATTTCACCAAATTCAAATTGATTCAAATACCAAATACAGCAAGACAATGTTATTTTGCACATCATTGAAAGTTAATATATATTTTCTGTGATCAATTGTGAAGGGCAAGTGGGCAGTTCAAGGTGTTTTTCACTTACTTCAGGGAAATTCCTCAAGCGGCTGTCCATAGTGACCATCATGCCTGCACATGTCAGACAAAATGCTGGAAATGTCTCATCTGTGACAGTGTTTACAGGCTATAGCGTACAATGTAAACTTACTGTAATAGGTGAATGTATAGCTGATAAATCTTACAAGCAAAATGAGAAAGTCTTATATTGTTCCAGGAATTTCATCTCCAAAGTTTAGACTGACACATTCAAGAGGGTGAAAAACTTATTTAACAGTAACATTTTTGTCCTATATGATGTGTTTTTATTAATTAGAATTTTGAGCAAGTAAATATATAACCTTGGATATAATACGTGCCTATTGCCAAGTATGGACATTTTTATGTGTAATCTAATAATAGGTCAAATACATTTTGAAAATAATTGAAAAACAATGTCTCTTCAGTAGTAATTCACAATGCATTTAAACTTTATTAACGTTTTAGTCCAGTCGTTATTGCGGGCTGCTTTATCAATATATTGGCACAAGTAAGTTTTGGGTGTCTTTTAGTAAATGTTTTTGTGAATGCATTATACATTTGTTTCTTATTTAGTGGAAGGAAGAGTATCACGTGTGATATATTGATTATAGCATATATCACCATATTTTGATAATATTTGCACTATGACCCGTGTATCAGTATAGAATTGTGAAGGACCCTGAGATTCCCAGCCTTACATTATTGTATGTCTTGATTATTAAAATCATTGAAGAAAATTATTATGGCCAATGTTAAGGACAAAATTGTCCTTCCATTATGTCTTTAGATGTAAAGTCACATTTCCCTGTTTGTCTGACAAAGGAAGAACTGAGGAAATATTGCTGATGTTTTCTTTACAAAAAGTTGCAAAAGGTGAAGTGTCTTAACTTATCCAGAACAAAATACTATGAAATACTGCAAGTTTCGGTCATTTTTCATAACTGGCATTTGCATCATTGTGTTTAGCCAATCAATGTCGAGCTATAATAAGCTACTAACGTGCATGTTGTTGGACAGAGGAAGGATGTTGGAGGAACTGTTGAAAACTTGCCATTACATAGTGAACACTGGAGTATTTTTGTACAACTACACACACCTCTGCACAGACTTGAGGCGTGTGACCACATTAAGCATCTCTTCATCTTTATTTATGTTGCATAATGGCTGTTCCTTCACTGACATACAGCACACTGCTATGGTTATACACGTTAAGTTGTTGTAAAGTCAAATATGCTTTCTAATAAGTTGAAAAAGAAGTTGTTCAAAAAGTACCACCATTATATTTGAGCAAAATGTGTCTTACTCCAGTAACAGCTCTTGCAATCAAAATAAGTCTGCTGTGTGTTGTCTGTATTTAATTATAATGTGATTTATTGTCCGATGATCAGGAAGTGCATGGTTAGTATTCTAGTTGTTGTCAGGTTTTGAAAAGTACTTAAACTTTACATTTTTAGGTCAGTAAAATATAATATTCTCATCATGGAAAGAGAAGTGCATTTTGAAATGTGCACAGAATACAGTAGTTCCAGACAGTTCAAGAGCTGACCTGTTTGATTACATACCACTGTCTTTTCTGAGAAATACAAAACCTCACACTCACATCAGCTTGTGCAAGGTGAGTCAATGATTTATCCCATCACACATTTACAAACCAGACTTACTTAAATGCAAGTATTTCTGTGTGCTATGCTGCTCCTTTAACATAAATAAACTACTGCACACCAGATAAAGTTTGTAAATTTAGCTTATTTGTTGGACATGGCCAGCAGAAGTAGGGGTAATACTGTAACTGTTACATAGCAACTGTAAACTGATCTAATTGTTATAATGAACAAATAAGAACATATGACAACAACTTATTTTTTGTAAATGAAAAAACATTGGTGTTTGTGCATAATTTGTCCCTGCATTTTAAAGGGAATTTTGTGTCTTAAAGGTATTGATAGAGGGACTTTGTTTTAGGACTCCGTATTGGGAAAAGTTGGAAAACTACAGACTACTGGTCAATAGTCAATCAATAGTAATTTTATAGAATTTAGATTTCTCATTTGGCCATTTGGTCATGCTTTGTGCTTTTTTTTTTTACCTCCCACACGTCTTTGCCCCTTTGGCATCTTTTCCGTAGTTCAACCTGTTAGTACTTGTTGAGCAGCAGTTAGCCTAATCTGTTTCACAAATCCTTACAACACAATCTCTGTTTTTACAATAAAGCACACCCTCGAGAACAAACTCTGTCAAAGTCAAGAAGGAAAGAAAGACAGAAGTGAGGTTTGCCAGTCGTGTTCTAATATAATAATAGTAATTTGTTCAATTTTGGACTGACTAAGCAATATTCAAACCTGTATGAATCAGTCCAAATACAGCTAAAGCAGGGATGATGAAATGCTGCAATAACAATGCTCATAAAACTTTATTGTATTTGAAACTGTAAAAATATTTCCATAATATAAATCGTTCTCCTGACAGTTTATTTAGACTAAAGTGTATGAGACATTGTTATAGTCTGTGATACTAACAGGTGCCTTAGTTATCTTTAAATCTATGAAAACATATGTTAAAAGTAAACAGAATAAATTCTAGGAAAGATAATGATTCATTGTTTTGTTTTGCTTTGCTTTGCTTTAAGGGAGGACTTTTACTTTTGGTTTTGTTAACATTAATTAATCTGATTAATCATCTGAAGAGCTTTTCTATTTCATCCATCACCGATCAATCTATTTTAAAGGAAACTATTAATTAGACTTATGTTTTAATAGATATCTTCAAGGCTTCTGTACCAAAGCAACACCAGCCTCAAGAGGTCAGTAAAGAGTCTTGGTCTATAGGAAATACAAACATTCCAAATTAAATACTTCCAATACATTTTAGTAGAAAAACACAAAAAATCCCCAAATGATAAATATATTCAGCAAAAGTAATTACTGGGTTATCGCTCCATAAACTTTATACACTATAAACATATTTCCATAGGACTATATAGGGTTACTCTGAGGATATAAAGCTTACAGATTTTATCTCTATTTATCAAGTATTTTTTCATATCAAACACATCTTTGTGGGCACTGTAGCATGTTATGAAACACAGATAAGATTTATTTCTCTGACCTTAAAGACAGCAAAGGGGAATTCTTTCACTCCTCCAAGTCAAACAGAATAACAGATGTGAGTTGCATACTTGAGATAAAACCTCTTCAGAAATTATTTCTTTTGAAACTTTTAAGTACTAATACCTAATGCAGTTTTCTTGTTTACACTGACTCATTTTGA
>NW_026571036.1:16273377-16441579 GCF_026225935.1 Boleophthalmus pectinirostris | reverse complement strand
TTCTTAAGTAATGCACATACAGTAGAAGAAGAAAGAAAGGGGAAGCTTTGCTCACCTTGTTGCCGAGCAACATGATGACCACATCCTTCTGGGCATAGTCATGTATCTCAGTCAGCCAAGCCTTTAAAAAGTAGAAAAGAAACAGAAAGAGGAGTGAGTCTAAACACTGGGCAATTTCACTCTTCTTCCATCAATCACAACACACAATCAAGTCATGTTGCTTTGGAACTAGTTTATAGATTTTCAGTGTTCAGATTGAGAAATGGTTGACAAACAACAGAAAAAATGAAGGAGACATCACTGGAGAGCTCATTTGAACCAACAATACTGATGCAAGTTTCAGTGCAACAAAGCGTGTTCATCTAATTCTCTTGATAAATGTTTAGATAGCAGTGGCTATAGAAGGCAGAGGAGCATTTACCCTGATGTTGTCAAATGATGGCTTGTTGGTGATATCATAAAGCAGGAGTAAGGCTGTCAACAAAAGAGCAGAACTATGATTAGTTACGGTTGCATGTGTTGTAGTTTATGTAACCAATACCCACATCCACAATCCAATGTGGGTACTAAACTTCACACAACTCCCTCCCCAAACAGGAAGTGAAGCATAAGAAAAGCTAGGGTTACCTTGGGCATCTCTGTAGTAGGCGTGTGTTACACTGCGGAACCTTTCCTGGCCAGCTGTATCCCAGATCTAAGACAAAATAATTATATGCAATATGTGTTACAAATCCTAGCAGCTAGCATCCAAAAGAAGAGAAACGCCAATATAGATTATACAGTGTGATGCTATTAGGGGATGGCACATAAGCCCGTGTAAAAGAAGCCATGGGTTTACGAGGAACGGCAGTACGGTCTAATTATAGCACCTCCCACTGTGCCGTATGAACAGGTTGTGATGATAGACATGTTTACATTAGGTTAACGTCAAGCTGACACACAGGCCCTTTATAGCCTTCAAAATCCAAAGTAAAACGTTAACTCCAGAATAAATAAAGGAAACAAATACAGTATGTCTCTTTTTGGCCATCTGCTTGTTTCTATGGAGATTTAATTGTTGTTGTTTTTTTCTTAAATATTACATAGTATGGCATTAAACTTATCGCCATGAAGATGAGCAAGTGATACTACTAGGCCAAGTTACAGGTAAGATCTGTGGAGAGGTGACCTATCTGACACTAAGAAAGTATGTTGTTATTTTCCAATTAAACGGAAACTTAATCTATATTAGAATAAATGCTAAAGTATATTATATAATGCCATATTGTGGAACATCAATGCAAAGCAGTTAAATGCACATGCGGAAGAGCGGGCTGTGTACTACACATCATAAAAGTTACAAAGTGCACCTTTAAAAACATCTATGTTATTTCATATAAAATTTGTCCCATTACTATGACAAAGGATTTAGAGTTTTAGAAGCAACGTGTTATCAGCAAGGTGATGTTTTTCTGCTCTTGGCAATTTTTTTAAACCACCAGCGGTGACAGACAATCCGGATCATAACGCCAAAAAAGTTATCTTGGCAAAAACAACACAAATTATTTCTGGCAAAAAACATAACTCCCCTTGATTGGAATCAATATCAAACTTTAAAAAAAAATATAAAAAGGAACAGATTCCCATTGTGTCTCTGAGCGGGTTACACAATCATTTAGCCTTTTTGTTTTGAATCATAATGCTTACAGTGCATTTAAGACCACCGAATGTGCTTATTAGTACAGATTGTAGCCTATTGTAATGCTGAGTAAACTATGTAACTTCTCTGGCTGAAAATTCACCATCTATCTTTCTCCATGGAGAAATTTATTGCTTTGCCTGAATGTTACACAATATGGCATTAAACTTGTCACTCTACATAAAGACAAGCCACCAGGCCAAGTTGAAGAAGGTAAAAGAAAAGCATGTAATGTTTATTGTGTCTATGAAATGAAAAGTGAACTGGGTGTTAGAAAGGCACTGTATCAATCAATCAAACTTTATTTATAGAGCGCTTTTCATACAAAAAAAAATGCAACACAAAGCACTTGTATGCATTGTGTGCATTTGTATTGTATTGTACCATATTGTACTTATTGTACTTATTGTGTTTGTGGCCATACCATCTTGTAAAAGCCTGGTCCTGTCAGATCTCAGAAGCTAAGCAAGGCTGGGCCTGGTTAGTACTTGGATGGGAGACTGCTGGGAAAATCAAGTGTCACAGGGGGGCGCCGATTGCAAAAACTGTCATTGTGTCCTTAGGCAAGGCACTTCACCCACATTGCCTAGTATGAAGGTGGTGGTCGGAGGGGCCGATGGCGCAGATTGGCAGCCTCGCTTCTGGCAGTCTGTCCCAGGGCAGCTGTGGCTATAGTAGTAGTTTACCACCACCGGGTATGGAGTGAATGAATAATGCTCTGTAAAGCATCTTTGAGTGTCCAAAAAAGTGCTATGTAAAACTGATGTATTATTTTTGTATTTTGAATTACTGTATTGTATTATTGTATTGCATGTAGCAAATTAAATTAAAAAGAGGGGAAAAAATGAAAGGCACTTCTAAATGATGCATTTTAAATGCAAGATTGAATCATTTAATGCCATACTACGGGACATACCAGGCAAACCAGGTAATATCTTCATAGAGACAAGTAGGTGGCAGGTCCTCCACCATACAGGTTGCATAGAGCTAGTGTTGACACAGTTCTAACTTTTCAAGCTTAATTTTGATACTAATGAATGAACTCAATACAAAAAACACTCTTTATTTAGACAGTAGAATGTGATTTTCAACATAAATTGTAGTACGTTCTTTTAAACCTTGTGGCTTCACATCTGTATAATTCCTCAGTTCAGGTAAATGGTGGTGTTACGCTAGTTCTGATACAGCTTAAGATCATTCTAAATTTATTCAGGAAAGATTAATTTCTGTCCTGTGAATGTGACTTTTTTCCTTTATTTTAAATTGTTCAAAAGAGTAGTTTCGATGCTAGTACCCACTCATACAGATTTTAAAGTAAACTCCAGTGTATTTCTCTTACCTGCAGTTTGACTTTGAGATTGTCCACATCCACCACTTTATTCTGTGAAAACAAAACAGTAGCACTAAATCATTGACAGTTCCCCATATGCCACAGACAGCGCGCGGATGGGGGGAGTGACGGCAGACTGCAAACGCACATTCACCCAGCATGAAGCACCAGGAAAGCACAAGGAAAACACAAGACGACTGGCTCTGAAAGTGGCTCTGAATGCTGCCAGAGAAAGACCATTTCGCGACACCCACACCACAAACAAGGTCCTGGGATTAGACTTAATTACACAACTGTGAGGATAAGCAGCTAGCACTCCAACAACAGTCTCCCCCTGGTTTGTTTCCTGCAGCCCTGTGGGGGTGCCCTACTGTATCTGCAGCAGACAGTGGCCTAGAATAGTCCCAATGTTGTGTTGTGAATCAAGAGAAAGGCTGTTAAGTGTTGATCCTTGTGTGGAGCGTAATAGGGCTACGAGAATAATCGCAGTTCAATCAAAATCACAATTAGCAAATCAAGGCTGCAATTTCTTGAAGTTTTTCCACAAACAACAATATATTCTGTCTTTTTCTGCATAAAAACTGCAAACCCTGTATTTACATTGGTACAAACATGTTCGAAATGAAGAGGATAAGTTTTTGTATTAGTTTGGAGCTTCATATTTCAGTCTTTTTGTCAATTATTCTGGGCACGTTTAAAACTTGAATCAGAACAGAATCCTATTATTAAAACATAAATCAAATCCAAATCCAATCGCAATGCTTGTCAAAAAATGTGATATTTTTCCCAAATCATCAAGCCCTAGAGTGTATTTAACACGTTATTATGTGTGATCAAGGCTGAACTATCTGAGAAAAAATATTGAATTGTGTTTTTTGTGATTAGATTTTATTGATTTTTGTATTGAATCATAATATGGAATCATAATTTATGAATTAATAACTGAATGACATTTTTTTTTAAAAGGTGGGGTAACTGGGGTACTGTACATGATTCGTGACGTCATCGATGTTTTAACATTAACGCCGTTTATAATCACCAACAGAACGTAAATCATAGGCTACAACATATGTGCCCAGGACTGATCCAGGACTAAACTAGGACTAAACTAGCTCTAAACTAGGACTAAACTAGCTCTAAACCAAGCCTAAAACTAGGATTAAACCAGGACTAAACTAGCTCTAAACTAGGACTAAACTAGCTCTAAAACAGGACTAAACTAGAACTAAACCAGGACTAAACTAGCTCTAGACCAGGACTAAACTAGCTCTAAACCAGGACTAAACTAGCTCTAGACCAGGACTAAACTAGCTCTAAACCAGGACTAAACTAGCTCTAGACCAGGACTAAACTAGCTCTAAACCAGAATAAACTAGCTTTAACCCAGGACTAAAACAGAACTAAACCAAGACTAAACTAGCTTTAAACCAGGACTAAAACAGAACTAAACCAGGACTAAACTAGCTCTAAACCAGGACTAAACTAGGACTAAACCAGGACTAAACTAGCTCTAAACCAAGACTAAACTAGCTCAACCAGGACTAAACTAGCTCTAAACCAAGACTAAAACAGAACTAAACCAGGTCTGCACCAGGACTAAACCAGGACTAATCTTTGACTAACCTTGGACTTGAGAGTGAGAGAACCCCGAGCCTGCAAAGGAGGGTGTCCGCAAGGCACAATCAGCACTGGTCCTTTTGCCTGCGGTCACCCAATGGTCTACGCGGGCGCACCTCCGGGCACTCAGTCCTGGCTCAGTTCTGGTTTAGTTCAACTTTAGAGCTGGTTTAGACCTGCTTTAATCCTCCTGGTTCAGTCCTGGGATCAGTCCTGGTCCCTCATGTCTCAGGTCACTATAGGACAGCACTGCAGATATCATGAGCCTATGCAGGTTGTTTTCACTATTGCAAATAGCTCCGGTTTGACATTTAAGTTGTATCTATTTTATATTTGTTATTTTTTTTATATTTCATGTCGGGAGAAGTGGGTGGACGCTGTACCCCTGTGTACCACTCCCACTACACCCCTGCTACCAGATGCATATACACTGCACACTGCACAAACAACTATTAGGTTGTTTTATGCCTTCAAAATGCAGATATCAAAGAAGTTCTAAGCATACATCACAATTTGTAGACAGCTGTAATAATATATGAGCTAACTTGTTGCTTTGGCATTAAGGTCTCAAAGGTAGCATTTAGTGTGAATTTGAAAAAGCACCCTATAATCAAAATGTAGTGTTAGCTATAGAGTGCAACAAAAGGAAGTATGACTAATAAGCGAACTTCCTGGACTGCATTCTTTCTCAACACCAACAACAAGGAAACACAACCACTTTTGCATTAGCGACGCGTGCAAAATGTGATGTGTGCATAGCATGGCCACCTGCAGAATTCCCAGCGTCTGAACGGACATGGCTCAACCCTGCATTAGTTGCCATGGCTTTCTGTTTTTTTCCCTCTCCCCAATTATGACGTGAGAGGAGCTTGCATGCTGAGTAACTACAAGGAAGCATGCCCAAAAATAGACTGGCCATGTTACAAGCTGCCACAACACACAGCCTGCTAGCCTGCCCTGTCCAACCACGCAGAGAGGACAAGCTTGCCACGTCGAGGCCACTGGACGTGTGAAAAATACATTTAAATAATACAAATGGTCATAAGGGTCTAATGATTGGAATTAACTAGTATGAGGTGCAAATTCTGTTGTAATTATAGGCTCTATTCACGCTTCACACATCACAAATCAGGAATATGCTTGGAAACATGCGATGATAACTTCCGGCGGGCTCTGTTCGAGGTAGTAATGGTGCATTCTGTTGTGCTCAGAAAAAATGACCTCTATCTCGAGAAAGTGCAATGGAACAGCCAATCAAATGGGGTTTCCAAAACACAAACTCAGGCTAGTTCGGTGCAGACCGAGTCAATTGGACATTATCCATATTTTTCCCCAACTGTTGTAATGGAACGCATTTACAACGGATGTCGGGAGAACTGACTCGGATTTATCGACTACCGACATTCATTGCATGGAAAAATTAGAAAATAATGCATCAGTTTTATATAGCACTTTTTTGAGCATTAATCATTCATAATGCAGTCAAAGAGCATTATTCATTCACTCCATACCCGGTGGTGGTAGGCTACTATTATAGCCACAGCTGCCCTGGACAGACCACCACCATCACTCAGGCACACATCACTTTCAAACTACACAATGTGGGTGAAGTGCCTTGCTTAAGGACACAACAACTGTTTTTTTTGCGACTGGCGCCCCCCTGTGGCACCTGATTTTCCCAGCGGTCTCCCATCCAAGTACTAACCAGGCCCGGCCTGCTAAGCTTTGAGATCTGACGGGATCAGGCTTTGACAGCTGGTATGCATTTCTTCATCTCCAATATTTAGCATTCCTTGTTCACTAATCAACAATTACAACATACCTCAGTTTTCATCTTTCTCCACTGAGCACAACTTGAGCGCACTGGAAATTCTGGACCAATCAGGCGCCGTGGTGAGATGGCGACAGGCAGTTGTGGATTTCTTGATCTTTTCTGGAGAATATACATTGTAACCAAGGACAAAATAAGACAGGGGTCTCCAACCTGTAGCTTTCCACCCCGTCACAAGTAGCTCCCTGGAGGATTTCTGAACTATACATATTGTGCTTAATGACTCATTTTGATGCCTAATAAATGGATAAACGGTTATGCTTTATAGGTATCTAACTCTTCCTCATATAAGGCTTTTCTGTGCTCATTTTATGGTGACTGCCAAACTTAGTAGCCGTTTGGCATTTTCTTTTTGTAAAGGTAGCTGACCAGAAGAAAATGGTTGGAGACCCTTGGAGTAAGGAGTATTCATGGGTGTGTTGTTTATTGAAAAGATGCATAATTAAATGTCAGGCAACATCTACATTTGTAACTTCATTTGTGACCTGTTTAATATTCACACAGAAATAAAAGTGAAATAAATATTTTAGCATAGCTTTAAATATAGACTTCATCTTTTCTCATTTATATGGGATTTATTGACACAGAAAATGAAAAGTTACAAGCAAATAAGGTATAGTGCATACTCTTATAAACAGAATACCCAGCATTGACAGTGATTCCAAATTTCAAGTCAGTATATTAAGAGCACAATAAATACATAAGAGGTCAATTATTTGAATTCTATTTCACTGATTCACAAAATTGATCACTTGCAGATTGAAGCAGTCTTGCATTAATATTTTTTTAAGCATTTTTACCATAGACAGTCATACAATTATATAAGAATGTATTTTTTAGCATTAGCTTCAGCCTCTCTCACAGATGACTTCAATCACACTCTGCTCCATGGGGGCAGGGTCGAGGCAGCGGTGAGCAGAACTCCCCACAATCTCATCCAACAGGAAGTGTACAAGGTTTTCATCTGAAACAAAGCGCCATAGATACATCTGCAGATAATGGCAGTCCACTTGGATCTGCTGCAGTCCATAACGACCAAACGTGCGTAAACGCACACACTCCAGGAAGGTTTTGAGGCTGATTTTGATGATTCCTGTCATGACCGACACCTGAGAGTGAGAGAGAGAGAGAGAGAGAGAGAGAGAGGCACTTATCAGAGGGGCTGTGGTGTATCACCTCTGATGATTTATCATGGGGTAATACTCTGTGCTCACCTTGTTGAACTCCACTGAGCTGAAAATGTCAATCCTTTCAGAAAACAGCTTGTGTATGTTGTTCAACAGATTAGTGTCCATAGGAGCACTGCGGGCAGAGAAAGCTTTTAATCATTTTTATCATGTCAGACCAGAAGGCTGAGTTGTTGTAAACATGAGGGTCCGGGCCATCACAAACAGTGCGTTAGCTAGCAGGTGTGTGTACCTTGGCGTGTAACTGGCAGCGTAGCGGGCCTGCTGCCTGGAGCTGCTATACACCGAGAAAGTCCTTTTGCTGGAGTCACTGCTGTGTGCTTTCCTTACTCCCTCTTCATACAAAAGACCCACCTGGTTCAAATCACAAAAGAGTAAATAGAAAAGGCAATTTACAAACACCATGGCAAATGTCTAAATACCTGAACATCAATAGAAGTAGTGTCCTCCACAACCCTCTTCATCACAGCACGGACATTTCGTGGTTCAATAGTGTTCACCCAGTCTCTGGTCTCCACACTCTTTCTGAGCATCTGAGAAATAATCAGCCCCTGAACCTGGGGAACAAAAAGCAACAGTGAGACACAAGTTTAAAATGTTTTCTACACTCTGCTGTCAAAACCAACCTTCACATAATGGTTCAGAAGCTTCTGCGCGGCTTCCCTGGCCTCAGCACATAAAGAAGTGACCGGTGTGACAGGACTGTGGTGCTGTGAAAATACACAACTCCAAGTAAGTGAAGTGTACTTGATTTTCAGTGGACACAGGTAAAGTGAAAAAGATGGGATATACTGTATTAGGTGGAAAGCAATTACATTGTAGTCAAGGAAATTGTTCAATGGATAAAATATCCCAGTGTAGCACTTGCTAAAATAAATCGACTTTAATTTCGTTAATATAGCTTTCTTTTTTTTGCGTTTCAAGGATGCTTTACAATGCATTAATCATTCACTCCACAACCGGGAGATGCAAGCTACTATAGCAGCCACAGCTGCCTTGGGGCAGACTGACAAAACAAGGCTGCAAATCTGCACCATCTGCTACCTCCGACCACCCCCAACACTCACACAACACTTTGATACTGGGCAACATGGGGGAAGTATTTTGCCTAAGTTCAAAACGGAAGCCACTGCTGCCCCACAGTGGCACCTGGCATTCCCAGCGGTCTTTCACTTAAGTACAAACAAGACCAGACTGAGCTTTTCGAGATCTGATTAGGTCAGTTCCTCAAGTGGGTATGGCTACAAATCTAGTTACAGGGGCAGCTGATCTACAGCCTTGGACAATATGACAAACTTTTTAGCATAGTACATACGTGGCATACTTTGAATACTTGCCTGCACCAGGAACTGCTCATCAGTCAGGGTGAGTATGTATGAGATGGTGGAGGTCTCATAGTCCAGACAGAGGCGTGACAGCAGCAGCAGCAGGGCGGGAGGGGTGGAGCCGCCCTTGTCTCCGGCACTTTCACAGAACTGACGCGAAGACTGACACACAAACCTAATGAAGCTCACCACCAGGCTCTCGCGCACACCTTTACTGCAGAATTCACCCTTTGACAAGGGAAGCGGAAGATATCAGCGTAATTGTACAGAAGGTAAAAACTACACAGGAAGTCTATATTTGAATCCTATTATTATTTAATCAGCCAGTTCACTTTAAAGTACTTTTAAAACTCCTAAGACACTGATTATGCCTAACAATGGATTCAATCAGCATTCATATTGAATAACTAAATATGTAGTTAGATCATTTGATATAACAAAGAAATGTACTGAATGGTATGTGACAAGAGCAAACCTACTGACCTTAAAATATGGTTTATTAGAGAATGTGATGTCTTTGGCTGTGAAAAGGTGCACAGACGCCAGCACAGACTTGATCTGATTGAGAATGGAGGACGACAGGGAGGACAGCAGCTCTGGCAAACTGCTGGGGTTGTCCCTATTGGACGCAGGCCCCCCCACTACTGAAGCTCCGCCCATAGAGAGACGAGGTGTGGCCAACGCCTGCCTCACGTCTGTTAAACTGTCCATGTAGAAGCTCTGTAGTGCACACAGGTACTGCTTCACACGCTCGTTTGCAGCACGGATCACAATCTCAGTGCCCTGGTTTGGTACTGATGAACCAGGAAGTAGTTTGGCAACAGCTTGCAGTCTGCGGTGAAAACGGTCCAAAGCTCGCACAAGCAGAGAGTTATCCCCTACTCCTCTTTCCTCTTGTATCCTTCTTTCAACTAGGGAGAAATACCGAGCAGTAAGATCATCCACAAATGCATGAAGTTTGCCATTCGCCATCTGGGGAATATTCTTAGTTGCAAGATCACCTGTTTGAGGGTGATTTATAAACAGTTCTTGGTAAGATGTAATTACTAAGCATAGACTACTGACAAACTCATTGCAGCCTCGATCAATGAACTCCAAGATGTCTGTTTTGGGAGAGGAGGGGGAAGGCAGTCCTGTAGGAGAGCCATCGGTGGGTGAACCAGCGTCTGCACCTGATGATTCATTTTGAGCAGAAGTAGCAGAGGAAACATCAGGTTTTATCTCTGCCCCCAGGCCCTGGAGATCTGACTCAAGTCGAGATCGAGCATGGCTGAGGAATTTGTCACACAGCTCCTCTGCAGGTTCATCCAGCTGTAGCAGGAGCTCCACACACTCCGATAAGTCTTTGGAACTAGTGCCACCATCCCTGCAGGAGCAATCAAACAAGCAAATGGAAAAATATGAAGGGAATATTTCACAACAGGGCAAAGTGAATGTAGCGTAAGCTTACAAAAAAGCAGATAATGTTACAAAACAATATGATTCTGGCATACACTGTACAAAAGTGAATAAATGAGGAAATACTTAATAAAGATTCATATAACATAATCCTATGTAACATTATAAAAAACTATATGCATTCACTAGGGTAAAGATGTACAGTTTTTCAACACCTATCTTAAAGCAAGTTACATATTATGTGTGTAGATATTTTTTATGAATATATTTTGTAGTAGAGGGGGAAGATATCAAAAATGTTGCTTCACATTTATAGAAAATCTGCATATCGAGTAAATCAAATGAAGAGCAGAAGAACAATAAAATAGACAGAAATATCTAATGTAATCTTCTATACAAGGGTATATGGTGATATTTCTGTACTTTCGTGATAAATTTTATGGTCCATTCACAAATTGAAAAATACTTGAATTTCAACCAAGAAGATATTTAGGCACATTTTAGCATCTTCCAGATGATTACTTGCTCACATACTAGTATAACCACTAGATGATTTAAAGTGTTAATGCAAAGAAATAGTGAGATATTCATTTTGGTCTCTATTGCCCACCCTTTTTGTAGTCATTAGTCATTGCCAAATAGCCAATAAATAAAATCAATCAAGTACCAAATAAGATTGTAAATGCAGAATGTGTGACCTTCACCTGAACTAGGGATGAGACAGTAAACATTACTGTTCATTGTGGTAAAAAGAGTGGACAATAATCGTTTGTGGGACATTTTATATAATTGTGATACTCGTCAACAAAAATTATGGCCATTATATACCAGAATGTGCAAAAAAAAAGCTACTTATCCATAATGTTCTCTGCTAGATCGTAGTTGTTTTCACTGATAACAAGTACAATTATATTAGCTGTTTAAACATAGTATTTATTCTTGACATTAAAATATTAGTAATTCAAATTGATAAAATTTTTAAACATTTTGAAACTTTAATTGCAATTATTTTGGCCATGATCATTTCATTGCCTAACCTGAATTTCTGCCGTAGCTCTTGGGCCAGTTTGTCCATGATGGCGTGGCAGTCGTCCTGGATCCCTCTGAAGGACGGGAGGTGGCTGTACTGCTGCAGCACACAGCGCGCTCTACGGTGAGAGTTTACTGCTTGAGCATAGGCCTGAAGCTCCAGACACTTGTTTAGTCTGGCAGGAAGCTCAAAAAGAAACTGCAACTTTCTTAATAATGTGTGGACACCTGGAAAAGACATATTCATTTTTATTCAGATTAGTATTTTTTAGTATTAGTGTTTTAGGATTATTGTGCCCGTGTCATAAATTTCAATATTATATCTATAAAATTTGATATTGTGAAAGGCCTTATTAATCAGGTACTGAGGTTAGCTTTCTTTCTTGTTTATTGTCTGACCTGAAAGTTTAGTAATCTGCACATGTTGATCTTGGAGTGTTCCGCTGATCCGAGCACTGAAGTCTGTAATCGCCGCCATGTTTGCAGAAAGGCAGTCCATTTCATCCTCCATCTTTTTAAAATCATTCTTCATCTTTCTTATTGTGTCTTGAAAATAAATAGAATGGGATATGTAGGACAGATCTGGATTAAATTGGTGCTATATGGATTAGAGTTTTTCTACCTGTTGCAGATATAAACTTATTGTAGTTTTCATACACCAGTGTCTGCATGTCACTATCCAGAGAGCGGATCTGTTTGACCATACATGTCTCATGGTCCATGAGCTCTGCCAGAGAGCACTCTCTTCTCAGCTGTAATAGACAAACAATTAAGTTGATAACTATTGTTTTAGAAAGTAAAAAACTTTTAAAAAGAGAAGCAAGAATTATTTGAAATGTTATGTTTGTGAAAAGATTCTGTGATTTTTAGGTGCGCTATGTAACTTTTCTGGTGGAGCTTGTCACCATGGAGATGTTCTCATTTTGCCAGGAATGTTTCATTGTAAATGTATCTATCTCCATGGAGACACAACAAGGCCAAATTACAGTTCAGATCCATGGTGAGGCAAACACACAGTATAAAAGCATTTTTTCAAGGTATTTGTTTAGCAATAAAACTCCTGTAATTGAACAAATGCAAGATAGATATGTTTAATGCTATACTGTTGAACATCCAGACCAAGCCATAACTTTTACAAGGAGACAAGAAGGTGACCTATTCCTCAACAGAAAAGTTACAAAGTGCACCTTTTAATATTCAAAAACTTCCATACAGTAGCCCCTGCCAATAAATGCATATAAAGTTGTGCACAAAAATAGTCACCGTTTAAAACAGCCAGTAAAATGACATCACCTTGTTGAGGTAAAGCTCCGGGTCGAAGTGAGGCCCATTGATATCACAAGGATCCAGGGATTCTGCCTGCTCCTCGGCCTTTCCCTCCTCATTCAGCCCGTAGTAGAGCTTCAACATCCCGTGAACCCTGCGTCTCCTGCCGCTGTCCTCCGCCCCGGAGCCGTCTGCCTCGGTGTTCATTTTCTCCTCTTTAAAATGTAAAAATACGAGAAGCTAAAACAGACGGGACCAGACTAGCAAATAATGTACGATATAGGAGGAAAAGTCAGCTTCAGTTGCACTCAGCGTTGACGCACATGAATCCCAGACATTACCACACATTAATCGTTAAGCATTCAACCAAAGATGACATTATATTTCATGGAAAAAACATAATTCAAAACAAACCCCTCAACTAGCCAAACAGCGATGCGACTTCCTGGTTTGTAGCCAATCCTGTGACACGGCAATACGTCGCCAAAGAGTAAAATAGTCAAGATGATAAGGGCCCCAAGGACCGGAAATGGGTGAAAAACAAAGCAGGAAAAAAATAAATTGAAATTCTTCTAATTTTATATTGCGTTATAGGGCGAGTTTATAAAAGCGAATTTTAAAAAATCACAGTAGAAACAAACAAAACAGTTTTAGTGCATTTATTGATAAAAATTACATAATAAACAGTGACACTGAAATGTACTGAAAAGCATTCACAATGTATCATTTTAGATGAGAGCAATGCCATACAGTCATTTTTCCAAGGCGAGCTGCAGAACAGCCAAAATTGTACAAATTAATAGGCACTTTATGTTTTGAGGTGTTTTAAGCATGTCTTTAAATTAGTATACAAATATGTTACTAATGAAACATACAAAACATCAGAAGAAGTAAAGCAGTTACAAAATGTGAACAGGTGAAATGGTATTAATAGTGCAGTATGTGTCAGATGTGGGAATGACTATTTTACAACACATGCACAACATGCATCATCATGTACGGTATGAGAGAATAAAATGAATTGCTGGAGTTTGTTAAGGTATATGTAGTATCAGAAAAAGGCTATGTTTTAATGGCTTATTGTGAAGTAAACTACTATTAGCCAACAACCAAACATAGATGATTGTTAGTTTTTACCTGTGAGGCTTCAGGCTGCATATTGTACTGCAGGCTTCAGCAGTAACAGGCCTACTTTGGTGTGATTGTAACAGCATATTTCAATAACACATTTGTATTTGCTCAACAATACATCTTCCCTTCCACAATTATTTTATCTAGTAAAATCCATCAGGTTTAGAGTTCACATTAGTTTGGATATTGCAAAGTTAAAAAATATTGCATCAGTTTTCCATTGATTTTCATTTTCCCCTATCAAGAAGCCCTGTTCTTTTTGGCAATGGCTGTCAACACAAATAGCGCCACTTGTTAAGATTAGAGCAAGTCTATGGCAGTGAACCCTACATATTATTTAGGCCTTACAATATCTTATGTCATTTTAGGAAAGGGATATGAGAAAATATGTATAACATACTGTACAATTCAGCTCTCCAAATTAAACCTCTTCCTGTATAATCCATTAATACACATTTTGTCATATATAAGTTGAGGTATGTTAACCATGACAATGAAGGTCTGACATGAGAATTAGAATTGTATTCAGGTTAACAGAAATAGTGCTTTTACATGGCACCACTTAATTCAAAGAAACAAGGCACCAACAGTATGTAAGAAAACAGGAGCATAGTATTAAATATCACCAAGACAACACTAACATTAGAATAATATGAACTATCCCTTCACAGAATGTCAAAGCCCTAAAAATAACAAAATTAAACTGTCAGGAAGTGGTAACAACCCAGTGAGCTTTACCAGAGATATTAAAACCACATTACCCAAGAATACTGCAGATGTTTAAAATGTTTTGACTTGTTATAATGTATGGAGATATGGAACAGCTCACCTGTTTATCATAACATATTAAACTACTTCTTTGCCTCCTTCAGGCTCAACTTGAATAATGGAAGAGTTTGTCACACTTTACTTTCACATTACTGCCTAATCTTTATATACATGACTTCAAGATATAAATATCCCTCACTTGGTCCTTTCCACATCATTATATTAGTAGTTACAAAGGTTTTCTTGTTCATTGACTTTCAGTGTAAAATGTAAAGGTTTGGTCTTTCAAGGCAAAAAAAGAGTAGTTGAAGAGTTAACCCTGCTCCAGATTGTCTGCCCCTTGAACAGCAGAATAAGAGGAAATTGTCGCCTGTCGAGTGAAGAAGGAAGCAGCTCTTTTTGGTTTTAAACGCTTGATTTCCTTTCCTGAAACACAACAAAGAGTTCTGTTATTCCAAACATATGATACATATGCTCAGAGGTGGGCACTAAGTATAAATTGTACTTTTCAGAGTACTTTTCTAGCAGCACTCTTCCACTGTGTGCTTTATATTGACAATATTAAATCATTTGCTCCTTCTGATATATATCCATTGGAAATAATAGATTTTGTGACAGAACTCACCAGTATCCACGTAGCTAATGGTGTTAAGTGAGTGGACACGACTGCAGACAACGCTGCTTTGTCTCCGTAGTAACCCACGGCGCCCTCCTCGGCCATTCTTGCTACTTGAATCTTTTCCGGAGGCTTGAGACTGGCCAGGCTCACCATCTGTGTCAGCTGCTGCTGCTGCCTCAGACACACACTTCAGCTCCACACAGTACTCTATGAAGCCGCTCATTAGCTCTGCCTGTGTCACACATAACAGATCTTAGCATATGAACTGAAACTTTATGAACCTAAGTTTTTTTTGTTTTTGTTTTTTAACATGTTTTATTTTCCCGTGTTTTAATTTTCAAAGCATACATGCTATGCACATTAGTTACCACATAGCTGGTTAGCCTTTGTCTTTAAACTCTTAATATTTTATTTATTTATTTATTATTTACTTTATTCACAATATTTTCCATTGTGAAATTCATTAAAACTAAATTTGACAAATGAAGTGCTTGCACATACTTGTTTTGAATAGATTTTGAGCAGCTTGTTGACTGGAGTACCATCCTCTTCTCCGTCAAACTCAAGCCACAGTATATGAGAGTCCCCCTCCTCTTCTGGATAAGTATGGTCCCAGGACAGTTCACTGAATCTCAGACCCAGTAGTACATGCTGAAAAAAGTAAATAAAGTAGATAATATGTAGAAAATAAAGCATTTAAGAAGAAGTTAATGTGCTGTAATATGCACCTTTTCTTTTACATCCATAACATACACTCCCTCTAGACAGATTCCAACAGAGACAGCTTTCCGTCGTCCTCTTTGCAGGATCCCCTGAACAGGTTTGTCAATTTCCCCGCCGAAGAAGCCACATCTGTCAATTAAGCAATTTATTTATATATACAGATTATTTTCAGGATATAATTATGCCTTTTAAAACATGGTTTTATGCTGTACCCATAATAAGGCAGAGAGTGGCAGGTGTTGAGGTACTGGTGCAGGAGCTGTGTGCACTCAGAGGATGTGCTGATCTTTCTGTATTCTTCTAGAAGACTCTGCTCCAGAGCCGCCTGACGACTCGATTTTCCTCTGAGCGTCGACAGCAGCCCTCCGCTCCCCAAAGCAACGTGAGCGGGCAAGAAGGAGGACAACTTCTTTTCTCTAACAACAACAAAACCATCAATTTTCCACCAGAAAGCTGTTATCATTACTACCATGTGTTTGTTGTGACCTTTCAATTCAGACAATTTTAAAAACAAGCTGGTATTTGTCAACAACTTACTAGTGGCATTTGGTGTAACTACATTTTATATTTCATGTAGATTTGGATGTGTAAATATTTAGAATCCATCCCAAACATGTGAGTCAAAAATATGTATATTATTCATAACTTTAAGAATCTTACTTTATTGTAGTTGTTAGCTTTTGGTTCTCTATTCCACATCCCTCTTCTATAGCCAGACTCAAAGCCCCTAGGCTGTTCCAGTGCTCTGGATCACAAGGATATCGTCCTGTAAGAATGTTGCTCTTGGCTTCTTCATACAATAGCCTTAGAACATCTTCGTCTTCTATCTAATCAGAAAAATCTAATAATTAATAATGAATTATTTAATAGTCATCAGCTACAATATAGCAGAGATGTTACCTGGAGCTCTTTTGATTTGGAATAAAAAACATTGCGACGGTATTGAAGAAAAGGCTCATCTGAGGAGAAGCACAACATATTTTTTGTCACAGCTCTAAAAGACTAAATTCAAGTCAGATTTTGCTGCCAAATACAGATGCACTGTTGTTTGTTAGACCGTTGTTAGAACATCCAATCAGATAATCAAACCACACATTTACCTTGTGAAATGTCTTCCTCCGAGGCCTCAGTGAAGCGATACAACAGGTCGTGCCATTGCCGACATAATTTATACGGCTGGTGTCTTGGTTTTAACTGCAATTCTGCACAAAACATCACATGGTTGGTGCTATAAAGCAGATGTTCCATTCAGTTTAATGTGAAAAGTGTCTTACCAAGTAATGGAGAACATAACCAGAAGGCAAAAACATCTTGTATCGAGTCAGGAATATTCAAAGCCTCACGCACACTGCGTCCCAACTCTTGAACAGTGGTACTCCCGAGGCCTTCCACTGTTAAATGCACTACACTATCTCCAAACAAATATATAACCACATCTTGGGCTGGGAAATATAAAGGAAGAGTAAGACAGTGGATGGATGGATGGATGGAGTAAGACAGTGGGTCTGACTTGATTCAAGAATAAGCTGTGTCACTATAAAAGATAAGTTAAAATATATATTTCATAATAATCACAAATGGCTTTACCACGAGACAGTGTTGCAGATGAGGCAACGCTTCCTCGTTGAGACAGATTATCTGAGGAATCTGCTGGAAAATTGACATCGTCTCCTTCCATTCCTTGTATTCTAAGCAAAAAATGAAATTAGAAAATCATGTACATGATCATTTCAAAGTCTGTTTTTGTCAGATGAGATATGCCTCAGAAAAACAACAGGAGTATAGCCTTCCTCCTACACAAACTGTCACATTATTATTGTCTAAACGCCACTTAACACTAGCGCCATCATGTGGTGAAAAACAAGAACATATCCAACATTTCGAAAATGCACGAGCACCGGCCTCACTCTCAAGAAACGAGTTATGTACCTCACCAGATTGTTGCTCATCAAACATCTCATCTGCACTGACACAATATTTGGTACAAGAGTGATCAAAATTACTTCGCTGTGTTGGTAAACACATGAGGCCTAGCAAAGCTAGCATGAGCTAACAAACCAACTAAGTTTGACAGAGTCCCATTTCAAACTCCTAGTTAAACAAAGGACAGGAATTAAATCAGACCACAGACCAGCTGACATATCTTGCTATAGAGTGGTATATTGCTCGAGGTAGTCAAACATCATTTGTTAATGTGTTATTAACATTTATTAACATACCTTACTTTACTGGTAGACCTCCTCCCTTTCTATTTCTGTTTACAATCCAAGCAGATGATCAAGCTAGACTTGTAACCAGCGTTAGCAGAAGTGCAAGAGCCATACGCCTGATGAGCTTTAGTCTAGATAAGTTTAGATATAGTGTTTGACTCAGTTCCTCCGGGCTGGGATGGCTAATAGCTAGGGCTGTTAGCACTGCTGTTTGGACGAGTGACTCTGCTGTACAGGGCGTGACTGCCTGTAAAGAACACATCTGATCTGACACCAGGGTGACTCAAGGATCTAAAGATTTACTTTTGACCAATATGCAACAGGCAATAATCAAGGCTCACTTATTATATTATATATTACATACGTGGAAGCATCCGATGGACTTCTGCTGTCAATGCTAATCTTTTAACTTCATATATTAATTTCTGTCAGTTCAGTTAGTGATGCTTAATTGCTGTTATTTTTTTCAGTATACATGCAAAAAGGTGGTTCACACATACATACCTTTACACAGAGCTTCAAATGAAACAGTTCAGTGAGATCCAAAGCAAATCCTGCCTGAGTGTGAGTGTGAGTGTGAGGAGCACAGATCCATGGAGGAGCACCGCGCGGGTACACGGTCACGTGACGCCGGCGTCACAGCAGCAGGAGTCACACGTTTCAGAGGATTGTTTTTGTCTTTGGAGAGTGCTTCTGTGCCTGACGTGAAAATAATCTGCCTACTGTATTAACATTTATTTATTTATTTATTTTATTTAATAATGCATTGTCTACAATGAATACTTTCAGTAAAACTTCTGACCTGGCTCTTTTGTGACTGTCTGCAAGGCTAGCAAGTTTAAACGAGATTAACAGCTTTAACATACGTGTCAAAGCAAAGGACACACTTGAGAGCTTTACTAACACTTAATTAGTATGTCTCCATAATCCTTAATCCACCTGGATGAGATGTGATTGAGGCAGGTATTAAGAGATTATTTGAGGGAGGAACACAGGCAGATCTGAGAATTTTTATTATTGTTAATTTTAATAAATTGTTTAATTATTTTCACCCACATGCACATAGTATAAGAGTCTCTACATTATAACACAATTATCTGCATTTACTTTTAAGTTTTGAACAATATGTAAGAATACATTTGAGCAATGTGTGAAGATAGCTCCAAAGCACCATTTATAATTTGGTAATATTACAGCAAGAAAAATATAACATAGTAGGCTATTATTTACATTTATTTGATTAAGAAAAGATAAAAAATATACAGGATATTTTGTAAATTTTCACTAGATAATAAATCAAGTGTAATCCACTGAATGTGTCCTTTGTAAGTAAGGGGAAAGGTATGCCATTCGGAATTTGTATTATTGATCTGCTGGGATGTAATCACTTGTTCATCAGTTTCTCTGCGTAAAGATAAAATATAGTGTGTTTCTTGTATGTTCAGGCATTTTCAGGGCCTGTTGTCTCAGCTCCTTCTTGAACCTGGTTCTTAAGGAGAAAGAACTTCAGTACTGGGTCCAAGTACTCCAAGACAGTGTCCTTTACACCCTTCTCCAGCAGGTACCCCTCTGTCTCTATCTCTGTGTTCTCCTTTCCTACCACTGCCTCCATAGAAGTCTGCAAGAACCGCAAACTCACCAGCACTGAGCCCTGAAAAAAAACAAGATATACAGTAAATACAGTAGACAAGTGAAAAGGCAATTATGTTTGTGCATTTTAAGTATGGTACCTGTAAGAGGAATGCAGAAAACACACCAGTACCAATAGTATTCATCAGGCTCATATAGTAGTCTAGTAGCGCCTCTCTGCAGCCACTAATGTAGATGTTGAGTTCCTCGGTCTCATAGTCGTAGTTATAGTGCGCAGAATTATTCATTAGCTGGTGCTGGATGCACGGCCTTGGAGAACTGGGGTTACAGCAACTGAATGGGACTCCATCTACCAAGTACCGGCCATCCACATTGCTTTTGATTCGGCTTTGGAGTACAGACAAGACACAAAGGGGTTAAAATGGCTTAGGAAATCAGAAAGAAAATAGGCAGGCTATTTTTAACAGCTTACTCTTTGACTTCCTTTGAGCTGAAATCCAGGTAGCGGTTGCTGATCCATTGCACTTCGAACCAGTCCCTGAAGTCATTGTTTCCACAACACTGAAACTCCATCTGTAGTCGATCGATATTCTGTTTTTGAAAGCATCGCCCCGGGGTGTCTGTGTCTTTGTAAAAGCGAATGCCGTTTCTTAGGCCCACCTTTAGTGAGGACTCCAGACTGCCCTTCATGGCGTAGTTCATAACAACGGTCAGTAACATAAGGACTGTGAAGAAGCAGGAGATTGCAAAATAGGGCTTCAAGAAATTCTTCCAGCGAGGAAATCTGCCGGCATCTAGAGCATCTTGGCCAATCTTTCCGGCAAAGTAGTTGATTCCCAAAGAGGCCAGACCCACGATCATGAGGGTGTTTGGTACAATGTGTATGTCGGTGTTGTCCATTACCTAACAGGATCAGACTTGCAGTTTGTATGGGGTTTTCATCATGTGGAATTATTTATTTGCCATTTGAAATTAGCTGAAATACACTGGAAGTTTTAAAACACTGGGTACCTATATGGCCAGTAAAAATTTGATAACTAGAATAACCAGGTAACCCATTCTATCTTAGTCACATGAGGTTGCCCTTCTTGCATAATTTTGTTTGTCAAAACCTGCACAAGTGAGTACATTCAGAAAAATTTAAACTTCAATTTTAACTATAACTTCAGAAATCAGATTATGATCATTGGACTGCATGTAAACATAACCAGTGATTTGGAAAGTTGGAAAGATTTCATTGTTCAAATTAAATATGTGTTACCCTAAGCAACTTTTCAGATGTTGAGTACTGTACGGCACTACAGAAGTGACTGCACTGATTGTGTCTCTTGCTGCTGTTTAAACATAATAGGAGGCCAAGGGAGTTGAAAGTGGCTGATGGATATTGTTCTGCATTTGGCTCACAGTGAGTTTGTTCTTGGAGGTGATCCATGTGTTGTTCTTTGGCCAGAGTCTAAACTGACTAATAATAAGTCCATTCAAATGTTAAATAGACTGTGCCTACATAGCACTTAAAGGCCAAAGAGCCACTGCATCTCAGTCTTGTATACATAATTATATATCAGACATAAACAGTGTAATCAACCACTCAATAACAAAGAGCATAAACACACAGGGTGGAATATACTGAAGTGTGCTCCCAATGAAATTAATTCAGATAATTTCTATGGACACAGGTATGTCAAATAGAAGTTACTACTACTTATCTCTTATGAAGAGCTTAAGGCACAGATTTAGATTAAGCCTAAGGTCATTATTGCTTATCCAAACTGGGTCACGTGAATAACTCTTTGTCAAGGGCAAATTGAATTTCTTTCAAACCATCACCTCTAAAAGTCAGTTTTAGCATATTAAACTGTTTAACAAAGAGTGAACACACGTTTTATCTTTGTTATACCTTTTCCATTTAAAACCACTACGTTTAATAATAAAACATTCATCTATTAGGATTATATATTTTTTAAGGAAAGAATTTTGCATTTGAATAAAACTGCCAATTTAATCATTTCTGTCTGGTTTGCTGTTTATACCTCTCCTCTCCTGCGAAGCTCTGTTTTGAGGATGCACCCAAGGCTGAAGGTCATTGCGCCAGCCACAGTGGCACACCACGAGAGGAGCCACAGTCCCTGGGCCAGCTTTACTCTTTTCTCAAAAGGAAATTTCATCTTCATCACAACCATGATCGCAGCAATCAGGGAGCCCGAGACTCACAGGGGGAAAAGGGGAAGGAGAGCAACAACATACAAAGGTGCAGCCTAACCCCCTGCCTGAAAATATAGACATGAGGTTAAATAAATAAACCAATATTTAACTTGACACTGAGAACAATGTGAGCAAAACTGTTATGGCTAAGCAGTATTTGAAACGTACTTAAATTTTCTAAAATAAAGCAATGCAAGTAATAGCAATAGAAGTCTGGATCTAGTAATCCTCTATTTTAATAATTACCTTAATTGCTTCCCTCAAAAATGCTGAAAAAGTTGTGTTATTCCTAGCACCCACTGTACACCTGCCAGAGGGTTGTACAGTGGATTTGGTGAACTTGGCTGGGGTGCACATCTTACAGCTAATGCCTTCCTATCCTATTAAACAGGTCTGATCAATCCAGGCCAATGTCTGCTCAGCAACCATCACCCCCTTATGCACAAACACATAAAACAAACCTACTTAATAATGACATGGACACATTCAGGTATGGGAGGGAATAGGCTACATTCTGTCACTGATAAACAGTATGGGTTATTTTGACACGTATTATACCAAGTATGATATATAACTAACACTACAGGTGTAGTTTTACTTTGAAAGGAAAGACAAACTTAAATATGTGTTTATTAGTTTATTAAACTCTGAGACTACAACCTACATCTTAGCCAAGAATCCTGTCAGCCTCAATTATTAATTACACAGAGAAACAATGTTAATTGCACCTTTCTATTTTACACATTATTCAGTAATTAATGAGTATTCCACATTAAAGAGTACACTAATGTTTACAGTAGGCAAAATGTGTAACTATACTTTACAGTATATGACTATCTACCACAAAGTACTTACACTGGGTATTAGCTAATCACAATTTTACACTCACTGTCGAAGGGTATATATACATTTTAATGCCCAAATATATTGTATATCTGTATCTATTCATATAGTTACATAACCCTCATTTCAATTTAAAATTGAATCATATTCCCTTCGGACCGCTTGGTGCCACTGTTAGAGTTTTGTCCGCTCCCCTTTGAGTAACTTCTCTGACACTGCCTCTGGCTCTGGCCAGCTGTGCTCAGTTTCACTGTGCTGTGTTTCAGATATAAGATGGTTCAGAATGCGTTCAGCTGACTGCAGATTGGACATTGCAGCATCCATCTCAGAAACACTGCTGTCCACTGGCCTCACATGCGCCGTGTGTCTGCTGTTTTTCAGGTGATGTATGAACTCATTATCAGAGTCATGAACTGCTCCTGAGTGGTGTAGGTCCGTCATGGCCTCTGTGCTTTGGAGCTCTGTGGTGTGATGGGCCATGGGGATCTCCTCCAAACTCGCTGACCGGACAAGAACAGCGGACCCTAAACTTGGACTTGTGGTGATCCTGTAAGAACTTTGGCATGTCACGATTTTGGAGAGATTACTTTGTGTGAGAGGCAGGATTTCATTGTGAACTGTAAACTGCAGGTGAGACATAGTTGAAGAATGTGATGAATTTGGATTAAATATCTCTTCTCTTTCTAGCTCGTTGGCCTTATCTTCATCACCCCCTCTGTGTCTCCATGCCTGGCCTCGATTCAAACCTGTTAGCACAAATCTTGGTGTTTCCTCACCGATTTCTGACCAGTCAGATTCCTCTTCTTCTGGGACTGAACCCAGAGGCTGTTCCTGCCCTACAACTTTGTCTTTAGGGAAGTTCAGACTGTCCATGAACTGAGCTGGAGGAGGGGCAACAAGGGGAACATCTGGATCAACACCTGACTGACCATGATGTTGAGGTGCCTGAAAAAAAATACACAACTGCAGATTAATTCATTTTAAATGTGCAATGTACCGGCCCCCATGGAGGTGCTTTGAGTAGAATGTTCCACAGCAGGGCAATATCGTCTTTCAGTTACAGGTGTTTTTATTGGTCAGAATACACAGAAAGATATGCATTCTTACTGTGAGTGGGGTTGTCTATCCACCGAACTGAGTAATAACTTGGGCTAGTAGTGTTGCCTGCATGTCTGTCTCTATGGAGAGTTTAATGCTATATTGGAACAGTATAAATAAAGCACCTCTAAGGAGACAAGTAAATGATGAACCCTCCACCAGAAACATTCCATATTGCACTTTAAGTACATGTAAGTAAGTATATGTGTCTAGACATGAGTGGCGACATCTTACATTGTTTGGGTCCACTGTGTTCACAAACTTTGCATCGGCCAGTCGTTCTGTTAAAGCTGAAATACGTTGGTTTAGCCTTTCACGTTCCCCTTCCATACTCTGAGCCTGTTTAAAAATAAGTTATTTTACAGTACAAAACTCCACTTTTTGCTTTGGTGAATAGAAATAGCTGTTTGATTTACCACCAAATGAAGCTTATGCTCTAGCAGACTATTAGTTTGTTGTGTTGAAGAGCAGTTGTCATGTAATCTAAAAAGATACAAAAGTTTGTCTTGTTATAGCTCAGACAATGACATGTTTTGCCTTTTCTATTCATGTATTTATTGTTAGTTGTTTTGCTTTTACCTTGTAAACCTCTCTGTGAGGTTACTGAGCTCCAAGCGTGTCTTCTGAAGCTCTGCCTCCAAACAGTGACGACTGCTCGTGAACTCTCTTCTCCCAAGCACTCCACCCTCACCGCTGTTTTCAACAAACTTTGCTGCAACCCATCATTTCTGTTCATGTAGTATTCTGTAGGATTTTAGATTTCAAAAAAACGAATTAACGTGATTACACTCTATTCCGCTGTCTACTAATTGGTCATGTTGACTTTTTGACTACAGCTCCAACTCCAACTTACATTATTCGGCCCATATCATCTGCCTTTTCCTGTAATGGGCAAAAAACACACACAAAATGTTAGTCAAATTTAGGTAAAAATAAAACATTTTTATTTGTAAAAACTATTAATTATACTTAGTAATGAATATTAATGAATCAGTGTGCACGACAATGTATAATAGATCTTTAATTTCCAAAGGAAAAAAACGTAACACTACACAATATATGACATTGAATCCATCAAATAAGGTTAATTAAATATATCACATCTCTTATGTTTAGTAATAAATTAATATTATAAACTACCTCAATATTATAAATATAAAATTCCAACACTTACAACAAGAATGTGAGTATTGAACTTTGCCCAATCCCAAATTTACAGTCTTGAGGTTATCATGCAATTATTTATCATTTATTTAACATGCATGAAGTGTCAGTGTTGTTTGCTACCCTCCACGAATCAAAATACATGAGTAGAATATGATTTAAACTGTATGGAGAAGACCACAGAGTGAGGAACTGAAGATGAGGATCGGAAGCCTAACAGAACCCCAACCCCAGTCTCAACTACATCAATCCGCGAGGTATGAAAGTCCATCACCATGATCCCTTATTATTGGTGGCGACCAGATCAGATTAGAAATGTAAGCTTTTTTAATTATGTTGGCATGCAAAGTTGTAGCAATCACGCGACGTGAGCGCGACATCGTCATGTCTCTACTAATGGACCACAACTGAACCATGTTATGAGGTCCATAGGAGCACCTGGTAGCGTAATGGGTTAGCTGAAGACTATGTTGTGCGTGAGTGTCTCTGACGGGTCTGACTGGGATGCTCGACTGTCGATACGGTGGTAGTTCAGGGTGAGTCAAATCCAAACGGCCCCACCAATACTAGTCCTCATGCAAGTTCAATCGGCGGGACGCTATTATCAGCTGTCACATGTCGTCCGCGAGTCTCGGATATGTATACTCTATCGAAACTGAATTGTTAAAGGCAGTGCCTCGTGAGTGTTGAGAGCCACTGGTTGCTGCTAATTATGAGTGTAATGAGACCTAAGTGAGGGCAAATTCATAGAGAACCAACTCAACGTCCGTGTGATTTGTCTGTTTTTTCATTCCAACGGTGTTGATCGGGTGACGTCATCACGCCATTTTGATGATGATTGGTCATCCGACCTGGATACGTCCATGGGATACTGTTCCTATGCCTGAGTAGTCGTGCTTAGCATGCGTAATTAAGTCAAGCAATGTGAGATGTCCTAGGTTAACAGCGTCTACCATTATGGTGTAGGTCTCCTAGGAAGTCATAGAGTGTTCATTCGTACTGGCTGATTGGCTCATTATCTCGTCTTTCATGATTCTAGTGAAATCGCATGGTGATGATGATGGGATCATGTGTGAGTTGGTAGTACGAAAAACACCCAATGGATAGTCACTTCTTGTATTTTATCCCAAAATACATGAGTGTTTTCCGTGAGAGAGAATTCCAGTGTAAGTATGGAGGGTGCAGTTCATATGCTATATTCTGTGTATGCGTCTGTCCAAGTAGGATACAGATGTGGGCTTCACGTGATCATACTCCATTGTTGATCGCAGGATCAGAAGTTCTAAGCTAGATTCGTGGATGCGTCTTTTCACATGACATCGTAGTGAGTAGACTGTGTAACTTTTGTCTTATTAGGAGCGAGAGTGACGAAGACTTGGTTGGCTCTTGGATGACTCAGACAGGAGGGAGGAAAAAGTTTTCAGGTCGAACACGCACCTCCCAACCCCACGTAACAAATCCGGGCCGACGGCTGCTCAATGTGGATGTCAACCAGGGTGATGCGGCGTTCACTGTTATGGTCACCTTAGGTGATGGGTGCTCACTTGATGGCTCCATGGTCGGGGCCGATCAAAAACCGGGAAGAGCTCAGAGCAGTGTCAATGAGCTCATATATGTGACTCTGACACTCGGGGTGTATCTCTCCTCCTCTGTCGTGTTTGGTCCCTCCATCGAGTAATGGCGGCGTCTCCATCCTGTGAAAGTTTCGCGTGCGGTCATACGCGTGAATGTGGATTCTATTTTCTTCATTACTTGCTGTCTCTCTGGAACTGTTTCTCTGTACCATTTACAGTCGCGTCGCAAATGGTGATGGTGATGATAGCTCGAATCTGCTTGCGTGTTTGCACATATGGTTTCTTATTTTATTAATGGCTTGATAAATCAAATGAGCTCCTCCCTTTAACCATGGAAAATGACTTGTGACGAGTATTAGCCATACCACAATAGACGAGAGGGATTACCTTCTTCTCACTATGATGTCTTGCACAACATGTTTGTAGCACTTGTTGTTGATTTCCCATCGAGTTTTGACTATAATTTGAGTCTTCTCTATTAGGTCTCGATGGTGGGTGTACTCACAGGTTAAATAGTGTCTACTCTCATGTAGATAGTGATGTATCCAGTAAGATAAGCTTTTAGAGTCTAAGTGCAATTAATGAAGATAGAAAAACATGGATCATACCATGTTATTATTAAGAATGACCTCGCGGCTCATACAGAATGATGTGTTCACCAACAAATTGAGTAGATAGACTGGAGTGTATTTTTGGTGGAAATATATTATTCGTGACTGTGATACTCAATGATATCTAAGAGCGCACCACAATGATCGGTTATTGGTTTATCGCTGTGCTTACACCGAAGTGTGACATCTCTTCGGGTTGCATTATCGTGTTGAGTCAGTGTCCTATCTCAGGGGTATGCCGAGAAGTGTACAGCGAAACTGGGTATTTTAATTGTGACCTGGACAATAGTGCTGGATGCATGAGTGTGTGATTGGTACTCTTTTTACAAGTGGTAAAGCTCTTCCTCATTGTATATAGAGTGATGAAGTAGCTTGACCTTGAGTGACAATGATAGTCGAATCTTCTATCTTGCCGTTAATAGGTATATGCACATCTCCTCCTTGCTCGCTTACACTCTCATAGCACGTCACTGTGAGTGTCTAGTCTAGAGTGTTAGCAGTTGTGCCATTTTGAACATACGACTCCTCTTAATTAGTGACAGCGTGTGCTTCGCGATAAGTTGTCGTCATTATCTTTCTAGCGATTCCGATGTATGTGTGTTTGGTAACAATATACTGCACATTAGACACTATGCTTCCTGAGAGTGACATTATTTGTCTACTCGATTACGATCTTGTGATAGTAATGCTGAGATGAGTGATGCTTGCCATAATTTTAGTATTTCATGGATATGCTTTAGGAATTGTTAGTGTGAGGCAAGAGGTTGATTAAGGCCCTTATTAAGTGATATAGCAGAGCGTAAGTTTTATGGGATGCTCTCTGTATGTAGTAGTGGGACGGTTGCAAAGAGTGTGTGTAGATGTCTGTACATGAGTCTCTTCCACCTGAGAATATCCATATTATGACAAAAGTCATTTATAATCTCGACATTAGATTCTGGACTACTTGCCAAATGAGACTAACCCTCTCTCTGGTACTGTTTGAATGGTGCCGGCTCCGGCCATCCTGGTATCTGTTGCCAAAATAGCATTCCAGGTAATGGTTTGCATTTTACTACCTAGACAGATACTGTAAGCATAGGCAAAACTGATGGTCTGACCATTAGCGGTACTCTCGAATGGTATGCACTACATTAAAACTGTCAATTGTCTTGCGAGGTCTCTTTTTGAAGCCTTACTGATATGACCCTAATGCTCCAACCCTCCTAGTTGTCCTTCTTAAGAATGGTTTAGTGACGTGTGATACATGGCTGTGACTCGCTTGGACAATGAGTACTAGACTTATGACATAGAGCTCTTAAGACTTAAAAATCAATCAATTGTCGCTGTGACATAATACATTTATTCTACCTCTATATTGCTTAGCCTATCTCAGTGAGCATCAGTGTGAAGGACTCCGTGAGCACATGAAGGACGTGTCTCCCGCTAGAAAGAGATTCTTTGGGTGCAGTTTTGTCTACTCAATAAAGTATTCCTCAGGTGTGGTGTGCCCAGATGCTCATGGTGGGCTAAGCACCTGTGTACTGCGTGTGAAGTGGCCATTAGAGCATGATCTTACATTGAGAGTGAAGCGACGGCGAGAAACCACTGTTATAATTTCCTGCTTCACTATGTCTTAATTCTTGCTGTGCTGGTCTCTTTTTTGATAACTCTATAGTGTGTAGTGATACTTTTATCAATTTGGTGTGCTTTCTTATTTGGTCTCTCTATCTAGGGGACTCCATTGACTTAGCTTTCCGGACACTCCACTTGGTACATTTTAGGTTGCCTTGGATAGAACCAGATTGAGCCTTGTTTTTATTCATGTCCACATATTCACCCCTCTCAACAGTGGGGCCAGTGTTCAACACCTGTGCCACTAAAGATATATCATGCATATTTACTCATATCAATAATATATCGTGGAGAAAGGCGTGATGTGATCTACTTTGAGATATCCGTGCAGAGCGAAGATATTACTATGCACAAGCAACCTTTGACTACATGCATTTTAATACATTGTACCTTGTATTCTATCTCTCAGATGAGAGCTGGTATTTACCGGTACGTAGTGAAAAAGAGGAATAGCTCGTTAGAACCTTAATGTAGTCGACTGCTAGAGTGAAGAACTGATGACGATGATGTGCACACATATGATGAAGGAAGTATGAGCTGTCAGAAGTATGAACTGTTATGAATCGCCATATGATTGAGTCTTCCTCCGCTCATATGAAGAGATAGATACTGAGGAGTCGAGTGATAAAGATGCACAACTCTAAGTGTTTTATAAGTTCTTTGAATTATATGAGAGTGTGTTACCGAGTGCTCGGAATGGTGCCATAGTGAGTGAGAGAGTGCATTCTTCACAAACATCACTGCTCCTGCTGTGGTTTGTTCAGGATCCATCCGGCTTTAGCTGTCATTCCTAAGAGTTTACAAACATTAACTGTCCAAGGAGCTAAACATATGGTAAGAAACACTACTATATCAGACAGGACATGCGCATTAATATGAATCATTCGTCTGACATATAAAAAACAAAAAAGACAAGAGAGAAACCAGCCATACGTCATTCTCGCTAGTCAATTACTGCGCTGGCGTGCCGTCGTTTATGTGTTGTGTTAACTGCATTTTGCCAAGTAGTCTAGAGTTGTGTGAGCCATGATTGTGATTGTGATCCTTCATATTCCGAGTGTAGAAATTGATCTATATCTAGGTTCTTTCGCGACAAAGTTCAATATATGCTGTGCGATCATCTGTCCTTCCTATGATGTTGGATGATGTCTAACTGCGTTAAATGTTTTGGGAGGAGTGGTTGCGTCAACAATTCGGTCTTACTGTATCAGTTTGGGCACACAAAGAGTGACACAATATGGATATAAAAACTGAATTATTTATATCTTAAGTGGGGTTATTTGATTCAGAAAGGGTTCATGCACCCATTGTTTGTACAACCCCCTTAATGGTTTTTGGGGGGAAGAGTGTCTCTCTGAAATTGTAATTTTTGATTTTTTTTTTTTTTTTTTTTTTACCATACCTGGCGATCATTTTGTCTGGTATAGTGTTATTCCATAGTAACGCTCGATCGTCAATCAGTCTATTTATTGTATTACCTAGCATATTGCAGTTGCTTTGTATTGTAGTGTTGCAAAGATCGACACAGGGTTAAAGACAGCTTTGTGTTTGTTTTGCAATTAAGAAACCACTTATATTAAGAAGGAATCATCTCACATGCACTCACCTAAAAGAGCAGTGTTTTCTGTTAACTACGAAACGCCAAATACCTTGAACAGATGTCCTATAGTATGTCCTGGTTTGTTTTGTTTTTTGTTAAAAATAGTAACTCAAGATAGGCATGGTTCTAAATTCTGTGTGATTTATCTTTATGACATGAACTAACGCTCAAAACGTGTAAATAACGTCACTTCCATGTGAATCCCACCTAATGAAAGAGTAATATTACGCACCAATATTGAGTCAAGATACCACCTACAAAGTCCAGGCTGGGTACTGAGAAGAATGGAAATCTGAATGAGCGCAAAGATTCGTCCTATAGTAATGTCATGGTGAATGAATACTATTGTGTTACTTTCACAACACTGTGTAAACAATTTCCAACTCTTATAGTCAGCTCGTATCATAACTTAATATATGGGAACCGACAGCATTTGTATGTAAAAGATATAAAGTTAATTGTTATAATTTATACAGTGGTGTAAAAAAGAAGATATATAGTACGATCTGAGTGCTTGTATGATGTGGCTCCTGTCAGTGTCGCTTTTGGTATTATGTGTTGCAAATTAAACTCTACAGATCTGGTCCCATTGTCGTTATTATAGGGATACACTCCTCTGCGTATTATTGTACTTGTACTGGATGTGTATCCAAGCGCAAATGAAACGTTCCTACAGGTCCAATACTATTGTAATATTCAGCAACATTCATTAGAGTGAGACACTCTTCTGCTCACAAGGTATGATACTCCGCCATAACTCCAAAACAACAAAAACATAATACAGTAGCATGGTGTCTCTTGAATAAATAAGAGATCTGCTGTTTTTTGTGGTGGTCTTTTGATGTAATAATTAATTGTCCAATACTATAAGGGCAAAAACTGCTTTGGATTTGTGTTATTAGGAAAGTCCTAAGTCAACTAATTTGCAACATTTGATTGGGGACTTTGCTAAAAGGTACCATTACTCAAAACAAACAATGGGTTTATTGAAAAGGTTAATTTGTTAGAAATCTGGATTTGTTAATGCAAAACGAGTACTTCAATATATATATTTTAGATTTTATCTTTTTTCTTATAATATTGTAAGAGACATTTCTATAATTTTGTTCTAAAACCATGATGAAGTTTTACGATCATATTAGACAAAATGGGGTCTTGTGACCTTTAAATCATGTTATAATGTTGTTACCTTATCAGAAATATTCCCGGACTTGTGTTTTGTTTGATTAACATGTGTTTGAATAAATCTTTGTTATTAGTCTGTCTACATCTCAAAAGCTTAAAATGCTCTGTTCCACCTTGTGATGTTGTTTAGTCGTAGTTTTCAGTTTAACAGTGACCTTTTACCTGGACTGAAATGATCCATGATTCTAGTGAAAATGGCATGGAGTTTAAAAACGCAGTGGAGTACTTCCTGCATTTCCACATGACATCACAAGGTGGTGTTTTCGGTTTGAACTTGAACTTGAAGACCTTTAGCCTAAATATGCAGGATTTGTGTGTCAAACATGTGAATGAAACAAAATGCATGGTATGTTTTTGATGCAAAAACAACCGTATAACTTGGATCAGAACGTAGTGTAATATAGACCTGTAAAGAATGTGCTAAAATGAGTAAAAGATTTATTTCAAGTCATGATGCTTTAACCTGTTCTACAGACCAGCTTGGTTTGAATTTGTCACATTTCTATGTCGTAAAAAATTGTGAATTTATTCATTTAGATTATTTAGATTGTCACGTGTACATGTGCATTGTTGTTACTGATTATATGTTGATTTACTTCCTTTGCCGTCACTGTCTGAGTTACTGTCTAAATGTTTTACGGCCCCTCAACTCTGCTCTGTTTGGACCTTTGCCCTATCCTGGCCTGTTAAAACTGGGGACGGGGCTGGAGAGGCAGAGGCTCAGTCTGCAGCGGGACACACAGCATCTCCTCTTTCTCCTTATCCTCTCTGCACCATGACTACTTTCGATGACATCCTGGAGGAAGCAGGGAAGTTTGGCCCGTGCCAGAAACGCATCTTCGCTCTGCTGTGTATGGTGTCTATGCCGTGGGCCGGGATCTACGTGGGGATAGTGTTCCAGGGCTTCACTCCTCCTCACTGGTGCAGACAGCCTGGGGTGGAGGAGCAGAGGCAGACCTGTGGATGGACTCTTCAGGACAGTGTGAAGAGGAGCGTGCCTCTGCTAAATGTGTCCGGGGAGCTCCAGCCCAGCTCCTGTCTGCAGTACGACGTGGAGCTGAACCAGAGCGCTCTGAGCTGTGAGCAGAGCCAGGACCTGAACCTGACTCACAGTCCCACAATCAGCTGCCAACACGGCTGGGAGTATGACTACGAGGGCCGCCGGTCTTTTGTCACTGAAGTAAGTTACAGCGTTGGTTTATATTTGCTTCACTGCACAATTACAGAAGGACATGCAATTTTACTACTTCCCTTCTCTCTCAAATAATATTCACTCACCTCGCACACACTGTTTTGCAATGACCCCCTAATTTGAGCCAGTTACAAATGTCACTCCATATCACATACTGAAAAGTAACACTAGTGTGTATTTGTATGTAAAACAATAGTGTTTTTTGGAACTGTTTTATTAACTTTTTTGTTCTAGTTTGATCTGGTGTGTTCAGATGCCTGGCTGGTGGACATGTACCAGGCCACTCTCAATGTGGGCTTTCTCATTGGGAGCATTGCTATTGGATACTTGGCTGACAGGTAATGTTGTATTTGAAATGATTGTAATAATATCATATTGATGTAGTGTACAGATTATTAACAGCATATTACTATAAAGATAAATAAATGATTGTAATAGACTTAAACTTAGAAAACTTTATTGATCCAAAGGGAAATTACTTGGACACGGTAGAATAACAAAGATATATATATATAATTTGTGAATCTTCTGCTAACTCAAATTAATCAATGGAGAGTTACAAGTCAGATCGATGGAGAGGTGACCCTGCTCACAGTAAGAGTGTGTGTTTTTCCATATTATTTAAAGCGTCAAAAACATTTGTAAATAGATATTTTCTTTGCCATTCTGTGGAACATTCAAAGCAAAGTGAAAACCTCTCGGACGCTCCATCAGAAAGTTGCTTAACACTTCCTTAAATTGCACCAAAACAGCTCTTTGACCCTTTGATGCCAGAACTACTTTTCCACAGTGTATTTAATTTTCTAATGTTAAAATTAGATCCACAACGCATAGGAGTAGTAGTATTTCCCTTGCCTGTTGTGTGCAGGTTTGGTCGTAAACTCTCTTTCCTGATGTCCAACCTGCTGAATGGGATTACTGGAATCTTGGTTGCCGTGGCGCCCAACTACACATCTTTGCTGGTGTTCAGGACGCTGTATGGCTTTGGCGTGAAAGGAGGCTGGGTGGCGGGATACGTGCTCAGTAAGAGAATGACTACTTTTTATTAGCAGCTTTTCAACCAATCACAGTGAGCAGACTGACCACACAGGGAAAATAAGGATACACTTTTCTTGCAGTGGAGGAGAGGACCATTGAACAGATATAAAAGTTTGTTTTCAGTTGTTAAACGCTATGACAACAATCCTAATTCTTCATCATTCTGAAACCCATAGATAGTTATTAGATTTGGATCGTAGAAGTTAAGAATGCAATTTCAACAGATGCTCTTTGTTTAGTCAAAGCAAAATTTTCTATTAATTTGTTAAATGTTACACTTACATGTTACAGATGTTACAAAACATTTTAAACTTTTTTTTTCTGTTTTACTAATAGCGTTAAACTTTTAAACTTCTTATATTAACACACTTGGCCAATAATCGTCATTGTTAATGTGTTAAAAAAAATTGCACTGTTAAGAATTAGTCAGGTCTTGGGCTTAGGCTTGGGATCCAGAATCACACTTCTCCAATATTTTATGAAAATATTTTGAGTTATTAAATACTTAATTAATACCCTAACTTTAAGCCCTAACCCCTTACTTAGGCCTGAATCATTCTTTGTTCATGCTTTATTAAGATTACTTAAGGTACTTATACATTTATTACCCAATAACTATAGTCTTTAGTTTTTCTTTACTTTAACATATATTACCATTACAATACTTTCACTTTGGAGACATATTTAAAGTACTTTCTTACAATGTTTTCCTCTTTCTTGAGATACATGCATTTATTTACGTTTGCTTATGTGCATAACTGAATTTAAGCCCATACATAGCTCCGCTGTATGTGCAGTCACAGAGCTGGTGGGCGTAGAGTTCAGGCGCACAGTGGGGGTGCTGTACCAGATGTTCTTCAGTGTGGGGATCCTCCTCTTGCCTCTGCTCGCCTACTACATCACAGACTGGCGCTGGCTGCAGGTGGTCATCACCGTCCCGTACATCCTCTTCCTCTCATACTACTGGTGAGACTTACACAATACAAATCAGTGGAGAAGGAAATATTTATATTTTGCTGTAAAATTTTAAGCTCTGAATATGTGTAAAATCCCTCTGTCATCCAGGTAGAAAGGAGAAATTCAATTTGCCAATTGGACAAACGTTTATTTAGGTCGAAAACATTTTGCAGCTCATCCAAGCTGCTTCTTCAGTTCTGGAGAAGCAGCTTGAAAGCAGCTGTGAAATGTTTTCAACCTAAATAAACATTTGTCCAGTTGGCAAATTGAATTTCTCTTTTGCCTTTAAACTCTGAAATAAATTTGTTACAATAATGATAATGATAATAATAAATAAAACAATAAAATTTGTTGAAGTAGTTATAGTAGTAAATATTATAAAATTGTACTTGATTTTGAAATTCTTATTATTAATTTTCAATAAAAACTAAGACCAACACATAAGACAGTGCCCACAATAACTGAATAAAAATCTTTTACAAAAACAGGCTCCCAAATATTCTCAAATGAAGCTTGTTTACCCTTCCACATAAATGTTTTCTTGTTTGTTTGTTTGTTTTTTAAATTCTGTTTATTACTTACATTCTTATACATTTTTCTGTATAGTGTTCACAACTGTAACCCTTGAGTTGCTGAATGCCCTCTATGTCTCTCTGTCTTTTTCCCACTCCAATTATCTGCCTCTCATCTCAGAAATGAACCTTTCCTGAATAACTTTAGAATGATCTTGAGCTGTTACACAACAAGTATAAAAGCACAGACTAGTATACGTCCACGGACCACTGTCGAACCTACCCAGACGACAGAAGGATTACACAGATATAAAACAGCATGGTTATATAAAAGAAAGTGCAATGATTTAATGCTGAAAATCACATGCTAATGTTTAAAGAAAGAGTGTGTTTCATTATTATTGTGGTATCAGAATCAGTATCGAGTACTGAGCTATTTCCCTAATATTGAAATCAAATTTAGATCACACAAACCAACTCAATACAAAAACATTACATCTACCTATTGCATTTCCCACTGAACTTTATCATTTGCTCTTGCTGCAGGTTCATCCCGGAGTCCCCAAGATGGCTCCTCTCTCAGAACAAAAAGGACAAAGCTGTGGAAATAACCGAAGCCATGGCCAAGGAGAACAAGATGACTTTGTCCAAGAAAATCGAGGTACAAACGGCTGGACTCACAGCTGCACTCACAGCCAGGCCAAGGTCATGTCAGGGGAGCACAGCCTATACAACAGAAACAGCAGAAAGCACACTGGAATTTGGGCTTCATCCCTGAAACAATAATCACAGGATGAGATTTTAATTTGTTTATTAGTCAAGATTAAATTTGGATTTCAATGGTCACATTTAGCAAATCAAAAGGCAGCAGTTACGTTGGTATTGATGCTTTGAAGTGACATCCCGCTGGGGGTGTTCTACATGTATCTCTCATGGTAGAATGTTTAGTAGTTACCACGGTGTAGGGTGACCAAATTTTCAGAATCAAAAACTGCGACATCCTTAGTTTATGACGGTTGGTAATAATAAAATTGTGAAACGAGGAAAATTGTTACACAGAGACCATTCATGACTAAAATGTGAGTCACTATAGTCACAGTTTCTTTGTAATTTTCAAGCAGCTTTTCTGTTTTTTGCCCAAAGAAATGACAATTTATGGCTCTCTTTACTGTTGGCAGGGATCAAATAGGTCAAAAATAGGGACACCTGGGACATTTTTTGTATAAAACTGGGACAAATCACTTGTTTTAGATAAATCTGCTGGGACATGGGACACAGGGCTCAAAACTGGGACTGTCCCGGGTAGATAGGGAAATTTGGTCATGCTACCATGGCTGTCAAAAAAGTTTTAAGGCTGTCTGAAAACTGATCTGAACAAAATAACTGGATTGCAACACATTTTCAGAAGTCTGTTCTAGTCAATAAAAGCGTTCGTTGTCCTGTTTAAGAGTTTGTTTTTCAACAGAAATGCTGAGTGTGACTATCGGGAAAAAACATTGGCTAATCCTGGCTTGCATGTGACTAATTTGATGAGAGAGACTTGTTTACCAGCACAAATCAGTTCACCTGTTGTAGTTGCAGCTAAGTCAGTTCTTTATGGTCAGATTGTGTTAAAATAAAACTCAGATTAAAGTCTAATAAAGCCTGAAACAGAGCAGAGCCTACAGTTAGCATCAGTATTAACTGGCAGTGAACTGTTGTCTTATATCACAGGTGTCAAACATATGGCCCAGGGGCCAGATGCGGCCCTCCAAGACCTTTAATCTGGCCCCCATCTGATTTTCTACTAAAATATTTTTATTATATTTTCTGTTAAAATATTGTTAATTTTCTGTGGTGTTTATCATATCAGCGTCTCCAGCGTCTCTGTACGTGGCCCCTCCCACCAGAGCAGCACAAATGAAGACTTGTCTCTTCCCAAATGCTCTTAAAGAACGATCGTTTTGACTGTTGACCGTGACACCCTCATCAGCAAAATGTCCAACATGAGAAAAGTGGAGCCGAGTGCAGGATTTTACAACAAAAATTGACTCATTCCTATTTCCATACAAGTTCATGTTAAAACATTGTGTTGAAATTGTATTTTTCTTAAAGTTTCAGGTTGTTCATAATTAGTGCTGTCATGCGATTAATTCATTATGATCTGTAATTAATTAATCTAATTAATCTCTTTCTAATCTCACCTAAAAATTGCTGAGAAAAGACTTCAGGTATTTTCATTTAAATTCATTATTACATTATTGTGGCAGATCAAAAGACTCATATAGAACAAAAAAAAAGTGACTTTATAAAGTCATTTATTGTTTAACAAACTTTAATAGATGCAGTCACTTACATTCCACCGTATCATCATTATTATTACTATTACTAATCTGCAGTGTTGGAAGGGTTACTTTTAAAATGTAATCCCCTACAGATTACAGATTACATATCCCAAAATGTAGTTTGTAACTTAATCCATTTAATTACTTAAAGTGAGTAACGTAATTTGAATACTTTGGATTACTTGATATTGTCATGCTTTTTAAAACTACATGAATGTAGCAACCGCATCCTGCAAATGTTGTTCTTGTTTGTTCTCTTCAATTTGGCTGTTGAGCCCAAGTCTCCATGAATAAGAAACTGTTTGCTGTAAAGTAGCAAAGACCAGGAAATCTGAACATAACTTTTGTCTACTTAAAGACAATAAAAAGTCCAGTCTTTCCTTAACTATAAAAAAATATTATTGATAGAGAAATGCTTTATATATGAGATCACTGGTTTTAGTCCTGGTTTTAGTCCTGGTTTAGACCTGCTTTAGTCCTACTTTAGTCCTAGTTTAGTCCTGGTTTAGTCCTGGTATTAGTCCTGGTGTTAGTTCTGGTTTAGTCCTGGTTTAGACCTGGTTTTAGACCTGGTTTTAGTTCTGGTTTTAATTCTGGTTTAGTCCTGGTTTAGACCTGGTTTTAGTTCTGGTTTAGTCCTGGTTTAGTCCTGGTTTAGACCTGGTTATAATTTTGGTTTTAGTTCTGATTTAGTCCTGATTTAGTCCTGGTTTAGACCTGGTTTAGTTCTGGTTTAGTCCTGGTTTAGTCCTGGTTTAGACCTGGTTTAGTTCTGGTTTAGTTCTGGTTTAGTTCTGGTTTAGTCCTGGTTTAGAACTGGTTTAGACCTGGTTTAGTTCTGGTTTAGTCCTGGTTTAGTCCTGGTTTAGACCTGGTTTAGTTCTGGTTTAGTCCTGGTTTAGTCCTGATTTAGTCCTGGACTGGGTTAGTCCTGGTTTTAGTCTTGGTGTTAGTTCTGGTTTAGAGGCGCACAGGAGTAAGTGCGGTTTACGCAGCGTACGCGAGAAAACGTACGCGGCGCACGGGAGGACAGCGGTGTCCACGCAGTAACTACGGAAGGAAACGTTAATGACGATGATGAAGATGTGTGTGTTTGTGTTTGTGTGTGTTTGTGTGTGTTTGTGTTTGTGTGTGTTTGTGTGCGTGTCCCCTCATGTGGCAGGTCACTATAGGACAGTAGTGCAGACATCATGAGCCTATGCAGGTTGTTTTCACCAGTGACATTTAAGTTGTAGGCGATTTTATATTTGTTATTTTCTTTTATATTTCACGTCGGGAGAATAATTTCCAAGACACGAATGCGTTTTTACCTGTGCACTGCTGCCTCTGTTCTACTGGCTCTACGACCTTGTCCATTGTGCGACTGACGCCGCCAACGTTAACATAATGTTTACATCGCTCTTACTGCGCGCGTTTTGTGTGGGTTTCCGGCAATGAGTGGAATTACCGAAATAAAAAAAATTATAAATGTGGTGTGTGTGTGTTGTTGTAAAAAATTTTATAATAAAGCAACTCGCATACAGAAACAGTAAAGTTAGAGATTAAAAATGAGATTAACGCGATTAAAAAACATAACGCGCTAAATATGACTGTAATTAATTAATCGCAATTAACGGGATTATTTGACACCCCTATTCATAATATTATAATATTTTGTAAAAGAAAGAGTTCATCAATTAAAAAAGATTTCTGTAATAGATTTGTGTTTCTCTGCACAAATATTTAAATGTATTGTTATTTTGGGGGTTTATATGTCATGAGTTTTCTGATCTGGCCCCTTTCGGATTAAAGTAGGTTGGATATGGCCCCCGGACCAAAATGAGTTTGACACCCCTGTCTTATATCTAGGAGATTCTTGTATTCTTTTAGGAGTTTATATTTCAGTCTTCTCTCAAATCTCAAATTCTCCTGAACCTAATTTGAACTAGGTGTATGACTTGGTGTATTGCAAATCTAATTACAATACTTAAATCATTCCTTGTCTTAATTTGTTTATTTTTGCCATTTGTTTATCATTAATTACGTGCTTTATGATGTGTTAATGCTTGAAATGTGTATAATAACAGTGCTAGATGTTTACAAAAGGTATTTTCAAATCAGATCAACTAACTCTGAATACTTGTGCAGACTTTGACGGACGATAATGCAGCAGCTGATTCCACCACTGCCACCTTCATGGACCTCATCCGAACGCCTAAAATGAGAAAACACACTTTTATTCTCAGCTACAACTGGTATGTTCCTCCATCACAATATGGACATGTGGTCAGAAGGTTGGATTCCATAAGCATATAATGAGCAGTACTGACATCTAGTGGTGACATTGTGAAGTGCAATATATTGTCTATTGAGCTTATACCATACCTTCCAGCATATGTAATTATTTGCTTTATTTGTTTAAACTGACTTCTTAGTAGACTCTACGAAGGCCAATTTTGTTATCCGTTTAAAAAAATTACATATTCATTAAAATTAAAAAGACATTTCTTACATCACCTCAATTGCCAGTACACTGTAAATAAAAATATTTGGCCTTTTGAGTATCCATCAGTTCTAAATCAGGTCTACAACAACCCACATCTAAACCAGGGCTAAAACGGATACCAGTACTAACCCAGTACACTGTAGTCACAGTCAATTCTGCAGAACTGCAGAACAACCCAAAACATGCTACATAGGTCTCCAGGAAGAATAGTAGATGATAGCTCAAGTCAATTAAATACAATCAGTTAGTTACCCTGCTCAAGGAATACAGGTGGAAATTAGCACTGGTGCTACAACTTGGTACAATGCATCTCTCCTGTGTGTATATTGTTCACTGTCCCTGTCTCATTAAATAAACAAATAAACTAAACTTGAACAAGTGCAGTATCCTGTTATAAGCTGTTGTATTCCTCTGCAGGTTTACCAGTGCAGTGGTGTACCAGGGCCTGATCATGAGGCTGGGGATTTTAGGAGGAAACGTGTACATAGACTTCCTGATCTCTGGTCTGGTGGAATTCCCTGCGGCCTTCCTCATTATCTTCACCATCGAGAGGATTGGCCGAAGACTCCCATTTGCTACAGCCAACTTTGTGGCAGGAGCGTCCTGTTTTATCACTGTCTGTATTCCTGACAGTAAGTATCAAGTATCTAGTCCATATACACTATATTTTAAACGCGTATTAACTAAAAGCATATGGTTATTATCTGCACAATCTGACATCAAACACTAAAAATGCATCTGTTAGAGTAAGGCTTAGGACAGCATTTAAGATAATCTACATTAATCTGCGTTGAAAACATGTGTGCACTAGGGGTGTGCAAAAATATCAAAATATCGATATATCGTATCATTTAATGTAATGATACAGTATTGATATCGGGGACTGCTGTATCGATATATCACAAGTCTAATTTTTGGTGTATTTTACTCAATTATTTTGTTACAGAGCTATAGTTTTTTTTTGCTTGTTCAGAAGAAAAAAACTAATTTATGGGAAACATTTGACATTTTCACTGTTTTGATGACTAAAATGTTTGTGTTTCATATTAACTTTTGCACAAAAATTTGTTAAACAAAGACTTTTAGTATCACAGCCATGATTTAGCCACAATTTTTTATTCAACCGTATCAAATCAATTTGAAATATATTGTATCGAACCAAAAAAGCACTGTATCGAGATATGTATCGTATCGATGCCTATGTATCGAGGTATGTATCGTATCGGCAGCTTCATAATGATGCCCAGCCCTAGTGTGCACAGTCTGTACAGTCTGTATAAATATTGTATTATATTATTATGTTATATTATTATATTACTATGGCTGCGTGATCCCGGCCTAAATCTAACGGTCTGTGAAGTCTAATACAATTGATGAAAACTATGTGTTGATTAAATTTTATGCCTGATTACAAGCAAAAAAATTATATTACTCACGTGGGGCATTTTTCATGGTTGGCCAGCAGGGGCACAAAAAGTAAAAAAAAAACTTACATGCACAGGGTTAGTCTGATTGTGCTAAAATTGTAATCACTAATGTGTGATCTCGGCCTAAATATAATACACTATAAAGCATATTTAAAGTGTGCACTATAGCGCCCCCTAGCATAGACAAGAAACGTCAACATTATCAGATTTGTACCAAATTCGGGGATTCAATTCTATGAACGACTAGAAACAAAAAAAACAAAAAAATTACAGACATGGGTAATTTTTCACTTTAGCCAGCAGGGGCGCAAAAACTCCTAAAAAAATCATTTAAAGGTGCACTGTGTAATTTTTCTGATGGAGGATCTGTGGGCTTGGGCAGTTGTCGGGCATGTGGGTCGCGTGGGAGAGGCGTTTAGTCCTGGTTTAATTCTAATAATACTGCTACTACTACAATAACTACAGATATGAAGTGTATTTATTTAAAAGTAAGCTACATGAAAATCTATGTACTACAGTCAATGAATGTTCTGTACTGAGTAAATGAGTTTAAACATTTCTTTCAGGTATGTTCTGGTTCAAAACAGCTGTGGCTTGCATTGGTCGCCTCTGCATTACTATTACCTTTGAGATGGTAGTTTTTGTGAACACAGAGCTCTACCCCACATTTGTCAGGTAAAACAGTATTTATATCATTTTAGTAGTATTTATTCACATTTTAAAGTGCTTATTTAATTAAATTTTTTATTTTTTTTGTGTAGGAACTTTGGTGTGTCTGTGTGCTCCACCCTCTGTGACGTTGGGGGCATCGTGGCTCCGTTCCTGCTCTACAGATTAGCTGTGATTTGGCTCGAGTTGCCCCTCATCATTTTTGGTATTTTCTTTTAATAAAGTGAAATGTTATATAATACAAAGCTGCTTTTGTCCTAGCATTTTCTGGTTGTTGTCTGTAGGCTCCCTCGCGATCCTGGCTGGTGCTTTGGTCTTGCTCCTTCCTGAAACTAGAGGGGTCCCACTTCCGGACACCATAGAGGATATAGAATTCCCAGAGAGGTGACAGCTTCCTGCTCATTACCAACATTATAATCATATACCTTTAAAACACCTTTGAAAGTCTAGTTGTATTTCTACTATCACAAAACACAGAGGACAATTGTACAGACAAAATTGGCCATGTAGAAAATAAATAATATTTAGCAGCATCCAAGCAAATCCATAATTTTAAGCAGCTCTAGATTCTTTTTATGAGCTCAACTACTAGAGTTAACTTGTTAACTTATAGAATGTAAAATTTCCCCATCCATACTTTGCGGTGACATCAAACTGGAGGTGTTCTACATTTATGTATATGACCAATATTCATTAGTTACCATGGTGACACAAAGGCTACATTAGCAAACACAGCCAAAAAAGATTTAAATTGTTTGAAAACTCAAACAAAATACAAAATGGATTTAAATAGAGCATTTTCAGGAGCCTGTGATCAATACGAGTGTTCATGGTTCTGTTTAGAAGTTTGATTTTCAACTAAAAGATGAGGGTAACTAAAAAATAGTTGGCTAAAGCTATTTGGTGATCGTAATTATCTGTGTAAGAGACTTGTTGAAGAGCATAAATCAGCTCACCTTCCAACTTAGTCAGTTCTTTCTGGTCAAACTGTGTTAAAACAAACTCCATTGCTTCCAACAGAGTAGTGCCTATAATTAGCTTCACACCCTCAGAGAATGTTAATGACATGAGCTGCAAAGTATCAGTGTATCAACTGTATTTTTTGTCTTTTATTCAGGATGAAGGAGAAAGAGACGAATGGACATCTGTTCAACCTGCTCCCCACCAATGATGTGACAAACAACAAGAACCCTGCAGTAGTTTAGTCTCAGTTTAAAGCCATTAAACCCTGTGCCAGTAACCTGTGTTTTTAAAATCAAAAGATGGTTTAAAACTCCAAGCCAGTTTGTAATCCAAATGCAGAAGATCACAGGGCTACCTTTTTCAAAGCTTTATACTGGCCCTATTTGCTGTCAATGTTAAATAGTGCAAGTGAAATTATTATGAGCAGATATGTATGTATGTAGGCCTGTATGTTGTTATAGCTGCTAGTTCCTGTGTCATTTCTTCATTTCAGTTTTTTTTTTTTTTTTCAAAATTTAAATCCAATAATGTACCTGATGCTGTCCTTTGTGTCACCACACATGTACACACACGTACACACACACACACACACACACACACACACACGCACACACACACACACACACACACACACGCACACACACACGCACGCGCACACACACACACACACACACACGCACACACACACACATTACACCAATTAAATTATGTAAAGTACTGTTTTATTTATTGTTACTTAAATAAAGTAATGGTTTATCATAACTTATCTTTTTTTTTCCCAAATGTTGTGCTACCATTTGCTATGCACATACATATAATGATATAAAGTAACTTTATCTTAATTCTAAAAGTGATTTTGGCAGTCTGATTAGTTTAACCTTGTTGTCACAAGATAATAAAAAATAAAATTACAAGTAAGAGCATATTAATTACATAGACTTACAAACCTGTATAATTTTACAAACATTTTTTTCAAACCACAGACCAATTTTCCTACAGCCACAATTTTCAATAATTTTTGAAAAACTCTTCAACTCACATTTCGAAAAGTTTCTTGACAAACATCAAATAATTAATGAAGGACAATACGGGTTTAGGACAATGAATCACCTCAGTGACAATAATCGATGCAATAGAGAGAATCACAAATGCACTAGATAACAAGAAATATGCTGTTAGTATTATTATTGACTTTAAGAACACCTTTAATACTATCAGTCACTCAATATTACAACATGAACTCAAACAATATGGTATCAGAGGGGTAGCTGGGAACTGGTTGAAAAGTTATCTTACAGAAAGGTTGCAATATGTTCAAATGGAAAAGTATACATCAAAAAACCTTGGCATTGCTCGTGGAGTCCCCCAGGGGTCTGTTATGGGATCAAAATTGTTCAATATATAAATGATATATTTACTGTATCTCAGTCACTAAAATGTATACTCTTTGCAGACAACACCAACATATTTTATATTAGTCACAATTATAATGAACTCATAAGTTCTCTAAATGAGGAGCTAAACAAAAAGTGGATGGATATTAATAAATTGTCATTAAACTTGACAAAGATGTTTGGCAATCACAAGATTAACAAAGAGTTACCAATTATGACTGAAGGTGTCCAAATAGAAAATGTAAATGAAAATAAATTCCTGGGAGTTATACTAGAGAGTCAATTATCATGGAAAGCCCACATTAGACATGTATAAAACAAAATATCCAAAAGTCTTGCTACTGTAAACAAAGTGACATATTACCTTGATCAAATACTCAAAAAATCATACTGTGTTGAAATGTGGGGGAACACTTACCAATGAACACTTAATCTATTTATTTATATTACAGAAACAAGCTTTGCAAATTAGCCATAAATTTGGATTTTAAGAATACACTCATAATCTTTTTATTCAATCCAAGCTCCTAAAGATTCCTGACCTTGTAAAATATTATACACTGGTAATTTTATTTAGAGCATTCAACAATTTATTTACAAAGTAATCTACAAAGTTTATTCAAAATGAGCTCTTGGGGGAGCTATGGAGCATTACCATTGACCATTGATCATTTTAGCTCCCCCCTAGCGCCGCCCATGGAAGAGTTTGGTCAATGATCACTGTCATACTCCTCCATGCCTGACTTAGGACATCCATTTGATTGACTGCGGACATTCAAGGTATGCACAAGGTGTGCAGGCGTACCCCTGCAGGCACCTGTGATAGGGTTAAGATCAGGGTTAGTGTTGGGGTTAGAGCTAGAATTAAAGCTAGGGTTAGGGTTAAGGCTAGGGTTAAATTTAGGGCTAGGGTTAGGGTTACAGTTAGGGTTAGGAGTTAAGGTAGGGTTAGGATTAGGAGTTTGGGTGAGGTTAGAAGTTAGAGTTGATTTAGGAATTAGGGCTACAGATTTAGTGTGTTTGCGGGACGTGGCATGTGTGGGGCGTGGCATGGGTGGGGTATAAGCGCAAGCGAGGGTCGATCATTGACGCTTGCGGCTATATAGATTTGGTATCAGTCCTTGAAAGTGCTCCCTTGATATGAGATCTTATTTGCAGTTCTCAATACACCTTATTTGAATACATATCAAAGTTGTTGAATAACTTTCTTACTTGAACTGCATCAAACAGTAACATGCCTCTTTGCCTAAACCCTTAAGCAACTGCAGTTACACTGTGTTCAGATTGTTTTTACTCAGACATGGTGAGCTTTGACGATATCCTGGTTGAGGTTGGCCCCTTCGGACGGGCTCAAAAGCGCATTTTCGCTCTGTTGTGTCTGGTGTCTCTGTCCATGGCCTGGACCTACGTGGGGATAGTGTTCCAGGGCTACACTCCTCCTCACTGGTGCAGACAGCCCGGGTTGGAGGAGCAGAGGCAGACCTGTGGATGGACCGTTCAGGACAGTGTGAGGAGGAGCGTGCCTCTGCTGAATGAGTCCGGGGAACTCCAGCCCAACTCCTGTCTGCAGTACGATGTGGAGCTGAACCAGAGCGCTGTGAGCTGTGAGCAGAGCCAGGACCTTGACCTGAGTGGGGCCGCTCTCACCAACTGCAAGGTCAGGAGGGCATGTTTGGACTGCGTGAGTTTGTTTGAGTTTGTGTACAGTGGTGGTTCACAGTCTCAAATGTAGTCAAATGGTTATAAACAAGTGTAGCAAAAGGAAAATTCAATTCTGTCAGCTGGACAAGAATTGAATTTTTCTTTTGCTGTGGATCCTTCCTGTTTCCTTTGTACCTTGCTGTGTGTTGTATAAGAACCTAAATAAAAAGAGACTGTATGTGTCACCATCACCTATGCAGTTTAGTTTAACTGAATGAGAACCATAATGATGTTGAATGGGAACTGCCTGGGGGGATTATTGTCTTGAAGGTATCTTAAATATTCAAATAGGGTACAGGGCTTTAAAAAAGAAAAAAAAAAAGTCATCAGAGTAATTTATTTTGGCAATAGTTGCTCAGGGGCAATGCTCACTGCCCATTGAGAGCCGGTTCTGTCCACTGTTTGATTTGATTCATAATTCTGTTGTATTCTGGGCACTTCCCTCTTTGTCTTTGTCCAGTGGTGTACGAATGACAGTGACAGCCAATGCTTGAGTCATGAATAGAAATGAGGCCATGACTACAATCTGCCATGCTGACACGTGCACTGTAACAATAAATGCTTTGTGTGAAATAAGAAGCAGATGACTCCACAAATGATTAAAATAATCAGTCTTCTGCATTATGTCAATCTTTATTTCTGAAAGTCATCATGATTGATGATTACAGTGAGTCAAAAAGTAAAAATTTACTCAGCTACCAAATTTGCAAGTTCTCCCACTTAAAAAGATGAGAGAGGCCTATAATTTTGATCATAGGTATACCTCAACAATGACAAACAAAATCCAGAAAATCACACAAATTATGGTGGAAAATAAGTATTTGGTAAATACTCATCTCAGTACTTTGTTATAAACCTTTTGCTGGCAATGACAGAGGTCAAATGTTTTCAGTTCTTCACAAGGTTCACTGTTGCAGGTATTTTGGCCCATTCCTCCATGCAGATCTCCTCTAGAGCAATGGTGTTTTGGGGCTTTCACTGGGCAGCACGGGCTTTCAACTTCCTCCAAAGATTTTCTATGAGGTTAAGATCTGGAGACTTTCTAGGCCACTCCAGGACCTTGAGGAAGCTCAGTCATTGCCTGGATGGTGTGTTGAGGATCACTGTGATGCTGACAGACCCAGCCAAGTTTCATCTTCAGTGCCCTTACTGATGGAAGAAGGTTTTCACTCAAAATCTCACAATACATGGCCCCATTCATTCTTTTCTTTACACAGATCAGTCACTCTGGTCCCTTTGCAAAAAACAGCCCCAAAGAATTATGTTTCCAGCCCCATGCTTCACAGTAGGTATGGTGTTCTTTGGATGCAACTCAGCATTCTTTCTTACTCAGCATTCTTTAATACAGGGAATGAGTGGAGGACAGAGGCACCTCTTAAAAAAGAAGTTACAGGTCTGTGAGAGACACAAATCTTGCTTGTTCTGTAGTTGACCAAATACTTATTTTACCCAGGAATTTACCAATTAATTCTTAAAAAATCCTACAATGTAATTTCTTTCCCCCCATTCTGTCTCTCAGTTGAAGTGTACCTATGATGAAAATTACAGGCCTCCCTCATCTTTTTAAGTGGGAGAACTTGCACAATTGGTGGCTGACTAAATACTTTTTTGCCGAACTGTATATGTTTTTCTTTCTTCAGAATGGCTGGGAGTACGATTATGAAGGCAGAAAGTCCTTTGTCACAGAGGTCAGACAACATTCCATCAAATCAAAACCCTTAGATATAATATATGTCTGTCTATAATGTGTCTTTGTGCACTGCTGTAGTTTGACCTGGTGTGTTCAGACGGCTGGATGGTGGACATGTACCAGTCCACACTCAATGTGGGCTTCCTCGTCGGCAGCTTTATTTTTGGATATATTGCAGACAGGTGGGACAAAAGTTAGATCAAGTGCATAAACACATCATCAACCACATTCTGCATTGTTCATTATTCTCTCTGTATGCTGTCATGTGCACAGGTTTGGGAGGCGGATTTCTTTTCTCTTATGCAATATTGTCAGTATGATTTGTAGCGCATCTATTGCTCTGGCTCCTAACTTCCTGGCCGTCCTCGTGCTCCGGGCTGTCCTCGGACTGGGGATCAAAGGCAGCTGGATGACCTGCTATGTACAGTGTAAGGAATATGACCATTAAACCACTATTATACTACTACAACCTACACTACACTGCTTCCCATGACTTTCTTAGTATCAGAGTTAAAGGGACAGTCCGGAAGACCTCATTTTGTAGTTAGCTAGAGTGTTGGAGATGTGCAGAGACACTTTTTAAAATATTCCATACATCCAGTCCTTGTATTTGCAGAGGTCGCTGGTGCTAGGCTAGCGCATGTCAGTGGCCATGCCCACTCCACAAAACACCCGAAGCAAAACAATTATAATGCCAGACTGTCCATGTGAATGTTTGTGTCAATAGAATAATATTAGAAGTAAAACCAACCTTGCATTTGAAGGATTTATGTCTGAGCAGCAGCAGTGAGTTGTACTTCCTGATAGAAAGCTTGGCAGAGGTGGACTGATAGCATCTATCTTATAATAAAGTAGTCCCTCAACATGCGACGTTTCATGCGATGCAAGGTTAGTTTTATTTCAAACATTGTTCTATCAACACAGACATTCACATCAACAGCGTGGAGTTATAATAGATTTCCTTCAGGTGTTTTGTGGAGTAGGTAAGACTGTTTTTAGTAGCAGGCTAACTATGGCCATTGACTTGCACTAGCCTAGCACCAGCGACCTCTGCAAATACAAGGACTGGATGGAATATTTTAAAAAGTGTCTCCACACGTCTCCAACACTCTGGCTCACTTGAAAATGAGGTCCTATGTCCAGAATTCCAGACTGTCCCTTTAATATGTATAATTATGGGTTTTGTTCTTTTCATAGTAGACTTAAAGGTACACTGTGTAACTTTTCTAGAGGAGGATGCATCACCTGCTTATCTCAATGGAGATCTTACCTGGAAGATCGCCATGGAGACAAGCAGCTACTCAGCCAAGTTACAGGTCAGATCTGTAGAGAGGCGATTCTTTTCATAGTAAGAGTGCGTGTCTTTCATGGTATTTTTACAGTAATAAAAACCTGTAATTGAATAAATGCTGGATATTGGTACTTTTCAGCTCTTGTTATTGACATTCCCTGGGGCTGTGAAGCTAACTGAAACCAGTACTCTGTAAGAAGCTCCATTACTCAAGTTAGACGTAATCCGCACTTTATTTAAATACAATCTGACAAGACAGAGCTGACTACAACAGGGGAGATGATTTGTGCCCTTAAAGTTTCTCACACATAAAATTACAGTCACAAGTTTGCTAGCGTTAGTCAACAGTTTTTCAGTCACTCTCACCTTTTAATTGAAAATTAAACACCTAAACAGGACAATGAACGCTCGTATTCATCACAAGCTCCTGAATATGTGCTTGAATCCATTTTGTATGGAGTTTTTGTTTGTGTTTGCTAATGTGTGCATCATATCATCAAAATATGAAAGAGATGCTATACTGTACATACATGCTGTACTATACAACCCTGGTGAAACAATAACATTTCTATGGAGAAAAGCACCTAATCTTAACACCATTCTGTGCTGAGTAGCCTAATTCATCAGCCAGTTTCACTTCATGGAAACCGTCTGACATTAGCATTAGGATTTGTTAGCTCGAAGGTAGGCGGGTACTTTTTAATTTAAACAATTGCTGCTATTTGGTCGTGACATATGTAATGCGCCAAATCCTGTAGGAAGAAGGGCAATAATGTCTTTCCCCTTTAACAAAATTTACCCAACATTCTCTTTGTTTCGGCTTCGGGAATCATTGCCAACACAGAATGTATGGCTTCATCTAAATCCATCTCGACCGCTTGTTTACTGTTGTGCTGTACCACAAAAGGGACCCAGACAGGTGCCTGAGTTTGACGTCATGGCTTCACAGTTCTTCGCTGATTGGCCTGTGTGCGGTCTACAACTTCCGGGATTCTTGCAAACCGTCTTGTGTATTCCAATTCCTGACCTAGTCGGTGGAGAGAAATGAAATTAAGCAGAGGCACTAGGTGGCACCAGCCTGGCTAACATCTGAGTACCTCAAAGTAAGAATTGTAGTTGAGTTGGTGTAAAGTTTCCTGAAATGTCCTGTGCTCCTGGTAGTGACAGAGATAGTGGGTTTGGAGTATAGGCGCCTGGTGGGCATCCTCTACCAGATGGTGATCAGTGTGGGCATCATCGCCATGGTGATGCTGGCCTATTACATCCCGGACTGGCGATGGCTTCAGGTGGTCTGCTCGGTTCCAAGTCTCCTCTTCCTTTCCTACTTCTGGTGAGACTAGAATCCATCTCTATCTGAACCTCCACATTGTCAAATTGATCTAATAATCTAACTTATATCTATATTGTTATCAAAGTTTTTCTATATCTGTTTATTTCCCAGGTTCGTCCCTGAATCTCCACGCTGGCTCCTCTCCCAAAACAGAGCACCTGCAGCGCTGAAGATCACCAAAAAAATGGCCAAAGAAAATAAGAAAAATCTTTCAGTCAAGAACATAGAGGTATCTGCACCACCAGTGTATTCTTTCTCGCTGTAAGATTTTAATGATTTCATATTGATTAGTCTTTTGAGGCAGTGACGGATGAACCCGGAGACTCTCCTTCTGCATCTTTCCTGGACCTGTTCAGAACTCCCAATATGAGGAAGCACACTTTTATTCTTATGTTCAACTGGTAAGAATTAATTATTCCAGCTAGGAGTAATTTGAAACAGTTATACAGTTACATGAGACAAGCCTAAAACTGATTGGAGTAAGAGTCAACCCTTATTTCAATTTGGAGAGCAAAAGATATTGCAAAGAATTTGATGACTTTTAGGAGATGTCTTCCCTCCAGGGCTTGGTCATAGAGGTGAGGCAGAGGAGAGTAAAGAGAACGATGAGAAAATGAGAAGTCAGGGAGGTGAGGGTGGAACTAGGACATGGCACAAACTGAAGTGGCCATGAATCTGCAGTGTGGGTTTAAATTGGGCAGACTGGGCGCTGATTGGACTAGGAGGAGGTGAGGGGAGGAGCAGTTGGAGTGAGTCAGTGATGGCTGAGAAGCAAGTAAACATTGGAGAAGTAGTGAGGTAGATGGGTTAGGTCTTCCACGCTGATTTTACACTAGCTCCACTTGTCTGTAAAACTATACGTAGGCATTTTGTGGGACAGATTGTGTGGCAGGGATATTGTGGGCCACCATTGCCGTTTGCAGTTTTAATTACTATTATTTTGTAAATCTTGATCTATTTGTTTGATAAACTTTGCCTCCAGGTTCTGCAGTGCTTTGGTGTACCAGGGCCTGATCATGAGGGTGGGGATCACAGACGGGAACGTGTACATAGACTTCCTGATCTCTGGTCTGGTGGAGTTCCCTGCGGCCTTCCTCATCCTCTTCACAATCGAGAGGATAGGCCGAAGACTCCCGTTCGCTACAGCCAACTTTGTGGCAGGAGCAGCCTGTTTTATCACTGCTGGTATTCCTGACAGTAAGTCCTGCATATTAACAGTTCATATGCTTTTTTACTGGTCAGATCTGTTGATAGGCAAACCCAATGATGATAATAATGCATGTTTTTAAGGGTGTTTTATAGCTATAAAAACCCATGCAAATGAAGAAATGCAAGACAGATATACAGTTAATGCTATATTGTGGAACATTTCAGGCAAAGCGACATTTTGTAGGGAAACGGGTAGGAAAATGGCAGTTCTGATGACTTTCTTCCTACACATTAGCCTGATTCATCAGCCTGTTTCACTTCATAGAAACTGTCTGAGCTCGCAGCATTAGGATTCGTTTGATGGTAGGCAGGTACTTTTTTTAAAATTGAACCAATCATTGCTATTTGGTTTGATGTATGTAATGTGGCGGAATGCCCAGCGTTGTCCAAGAAATTGCTGGCACAAAAGCAAACAAAGCAGATTGGCTGGTGCACGATCTACAACTTCTGGGGTTTTTGCAAACTGTCTAGTGTATTCTGATTCCTAACCTAGTCGTTGGAGTGGAAAGAAATTGAGCAGAGGCACTAGGTGGTGCCAGCTTGGCTACCTACACATATTCTTTCATTCTTCATTGCTTCAGCCTCTTCACCACTAATCCTGCAATTTATTTTTACATGACACAAATGACACAATACCTGTTGTACATATGTGCTATGACTATGTACAAATTAAATGTTCCTTGTCTGTTGACAGGTATGACCTGGCTCAAAACAGCAGTGGCCTGCATTGGTCGTCTTGGTATCACCATGGCCTTTGAGATGGTGGTCTTTGTCAACTCTGAGCTCTACCCCACATATGTAAGGTGAGGTTCCACTAATGTATTTTAAACAGGTGTTCTTTCAAAAATACTGAGGAAAATTGGTAGCATGTTTATGCATTTCAAATCTTGCATTCTTCTTCTCCTGTTTTCTCGATATGGAGTCAAACCAGCTGTGTGGCAACTACTGTAAGCTTCACCCAAATGAGTCTTAGTCAGCTGTGTAGTGTAAAACTAGTAGGTGTAAAATGTGAAAGCAGAAATCAAGCTATTTGAAATTTAGCAACATTATCAATCATACTAAAAGTCAAATGCTTACAAAATATAAATCAGTTTATAAATTTCACTAACTATCGTATATAGTTGAATGTGAAACCATTGATGTGTCCAAAACTAGGTTTGTTATATAAATGCATTCTTCCTCAGAAACTTTGGCGTATCTGTCTGCTCCTCTCTGTGTGACGTGGGGGGCATTATCTCTCCGTTCATCCTGTACAGACTGGCTGCTGTGTGGATTGAGCTGCCTCTCATCATCTTCGGTAAGTCTCTGTGTAAACACAGAGCGTTTAGTAAAGAGGTGGTGGTTCAAAGGTTCTTCTCTGTGGTACAGGGGTCATAGCGTGCATCGCTGGAGGTCTGGTTCTGCTTCTGCCTGAAACTAAAGGTGTTCCTTTGCCAGAAACAATTGATGACATAGAATTTCCAAACAAGTAAGATTTTTTTAACACAGCAGTAGACATAATTTAGCACTTGTTGTTATCTACTTTTCTTACTTACTTTCTTTTTGCCCATTCAGGAAAAACAACCCTCAAATGGAAATGCTGAACCACGGCACAGACAAAGAAACAGATGTTTGAATGAGGAATATTTTTTAATTAACTAAAGTTTATGCTTTTGATTTGTGTCAATACACTGTACTTTTATTGGAAAACTTTCACTGTGTACTGTGTTAAACCAAAGATCTTACATTTAAAGTGTATAAAGATAAGTCTATACATGTGCTATTACTTTCCAAGTATTACTTAGAGTGAAGTAACAGTTCTTAATCTACTGGAGTTAAATTATTAGAATAAAAAAAAATGTTCACCACAGTTTATTTATTGACTTTGACTGAGTAACAGAAACAAATACTTTTATATAACAGCAATCTGTGTTAAAGTCCTATGTATTCTAAAAGTAGCGTGCCAGTTGTTTTATTTTAATTTGTCTTGATGGTTCTTTCTATCCAGTCGACAAACTTGGACACTCGTGCGTACACTCCAGGTTTCATTGGGTTAGCACAGCCCAAGCCCCACGAGGTCACACCCTGAAGAATATACCTGTTCTGGGCATAACAAACCAGGGGACCTCCACTGTCGCCCTGAAAACACAGACACGAGTGCATATTAGGACACGTCAAAGTGGAGCAAGTTACCGTAACTGTATGTAAAAATAATGTTATTACAATCATAACAGCCTGGGTTGCACCTTCAAGTACCTTAATTTGAGCCTACACTAGCACAGATTAATGAGGCTGCAGATGCTGGGGTTTAGGTAGTGAGGGTTCAGATCAGAGAGGGGCATTTTAGGTTTTAACCAACTGTATTTCAGCATTGAAACTGGCAACCCAAATGACTCATTTGATGCTCATTCTGATTTCTGATTAGATGTTTTGAGAACCAAAACACCAAATAACAATATAAACTTGTGAAATGGCTTTAGAATTTTGTGATTGTGATTTAAACATGAATATCTTGAGTCCTTTAACCTTAACCTTACCTGGCAGCTGTCTGAGCCTCCCTCTATATTTCCTGCACACATCTCATGGTCTTTGACGCGTCCGTTCAGGTACGATGGGCGGTTACAGATCTTATTCTCAATCACAGGGAAGCCGGTCTCCTTCAGCACACCCTCGCCTCCAGTGTCTACAACATGAACACTGCAATAAGTCATCCATTTTGTTCATAATATATCACAAAGACAAATGATTTACCTTGAGTCTCACCCCATCCAGTTACATAGCACTCCGTTCTACTCGGAACGATGTAGTCTTTATCGGGCAGGCAGGCTAGCATGACTTTGTCATTTATTAATGCAGGGCTAAAAAATAGATTAACATGTATTTCTTATCTTTAGACAAGGTCACTTCAACCCAAATATTCAAAAAACAAACGTAAGCAAATCAATATGAATGCAATTATAGAACTTCCCTTCTGTGCTCAGTATTGATCTGAAATATGTTCTATATTGCTTGTAGGATCTTTAGCTTTAAAATACCAGAGTGCACTTTCACTCTTTGCATTACCCATACAATCCTCTCTTCTACACACAACTCAAACCACAACAGCTGATCAGATCTCTTCTGTACCTCTCCAGCTTGAGGAGGGCGATGTCTGCACCTCCAGGCTCCAGGACTATCTTGGTCAGCATGCGTTCCTGTTTGGACAGCTCTAAGGCACGCTCTGTGTGGATCCCCAACACCACTTTATAATCTGAAGGGCGCTTTGACCTAAGAGACACACGCACATGCACACACACACACACACACACACACAAAAGTAGAAGTATTTTACATAGATTGTGTGAACTATTAAATGTAGTGATATTGATAAAGAACTGCACAGATTTTTTTCTGAGAGATCTGTGGAATTTCAAGTTTATATTTTTGCTTGCTCAAAGTTTTTGGACTCAAAAACTCCTGTTGGATTGTTACCATGAATGTGATAAAACAACCACTAAAATCATATAAAAAGTACTAAAAATGCAGAGGAGCAGAAAGTAGAGATACAGCTCAAAATGTATCCACTGTAAAATTCACTGAGGTAAAGTACAGATACCTAACAATTGTACTGAAGTAGAGTACGTTTACTTTTGTACTTTGTTACATTCAACCATTGAAAATAAAAATATAAATATGTGTAATTAAAGTAGAACAGACCTCTCCAGGCAGTGAGTGGCCGTGAGCACCCACTGAGGATGAATCAGCGTCCCGCCACAGAAATGGATTCCAAGCCTTTGAGAAACACACCACAAAAATGATGTAACACATTTGTTTTGTGAAAACATGTGTGTTTATTTATTTGTTGTTCTTAGCGTGCTTTATTGACAGAACAGAACTGTTGAGGCATGAAAATACGTTTGTTTGCTATAATGGCACTTTCACTTTTGCTGGGTTTCAGATGACATCACAGCAGAATAAAATATAAAATTAGTATTGTTAAAATGCAAAATCATGCTGTAATATGGCAAGTTCTTGGGTTTAATGATTGAAAATTAACCTGGTTTATTTGTGACTTTACCTTTTGGCTATTTCATGGCAAGGTACAATGTAATCAATATGGAAATCTGGGAGTACGCATAATTGGTTGATTTGTTTTTTTTTTATTTTGAGTTTGTGCCAAAAGAGAAGCAATGATCATGCATACTACATATACATTGTAAACAACAGAAAAGCACATTTCTTGAAAAAGAATGGGAAGAAGAAAAACTTATATTGACCCACCGCTATTCAACGTATTCAAGAATCTGAAAACCACTTAATCCTATGGAAAATGTAGTGATTTTGTAATAAATATACAAAATTTAAATCTGTAACATTATTTGGGTTGGCTTCACAAATCTAAAAATATTAATCTTATGAGTTATGACTTTGTGTTAGTTGTTATTTGATGTGGATAGGCTCAGTTATTGCAGGGATATTACCCATTAACCCAGTCAAAACATCTGCAACATTAAACAACAAATTCTACCAATAATATAATTGATCTGTCCTTATGATATTTTTTAAATTATAGAGTGAAGATGGTTAAACACACATATTTTATTAGACACTCACCGGGTGCGGAGACTGATCTGCCAGGGCCAAGAGTGAGGTTTAGAGACACAGCCACCCACAATGCGGCCAAAACACCTCTTTGGTTTGATCGCTGGGCTCCCACAGTTCAAACCAGCTGAAAAACATAAATAATATTGATTGACATATTCCAAAAAAGGAAGATGTATCATTTTGTCCACATTGGTAGTTTACTTACCACAGTCTGGGATCTGGCAGTAGTCCCATTTCTTATTGCGGTCTGTCGTGTAGCACCAGGGACCATTCACATCATTGTCTGGGTTTCTGCAGCTCTGAGGGGAGAAAAAGTTCACTTCAAAACCAAATCTGCTTCTCATCATAATTTTACATTTTTGTCAGCATCTTAATAATACAAGTAAATATGGAATAGTACCATCCAGCATTGTCATTTATTTTTGGCTACTGACATTTTAGAACCCCACATGCATAACTAAGTTTACATTTTTTCATTATTTCAACTAAGTATGGAGATGTGGGCGGAGCTAGGAGGAAAGTGAAAACAGTAATTTTCTGAGCCCACAATCGCCGAATGCAGGACAATACAGGATTATTCCTTGTTATTAATCTTGTAACTTGGCTGTCCCATTGATATCAAAATACCAAATGTAGACTGTAGGCTTACGTTTCCTTCCAGCCCTTTGGTGGGGTGTGTCTCTGGGGTAAAGCTGTTGTGTGTATGAGGGGTCTGAGAGCTCCAGGCCTGACAGGTCACTCCTGCTGCAGTCATTGATGTGGGACCACGATATGTGCTTCCACTTCCAATCTTACAGTCTAAGAGACGCACAGAGACAAAATTATTTGAGTAGTACAGGATCCTGTTGTGATAACAATGTATGTAGTAAGTGTTAACATTTGCCACATAACGTCCCAAATTATGAACAACCAAACTGAGAAGAAGGTGACATCAGCAAGGGAACACTATGTGCACCATATTAACATTGAAAATCAAATATAAAATTAAACAAACTACAAGCTACTTTTTTCTGAATTGTAACACTGGATAAGTGGGTCTATTACAGAAACATGACAGTCTGAATATATCCAGATTTAATCACTCAATAAACCACAGATTTCATATAAAGTATCCTGAATAATTGTCACAGTTCTCAACACAATCAGGTGGTAATACTTTGACAATATTTTATGTCTTTAAAAATGTCCAAATCAGTAAGTCACTTTCTCTGTGTTTTTTCAGTGATCTAAATGAATGTGAGGAGAGCTGTACCTCGTTCAGGGCCTGTGGGTGTCTCTGGGATCTGGGAGGGTCTGGGTGGTCTGGGTGGAGCTTTGGTGGGGTTGCTGGAGCATTTTTCCAGGTTGCAGTACTCCCAGCGGACAGCGGGGTCCATGGTGTAACACCAAGGAGCCCGGTCTCCATCTGGGTTCCTGCACAGGTTCCTTTTCAAATCCCTAAAAATCCACAGAAGAATAAATAAATAAGTGACTGTGGTAGGTGAGGAGCCTTTATACTTATATAGTTATACTGCACTCACGCGCTGGGGAAGTTCTGAGGGGTCTTCTGGTGGCTGTGTGGACTCGTGGAGCTCCAGGCCTGACACTTCTTTCCACTTACAGTCTCCGAGGTGACGCCTCGATACGAGCTGCCATTGCCCTCGTAACAGTCGTCCTCCTCCGGGGGGATCATGGGCTCATCTTAAGGCAACAGATACGTTGAGTATCATGAGGGCTGTAAACATTTACCCTGTGCAGCTCTTTACCTGGGGGCCCGGGGGCATTACTGCAGCTGGGCACACTGCAGTACTCCCAGCGAGTCTCGGCATCTGACGTGTAGCACCAGGGCTGTCTTTCGTTGTCTGGGTTACGACAGTAGTTGTTGTCAAGACCTCTGTAGAAAAAAGGTGTATTCGACATTCAAATAAGAAGTTATTTGAGAAGTATAATTGTTATTTATAACAGTTTTGAACAGTTCTGGTCGAATTATACACAGTTTGTCTGTTGTTTTCTAGATTTCTACCAAGACTGTTGTTGCACACATACTTGCAGGGGTAGTTGTCGGGGGTGCGGTTGTGCTTGTGTGGTGTTTGGGAGGACCATCTCTGGCAGGTTTTTCCAGACTCTGTGACTGCAATGGTTCCTCTGTAGGAAGTGCCTTCACCTGAAGCACAGGTGAGTTCGGGCACGATGGTCGGGGGTTCAGAAGCTGCACACAATCACAGCATTAAGCACAATGGACTTTAATGCTTTTAAAATCACTTCTGCATTTAAGTGAGAGATTGTTGCAAAGTGCTCTTTACCGCAGCGTGGGATGGAGCAGAAGTCCCAGCGTTTGGAGGCGCTGGTGGTGAAGCACCAGGGCCGAGGGTCTCCGTCTGGATTCCTGCAGTAGTTCTCCTCAAGATACTTATCTGGGAGCCTGCAGAAGAAAGATGAGTGCACTTAAACTATAGGTGAATCATTATTACATAGTAACAGTATGGCAGTACTGCAGACTGACGCGCTGGGGATGTAGCCATGGTTGTGTGGTTTCTGGGCGTCCCAGCGCTGACAGGTGAAGCCGTTCTCTGTGGTGGAGATCTTCCCTCTGTAGTTCTCACCACTGCAGTGGATGCACTCCTCTGTTAGACCACATCTTTATCAATATGTGTCTGTCTACTTAATTTAGTCCAAAACTATTCTGTATAAGCATCATTAAAATGCAATGCACAAATCAAGTTGTCAAAATGTAACACTGCCCACAATCTCTACTCAATATTAAATTAATAGCCAATTTACTATTAATATTTGTTCTGCTGGTAGTACTGCAAATCTTATATTGCCTGTTTTACCTGTGCAGCTGGGCACATTGCAATGCTCCCAACGTGTGTTGCGGTCTGTGGTGTAGCACCAGGGCCCCCCACTGTCTCCGTCTGGGTTTCTGCAGTGGTTTGAGACCAGGTCGGCCCGAGGATGGGACTGGGGTGTGATGCTACACAACATAACATTTTAGAACAGACAGAAAATACTTTTGACAATAAGATGGACATACACTATGACTTTACTTTGGGACATGAGGTGTCTTGGCTTCCCATCGCTGGCAGGTCTTTTCTGATTTTGTAGTGGCCTTAGTCCCTCTGTAGTCTGTCCCTATTCCATTCACACACTCAAGAAGGTATTCTAGAGAAAACACAAAGTTGGGTTATAACAGATACATGCCTGTTCTGTGAGGAGAACAACAGCTACTTCATACCATGGATATTATGGATAAATTAAGCACTTCAAATTTACCTTTTTTCTCATAATATGCAGTGCTGCTTCTTCTCAGGACCATTTCTGTTTTGGAGTTGGCCTCAGCGGTCCAACACTCCTGGTCCTTCTCCACGTATATAAAAGACCTGTTCAATCACACATAGGGAACATAGGGACATGTGTACAGTGACAGCACATTATAGCATTAGCGTGTAGGAGCTTACTTGCATGTGAAGGAATTCTCGGCATCACATTTAGCAGCACATTCAGCCACTGTGTTTACAGAGTACAGCCTTTTATGCAATGACAGGATCCAAGCGCCTTCAGTTTTGGAGTAACCCTCTACTTCTGAAGCACTCGCTGGAACTGGAAACAGAAAAACAGCTAATAACTGAGCATATCTCTGAGCATAAAGCTACCAAGTGTGTAGATAACGTGTAACAAAATAGAGACAAAAAAGTGGGGCACGTCTGCAAAAACTATAATGACAAGTTTAAAGGGCCAAAATGAGTTTCTCACTCTAATATTGTACAGCATCTGAAATAGACACAGATCCATATGGTCCATCTCTGATTTGATCATTTAGTTCACATACAGCTGGGGTAAAGGGAAATCCAGAAATAGTAGAAGTTAAACTCAAATACAGGCCCTTTTTCAGCATATAATAAAAATTGCCTACATTTTATCTCTTTCTGTCTATGTATATAGCTGTACAATCTACATTTCAGATACTAGTTTATTATATTTGTTGTAATAAAGGACTTGCTTGAGCGAACATTCTGAACTTCAGTACTGTACACTTCAAATCCTCAGTTGTTTGTTGACCCACTGTATTACCACAGTCACATCTATTGCTCAAGGCCCTTCTTTGGAACAGACTGTTAAGTAAAGTGTAAAGTCTACACCAGAGGCAATTCAACTTTTCTAAAAATGATAAAACTTTCTATACCAATTTTCTGGTCAATGGCTTAACGATTTTCTTAAACTGGAGCAGCTTTGGCTCAAAAGATCGTGTACAGTTGGTCTTAATGTTAACACAGTGTATCGTGTTACTCATGATTATGTCTCACCAGTGCAGAGGAGAGCCCCGAAGCACAAGGCTGTGGTGTACAGGTTCATAGTGAGGCCTCAGCAGATCATCATCCAGAGGTCCCTCCTGGCTCCGCACTGGGTCCACTTCACTTCAGGGGACACTAATACAACAGACACTAGTTAAGCTTCACCACCACAAAGACCACAAAGCTACTAACTTTTTTGATGTTTCAGTTTTGTAAAGAAAAAGTCGTAGTAGCGTAGTAGAAGTATCTGATTCTTACCTTGTTCGGATGATGGCTTGGAGCTGATACCGAGGGTTGAGGTCTGACATGTAACTGCTGAATCTCTTCATTATTTGCCTGAACTTTAACCATTTCAAATCATGTGACCACTGTGTCCTTATCAAAATGTCAACATATCTCATTGAAAACATTGGTATAGGTAGCTCTACCTACACACTCTCTTCCAAAATTTAAAGATGACCAAATCTCATGAAAAATGCCTAGTTTAAAATAACCTACAAAATATTCTCCCAAAGACGATACAAAACCTACAAACTTACATTAACTGATGAATGCAAGTTGTGTTTTTATTCTATATAAGAAGTTAGCAGTAATATGTGCTTAATATTACTACTATATAGGCTTTAGTACAATTAGGATTATTATTCAATCTAGGCTAGGCTACTGAAGGAATTCAAGAGCAATAAAAGTTGTTTGCTAATTAGGCAGTTTGACCATTTCTATGAGACCATAGTTTAAATTATAACTTTAATACGCAGTTGTTGAAAATGTGTAACTTCATCTTGACCAGATTTGTTCCAGTCTCTTTTTATGTTTTCACAGCCTGACCTTTTCAAACCTTGTATTTTTTTTTTTACTTAACTTCACTTTGGATCAATACATAAAGTTAATATTCAGCCAAGAAGGAACAATGTTCAAACGACACAAAACACAAAATGACAGAAAGCGTAATCAAATGAAGGAATAGGCTACAACTGTTGCTGCAATAGACAAAATGTTGCTTTTTATTTATTTATTTATTTTAATGATGAGGTTAAATAATGGAAGAAGTAGGCATTCAGGAGGAGCCCTATTCATTAAAAAGCTAGAGACATGTAATAACCTGAAGTGTCCAGCGGAGGGAGCTAGTGTTGATCACTTGAATGGTTCGTTTATAAAGTGGCGGAGAACGTGCGCATTTATTTGGGTACATTTTCAAAACTCAGTTTACTTTAAATCACTAATTTTGTTTTAAATAAAGTAGCTCTTTCTAGTAGCACTTAATTGTAGCCGTAGTTGTGGTTAATACGTTTAAACTGAGCAGAACTGCTAATTTGCAAAATGTTAAAACTTTGTTAAAGGCACTGAAAGACCCGACTGCGTAAACATATAAAAGTTGTAGAATTTATGTTACAAACTGAAATGAGAATTTACTGCAAAAATTCAATAAAAGATTAAGAAGAATTTAACAACCTTGCTATATGTGTGTACTGTATGTATATGTATTTTTACTAATGTCATATTTGTCTTCCATATAGAAATCAAGATTGATAAAAAGGTGCACTGCGTTTGCTTTTTGGGCTCCACCACCAGACCAAGTAGTGACGTCTCCATGGAGATAAGGTGGCAGACATTCCACCAGAAATGTTACATAGTGCATCTTTAGGTGATTTCAAGACTGATAGATGAAAAAGTCAACGTTTTGAATAACTGAGTGTGACTACCCAAATAAAGAGATGTGAAATCAAATTAATGTAAATGATACAACTCTAGGTTTATGCAGTTATAATGCCAACAAAAATACCACAACTAATGTACAATGATATATAAACAGTTGTGTCTATAGGTCAAAATACAGTCAAGTCACTCTTATGTATGAGTAACCATGAACAAGAGGTCAGCTGCAGGTCACCTCTGTGCGTGGTTCATTAAAAATACACAATTTGTACTGACCCAGCCTTCAACCCCACTTTCAATAGGCTCTCCAATGTTTGTTATTTTATTTACCATTTCATTCTACATAAAAGGGCATGCATGTAAAATAGCTTATTTACTAAATAATCTACAATTTAATGGTTTCAGAGTTTTTAAATTCTTATAAATGTTTGCATGCAGCAAATCATTCAATTAATATTAAACTTATAAACCTGAGCAGCATGATCCATGTAAGAAGGAGATGGAGATGATGGGGTGGTGGACAATTCGGCTGCTCAGAATGTTTTTTTTTATTTGTCCTCCATGACTCAAATGCTGAGAATGTGTAACAATCTCTTTAAAAAGAAACAACATTTGTAGATTCCTTTAAATGTCTTAGATTATAAAAAAAGTGATTCTTGTGAGCTTTAAGCAGTTATAATGCTGCTACCTTATCAAAAAACATACCCCGAGTTGTGTTTTTTTTTTTCTTTTACACATTTTTGAATAAACCAGGGTTGTCTGTCTCCATCTACAAAGCTCAAAATACTCTGTTCCACCTTGTGATGCCATCAAGTGGTAGTTTTCAAGTTTACAGCTACCTTTTACTGATCAGTTCAGTCAAGTAGATATTGGCATTTCCATTGCTGAAGTCATCTAAATGATTCTAGTGAAGGCGTATGGTGTTTAAAAACACAATGGAGCACTCCCTGTATTATCACATGACGTCAGTGTTTTCTGTTTGAAAAAAGGACACAGCTTGGATTTGTTTTTGATAGATCAGAAAATAGTGTAATATGGGCGCTTTAAACTAGGTTCTGAGACCACTTTATGTCTATTTTAAGTTATCATTTGTACCCTTTGATTTGATTTTTCATAATTTGTGATATAGATCTGCTGCTTTTGAAATCACATTATGTTGCACTCCTCTTCTTGAGTAGTATAGAGGTGATTTGTTTAATGGTAATGTGGCTTCATGACAAATAATTTTTGTTTGCCAAGGCTTAAATCAGTATGAACTTCATCAGAAAATCATAATTAGAGATAGGAAAATCATTTAGAAGTATAATGCACTCCTCTTTCTATACCCTTTTTCATTTTATTCAAGATCTTCTCACTATTCTGCTTTCAACTGTCGGATCAAGCCCTTGAGTCAGATGGCAGCCATTTTGTTTTATTGATAACAAAAAACTAATTTATAACTCTTTCAATGTGTCATCTATTTCAACTCCTGCGATACAGTAGAAGGCCCTGGTAATGGACTGAGAGGAAGTTCGATCAGAGACAGCTTTTAATTCTTTATCAGATGTTGTTTGTGGAATTGAGTGTATTTTTCCCTTTAATTAAAGCCTTAACTTAAGTGACGTGCCCTTGACTGGACCATTGTATTACACTGAGCTTCTGAGGACAGTGTGATTAAATTGGAAGCTCCACTATACATGTTTTTACAGAGCACTGATCAAAACAAGGAAAAATAAAAAATTTCTGAACTTTTCCCTTTCAAATGAGTTTAAATCAGTCTCGCCAGTAGTTTAATAATGATAATGCTATTGCTTTTTCATAATATTTGAAATAAGCAATGGATAAAAAGACCAAAAAAAAAAGCATTCATTCCTCTCTCCACAGATCTGACCTGTAACCCAATGGCGCCACCTGCTTGTCACCATGGAACACTGACCCGAAAAGTTAACACATGAAGTATTGTCTAGTGAAGCATTTGTGTGTGTGTGTGTGTGTGTGTGTGTGAGCGTGCATGAATTCAGAATATTTTTACTCAGACATGAATTTATTTTATGGCTAAATCAGACACACTGTAGTCATTTCAATGTACTTGTTTTTCTGCCTCAGGAGATATATAAAAACAGACAGCATCTCAGCGGACAGTGAACAATGGTGCACAAATCTTGCACATGCAGAGAGGGGGATCCAGCTGTCCCCCTCTCAGGCGTCCTGTAAGAGAATACCCCGAGCCAGCACTCACGCCTCCATCAATCTCCTCCTGCAGACAGCAGCTATGCCCACCTGTTCCCCCTCTGCCCACTCTCCAACGTCACTGTACCTTTGGACAATACACAGACAATACACACAAAGCATGAGTTTGGTTGTGTGACCTGTTTTCATATTTTACACTTTACATTTTTCTCTTGGTTTGGCCTGTGATTTCGGTGTAAGTGTAAATCTGTCTCCCAGTCTCCTCGCGGGCAGGATCTGTTTAATCTGTGATAACGCTTTGATGTGTAACCTTTAGGCTTCTGTGTCTCAGGCAGGACTCAGACAGAGGCTGGAGAAAAGAACCACCAAATCCTTTAAACCACTTTTTCACGGCGCTTTCTCTTCCTTCGCCGCAGCCATAGATCACCTGTCCAACCAGATCTGTTGTCTTCACACCTGACCAATCACTCCTCATCCACATCTCCTCCATTAGGAACACCCACCGCCTGGGGCCCAGGATGCACTCACTCTGAGGGGGAGAGGGGGTCTGAGAGACGGACTAAGAGAGGGACTCGGAGGTCTCCTCCTCTCATGTTACCTGTCCAGGTAAACCTCTGTTTGTTTAGTGCAACCTGCAGTGTCAGGTCCAGGCCCGGGCAGCTGTGTGTGCTTTGGGATTTGATCTGTTGGGCAAACAAACAAAACATTTGATTGCAGCTGATGACAGAATTAAATCAGTTTTAATGTAACAACATGTTCTTTGTGACATAACACCAGCAAACATTTAGACTGTGTGCACTTTCCATGGTCTTAAAGCACATTATTAGTGTAAACACAATTTTCACATTACTATTGACTGAAGTTATAATCTTGCATCCAGGAGCACTTAAGGATTTTTAATACAGACTTAATAGCCCTAAATAACAGTGAATTGTTTTCTCTTAAACCAGGTATGCGTCTGACATTATATCAGTTCAAAAGCAGCCCATAGTCTTTACGGTAAAAGACAAAGTGTCCCTGATGGAGCTGTGGAGTGTGTGGAGTCTGATCTCAGAGACAGTGTAAGTGAGTGATCAGGTTTCTCGTCCTCGCTCGTGGTTTACAGGAGAGACGGTGCGGAACAACTCTCGAACAAAAGAACCTCAATTGTACTTAGCATTCCCTACATTTTTACCACGCTTTGTAACAACTCTTTTGGGGAGAAGAAACGGCATGCAGGCTTCACAAGTGTGATGGTGGCCGTTTGAAGTGAGGACATCAGAAAAAGCAAAGCTCCACTGAGAGTGTTAGCAGAATATGAGGTCAAACATTAACATAGCAACATATCCAAAACAATTAGTGCTCCAATAATAAAAGACCTAAGAGACCAAAAGTGCACAAGTGGCCAATTTAGCAACTGAAATCCCTCAATGATAAATAAATTTCACTTGTTTCGCTACCAAAACCTTTGACTAATTAAGGCTAAGGTAATTTACAAAGGCAGTTATCTTTCAGCACATGCTAATTTAACAAAATAGAAATAAACAGTAACACTATTTTTGAGATACGCGTCAAAAGATTAATAGTCGTCATTTTTCAAGGTTGTAATAAAAAGACCAACTCAATTTAAAAAGACATTAATGAAAAACCTTTTTATATGAAAGAACAGTGCAAGTCCCCAAGCTCCGTCCTGCAAAAATAACAATTTATCTAGAATTTAGAAAATATATTTGTTTAATTAGGCTTTTTTTTGTGCATGTATTTGTTTATTTATTTTTCATGTTATTTATTTATTCATTTCATTTTTGGTGGGCATCTTCTAGTATTTATGCCAAGTCAGTTTTTAAATAGCCTACACTAAATGTTTAAAACCTAAATATAATTAATCAAGTCAATAAATCTACAGAAAATGCAGATTCAATTTGTATTTTTTTTTTCAATTGTGCAACATTTTTCTTGCTTATTTAAAATTTGTAAATGTATTTATTTATTTATCTATCTACTACTTATTTATTAATTTTGAAATAACATATCTTAAATAAATATACAATTAAAATAGAAATAGACTGAAAAATAATCACGTTTTTCATCCTGAACTTGTTTCATTGACTAAAGTAATTTCTCTGCCGTTTTGAAAAGTGCCAAAGACTTTACGTCTGACCTCGCTCGGCTAATGATTTTTATCAAGAAATATTTCTACTTCATAAAGATGTACCTTAACCTTGGTTCAGATGGAAACTTGAATAAGATGAGCGCGACTAAACAGTGTACAGTGCTTTGGGAGCTGCAATAATGCGATGTAAAATGGGCTTTTAAAGATCCTTGTCTGGTCACATCCTTTAGAGCAGGTGGAGTGACATTACTTATTTAATACAACATTATGAAAGTATGATCTGTTCCCACTTCACTCACTTCTATAGTTTCACATTCTTAATCAATCTGACTGAAGCTTGATGGAAATGGCCTTTACCCCTGAACTACAGTAAATATATTCAATAACATTATATTTCTGTACAAGGAGTCTGCTGGTCTAAGCCACAGCACTTGGGCTCTGTGTTCTGTGTTGTGAAAGTGATTCGTCCGTTTGCTCAGTGAGTTTGCTGAATGTCTCTCACCACTCTTCACCCCATTTCACTCTTGAATCTGTACTGGGCAACAAGGTTTGTGTGGGCAGAATAAACAAAACACCATATAGTTTTCTTTTCTATTGCATATATTTAAAGGTGCACTATGTAACTCATTATTTCTCAAAGACTGGCGATCCTCAGGTGCGTCACAAGAGATTTTTTTTAAGTCGCCTGATCTGCGTGTTGCGCTCTCCTCCTGCACCCCGGACTGGAACGCTACAAAAATGCAGACAGGCCCACCTGTCTCATTAGATATGTTGACAAGTTTTGTATAATTTCTAATCATTTTGTAATTATTTTATTGGCTTTGTTCCAGTATTGCTGGTTCAATTGAATGTTGACAAGAAAAAGAAATGGGCTTCATTTAACGTCCAAACAGGCGACTTATGGATTCCTTTTATTGCTGCTTCAATTATGGTTTTTCATTGTTTGAAACTTGAGTAATACTAATTGTTCAAAGAGACAGAATCACTCAGTCAATAATAAAATATCCTCATTAATGTTCAGTAATGGTCAAATCCACCTTTATTTTGTGATTTACAAATAACGTCTATTGACTTGGGTCACGAAGGTTTGTGACTTTTAAAATATGGGTCCCCAGAAAAAAAAAGTTTGGGAAACACTGGTGTAACTTGTCTGGAGATGTTATTGTTTGGTCTGGAATGTTCCACAGTATGGTATTAAAAGTATATATATATTTCTCCATGGAGACAGACAACAGATCGCACAAGACCAAGTTGGCAGATCTGTGGAGAGGTCAAAGATTGCATGAGTGCCGTTTTGGCTAAAGATAAATCACCTATAATTTAATAGAGGTAACATAGATATGTTTGATGCTCTACCGTGGAACATTTCAGGTAAAGCAATAGAATTTCCATGAAAACAAAGAGGTGCCAGACACTGGACCAGAAAAGAGCTCAGCTTTAAAGGTCCAATATTATGCAAAATTCATTCTTTTGAGCTTTATGCCATGTTAGAATGTGGGTACCTCCTCAAAAACATACCCAAACTTGTGCTTTGTTTTATTCACACGTTTGAGTAATCCAACATTATTAGTCTGTCATTATTAATCTGTGTCTCTTTCAAAAAGAAATAAATCTGAATCATCATAACGATTCTAGTGAAGGTTTATGGATTTATGGAAAACAAAGCACTTCCTGTATTACCATATGACATCACGAGGTGGAACAGAGTGTTTTCAGTTTGAGAGGAGAACTAAATGTGCCGGATTTGTGTTAAACGTGTGAATGAAATAAAACAAACTCCAGGTTTGTTTTTGATGAGGAAACAGTAATATTGCAATATAGACCCTAAGTAAACTAACTCAAACTAAACTATTTACACTCAAATGTACTGGAGGCAAGTTGAGGGAAATGTCTTGCCTTAGGACACAACCACAGAATGCACATACTATATGGAAAAAAAAACAAAAAAAAAAACAGCATTATTCGTCCGCCCAGGTCCTAATGGTGGGACTGTTTATTGATGTGATTGTGGCGTGTGTTGGTGGCGTGTGGCCTGGCCCTCTGCCTAACCCTGGACAAGTATGTGGATAATGAGCGGCATCTCCAGGGGCCAGTCGCTCTGTCAGTGTGGATCAGTACAATAAGAGGATGGAGCGGGTCCCAAGGGTCTCATGATGAACATTTTTACGCTGCCAAACTTCTAAAGACAGACAAATCACGTAATAATGTATAATATGTGAAAGTGAAGTGGTACTCTGGTCTGATCCCTACCAAGGCGCCGCTGTACTATGCTTGTCTTCATGATTATTGCTTTGTCTGAAATGTTGCACAATATTAGCCACCTAGTGCCTCCGCTCAATTTCATTTCTCTCCAGCGACTAGGTCAGGAATCGGAATACACTTAGAAGGTTCGCAAAAACCCCAGAGGTGCGAGTTCGGGCACCAGCAAATCAGCGAAGAGTTATACATTCTGTGTTGGCAACGATTCCCTAGAACGAGGATTTAAAGCCGGAACAAAGAGAATGTTTGGTGAATTTTATCAAGGGGAAAGACGTCACTGCCCTTCTTTCTACAGGATTTGGGAAAAGCTTAATATACCAGTTCGTCCCATTAGTGGCGCATTACATACATCACGACCAAATAGCAGCGATTGGTTAAATAAAAAAAAAGTACCCACCTACCGTCGAGCAAACAAATCGTAATGGTGCGAGGTCAGATAGTTTCTATGAAGTGAAACGGCTGATGAATCAGGCTAGCACGATATGGCATTAAATCTAAAGTCTATCTCCACAAAGACAAGCAGGCACCATCACCAGATCATGTTACAAGTCAGATCTGTAAAGGGAGGATGCCACTTGTAGTAGGAATGTGTCTTTTCAAGGTATTTTTAAGTAATCAAAACATCTATGAAGAGCAATAACATTTCCTCCAATACAATCATATGGCTTAAACTGCACCCGAAAAGTTACACTGTCCACCTTTAATGCACAAGATCAAACCAGTGACTGTTTATGTGTTCTTCTATGACCTCTTTAAGAATCAATATACGGTAGTAATAAGATATGCACCCACCTTCTCCTTTTTGCACTTTCTTTATAGCAGCAAATACATACAAAGACTTTACACCATAACAATATTTTAGAACATATTTATATATTCACATAAGCACAAAGATGGCGGCTGGAGATGTGATTATTTTAGTTTGTGCAGATGTCATTCACCAAAAGGCGTGTGGCTGCTTCTCTACTGATAATGTACAACAATATCAATGAGGGTAAAGTGACAACGACAAGTTAGTCACTTTACTAAGACATGACACACTTAAGATCATTATATTGAAGATTTTACTAAAAATGCTGTAATTTTTTTTTCAGAGTTTAGCAATATTTTTAGGTTTCATATTTTATTTTCTAGATCAAAATCGTGACATCACACTAGTGTACACAGATTATAATTTGTCAAATAAAAATATATGCACGCATCTTTATTTTGTTGAAATCATGTTTGAAACTTATCAGAAAAACATATTTTCAATATATTTTCAACTGTTCTTCACAAATTGCTTCTTGATTGTTATAAAACTATAATTTATATTTACAGCAAGTAGCCACCAGGTTAAGTAAAAAAATTGAGAGAAAAAAAAACTGTCATACTCACTTTAAGTTTGTATTACTACATTTGTTATTTTAAAGTCATTTTAAGCTTACACTTAGCCCATTATTTCTTTTAAGACATTTTCTCATTAAAGGTGCATCGTGTAACATTTCTGGCAGAGGATCTGTCAAATGATTTGCTCCATGGAGATGTTATTGCTTTATCTGGAATGTTTCAAGGTATGGCATTAAACTTTTCTATCTTCCTGGAGACCAAACCAGAAGAAGTTACAGGTCACAGTCAGAATGTCAGTTTTTCTGTTTAATGTCATACTACGGAACATTCCAGGCAGAGCAATGACATCTCCATAGCAACAAGCAGGTGACGGACCCTCAACCACAAAGTTAAATAGTGCACCTACTAGTATAAGCAACTTTCTTTAATGCTATAATTTTGGAATTGGCTTTGAATCTAAACATTTGAATCACTTATAGACTTACTTCAATTTTATTTTTAACTTTAACATTATTTTGAAGTTCGAGTACTTTTAACTCATGACAATTGTTGAGTACTTGTACCCGTGCTTTTGTTTCTATAAGACCTCCTGACCGGTATAGAAATAGCCACACGCCTGCACTGGTACATATTATTACTATCTGACAGTTGTGCGTGTCCTCCGCACCAGTTGTCCAGGGACAGCTCCACTATAGGGCCCTTCATAAGAGTCTGGGGTCTGTCCTGAGAGCCCTGCTGTGTCCTGGACGGGTGGGGGACAGTTGGTGCGGACAGCTGCGGTTGGCCAAAGAAGAAACACTCAAGTACATTCAGATAGTCCCCCAGTCAACTGGTTGGAGTTGTATGAAGCCTATGTAACAGCTACAGCAATAAATAAAACAGATTACAGCTTGATGTGAGTAAAAAACGTAGACTGTATAAAGAAGTGGACAAAGGGAGTGTGATGTCACCCGTGTTATAGGCATGAATTTGGAGTTCCAAATTAGGAAAAGCAATTTATTTACGGACAAAATAGTGAAATAAAAATGCCAGGATCATGTAGAGCGAGTTAATAAGAACATTTTAAGATAAAAATGACAAGGCTCACTGCAGCAGATACAGAAAAACAGGTGACAATTTTTCTATGTAAAGTCAACTGGAGCCAGGGTTGATGGAGCAGGAAGTGCGTTCATGCTCACTTCCTATTTGAAACATGACGGCTAGCGGGTTAGCTATGTCCATTTAAATATACAGTCTACAGTTGTTCCAGTTTTTGTCGTTCTTGTCCAAAATTATTGAGATGCTCCAGGCAAATTAACAAAAAGGTTTATTCCTAAAGTCCTCCATAAAGCTTTGCAATGCTTATTTTGCAACTTGTTTTACCACTGCTTACCACTAGATAGAGTCTTGAGGTTTTACTAGCAGCTGACGCGATAAAACAGCCAAGGTTCTTTTTTTTAAATTCACAGTCGACTTTAAACGCATCGTGAAAAAATGACATACAATCTCCCTGACTGTGTAAACATGCTATTCTCAACACATGCTTTAAATGCAAATGAGACTTGTTTTCGAAGCAGTAAAGGACGATTGTACTTTGCTTTTGTACAATAATAATAGTAACAACTCCATGTAAAACCAAAGAGTGTGAAGTTCCTCTAGTCCACGGTCTCCCCCAGTGAGAGACGCAGTTGTCCACGGTCTGGGACAGCATATGTCTTTGTCTGTCTTTTCCAATTCGGGAATGTTGTCCACAAGTTTCACATTTGTGTCTTTTTGTCCCACTTTTGTTGCCGTGTGCGTCCATCCTCACGCGCACAGACCTCCATAGCACAGGGCTGTAAGCAGACCATTACAGAGCATTACACTTCCCTCAAAGCAGGACTCAAAACCAGTACAAATCCTTGGTCTTATCCTGCGCCTGAAGACCTGAGAGACAGGAGTGGACAGGGGACACAAAAGCAGGAAGAAGTGAGGACAAAGGAGAGAAAAGAGAGATTATAAAAGCGGTGAACACACACACACATGCCCAAGGCGGAGGAAAGAAAACAGCGGAGGAGAGGAGGAGGTGACAGCTGGTGTCAAAGCGCTGACTGATCCGCAGCGTTCAGGGTAAACTGAGCTACAGGCTTCAGACCTGATTTACAAGCTCGAGTGGTTAGCTAGTGACGCTGATGTCGCAAATGTCCTCACTTTAGCAATTTATTATTTTTTAATCTAAACTTCACTGCATTTCACACACCTTCTCATACTGTCTGTACATATCCACGTAAATTTTGCAGTCTAATTTTGTGAATATTGCAAACAAAAATGTCTTGTCAAGTAAAACAAAGGCAGTACACATCGCTAATAGCTACTACTAAGCTCAATATACATTTTAATTATTATCATCCTCCAAAAATCAATGTCACAAATTTTCATTTACCGACTTTTGCCAGGCTGACTTTTCAAATAAGTTGATATATTCTAAGTTTATATGCCACATCCACAGACTGTATGTAGTGAATTTCTGATACTTTCCAGCAAACACAATAGCACAAACACACATTAGTTAGTTTAGCATTAATGACTCATGTGTACCTGTGTCCATGTTGAGTCCTATGTCCCCCGCTCCAGTGAAGGCCCCGCTCCAGGCTGCTCCGGCCCCAGACTCACCCTTACCCCCCAGGTCACACGGCGACGCGCTGGGGCCCGGCACAGAGCTGCTGGAGGCCAGGCGATGGTGTGAGCGCACAGAAGGCATGAGCAGAGAGCCATAGCGAGGGTCAAACGGCGTCCCGTACATCTCGTGCACCCCTGGCCGAGAGTACGCTGAGCTCTGTGAGGCTATAGCGCCGCCCAGAGAGTAGGGGTGGTGGTGATGGTGGTGATGGTGGGAGGAGTGCCAGGCGTCCGGGCTGGGCTGGTGCAGGTGGGAGTGCAGGGAGGCAGAGGTGTAGGGGTCCCCAGGAAAGGACAGCTCCGTGTGGGACGCAGAGAGCGCACTGCCCAGGGCCGAGGACACAGAGGGCTGGTATGAGCTGTTCCAGAACGAGGGCGGGAAACTCCTCTGGCTCATGGGAAATGTGCCGTCTGGGATACACACACGAGAGGGAACAATATATCATGTTTTGTTTTGTAAATGCAAGAAGAAAACTGGAATTTACATGACCTAACATTCTCTTATACAAAAACAGCTATCTCTAACACAGTAGCAAACTGTGGAATTCTAATATTCACTGTTGCTGCAGGTGGTATGTGTAAAGTCAAAACTCCAATGTATCAAAAAAATGTCATGCTCTTTAGAAAATGTAAACTCACACACTCATACAATTATGTGATCACAAAGTCATGAAATGAAGCCTCATAGAGAAGATTGTGAGTTTACAGTTCTTAAAACTGTCATAAGGTTCACTTCGTTACATATTTATCCACTATAAGAAGACAAATCTTACATTGCAGAATTAATATCAACTTTTTTTTTTTTTTTTTACCCTTAGCTCATTCCATTATTTCCAGTTATAGTAAGGGGCAATAATGCATGGAAAAATTACATTTCTTTTCTTTTTGCTAAACAAATTTAATTTTTAAATAATTAACCTTTTAAGACCAGATCGCAAACATCTGACAGAATTTATGAAAATAGGAGAAAATAGTTTTTACAATCTTTTTTTATTAAACATGGGTGCCAATTAAAATGAGACATCTGTGAGAATTTAATGCATTATGAATTTACTTGGAAAAAGAACTCCAACACACCGTTACTGTTAAAACCATGTTTTGAGAGGGCAAAAAATCACTGCCGAAAAGCTACAGAAGTTGAGGTGAGCCAGTCTCCAACACAACGTGACCCTCTGCATCATTATAGATTTGAGTTCTTCCAGCGTGAGTGGGGAGAGTTGTGTTAAAATAAGCACAAGTATTGATATTGAGTCTCCCCCTCACCTCTGCCCTTGTGAGAGGAGCTGTAGCTGGTCTGACTCAGAGCGCGGCTGAAATGCTCGTCCACCACGGCACTGATGTCTCCCTGGAAGTATGTGAAGAGGACACAGCGGGCGCTCAGGTACTCGGCTCCAGGGGGCAGCTCCTTGTCCTCCTCTTTGATGTTGGGGGGGCCACTGGAGCCCAGCACGCGGCCGCTGCTCTCCGGGTGCGCCTCTTGCATTTTGGAATACAAAGCCAGTTTCTGTAAAGTGTCATAGTGCGTTTGTTAAGATATTGTGAAATGATCCTTTTATGTTTTTATTCAAAGTAGACATTGACCTTTGACCTCAGCAGTGGTGGAATGTGCTTTTGGATGCGGCACAGGTGTGTAGGACAGATAAACCCACTAAGCCCCGTTTAACGCCTTCATGTTTATGTGGACGTGCCACAGCGGGCTCACTGTGACCCGGAGAGTTAGCGCTGCAGTCGGGCAAGTTAGCTGAATTTTAGAGCGTGTTTAAATGACACACAGTTACATCAGGTCATTTGCACTTAAGGTGAATGTAACAGCATACATATTTATGAGTATTATCTAAGATAACTTACTTTCAAATTAGCTTTTTTATGTTCAGTCACAACAGGAATTTTAACACTTATTTAATTAATCGAGAAATTGACTCTTAAACTTAGAGATGATTTGTGTGTAGTTTCTTTCATCTAACACTTCATATTTATTCTATTGCAAACACGTTTCATATTTCTCTAAACAAATAAAATCTATTTTAAAATTGTGGCATCTTAAATAAATAAGTTCTAAAAATCATTTGACTAGGTAGCTTATTTCCATATTTTGTAAAAATGTCTCTAATAAAGTAAAAATCTAAGCAAATCAAAATCACCCATAAGATAATGTAAGTATAATAGTGCATGTCACATATAAGAAAAGAAATGAGCCCAGAGTGTAATAAAAATAGCGGAGGCAGCGGCTGATGCTGGGTCTATTTCAGCCTCAGACAAAGTGAGTTTTGGCACTATGTGAAATATGTCCTGCATGTTGACTGAGAGCCTTTAAAGAGAGTGGGAAAAAGGAGAGGACTTTTACAGCTCGGAGAGGGCCTCCTGCTGCCAGGACTCAGACTACAGCAAACATTAAGCAACTTGGCATCATCTGTTTACAGCAAAACACCAACAACTTCATTAAGATGGAGTTCAATTAAATTTGTGTTTTTAAGAGAAGTTGAGTAAAAAAGAAAAAAAGAAAAAAAACTACAACAAACATTTGTGAGCAAAATGTATTATTCAACTTGAAATTAATAAATCATTAACTATAACAAGATGATTAAACAGTAAAGTTACGATGTTGTGCACTAGACATACAGCCTACTGTGATGAAATTTTGCAGAAGAGAAAAATAGAAGTAGCCTACGTGTCTAATTTAGCATCAATAAAACGACTTAAGCAGACTCTGGCACAAAGCATTTTTAATTTTTTTGGTTCTCTCAGAATTTACAATTTCTTAATTAATATTTTTTAATTCAGAGCGTTCTGGGGCAGAGAAAGACGGCGCACAGTGCGTCATGCACCGAACGCAAGGACTTTTACGCACCAAAAAGTTTGCTAAAGCTACTTTACAAGTCTAAGTATTTAAATAAAGTAAATCCAGGTTATTATCCGGTGCCGTTGGTGGAGGTTCGTACCTGGTGATGGTATGGGCTGTAGGAGCTGAAATAAGGCTGAGGACCAAACACTTGGTACATCACATCCAGGCAGCTCATGGCGGAAAACTCACGAAGAAGAAGCACGCGTCATGAGGGTTTGGCTGCTGAAGTCGCGGCTGAAGCAGCGGAATAATCCCGGGACATACGGAGAGAGCCGCGGACCCGAGGGCCTCTGATCACCGCTGTGTCTGCCGCTCTGCTGCGCGCGCTCTACCCAACACTGAACACACGCGCGCACAAGGGACCCCCCCCCCCCAGCCCCCGCGTGGCGCAGCCTGCAGTCTACAGCCAATCACAGGCCACTTACAGCACAGCTTTATGGGCTTTTAATTACTGGACATTAGTGGTCCGTGTTACGCCTTAATATGTTTTTAAGTAACTCTGAACATTTGAACAATGCCATGTATGAGCTAATTACCCTATCCTGCACAAGGCACATGCAAAGATCATTAATGAACAGCACTTTGAGCGTCTTCACCGGATGTGCTTTGTTTACGGTCTAAATTTAAAGTTTTGCTGTCCACTATAATCGTAGAATCTCATAAATTGCGTTTTGAACTTAAAGGAATATAACCTCATTTTACTTGATCTGGACTGAGGAGCTCAGCCACATGTTCCTGCAGAGATGTTATTGTTAAATGTTCAGTTTTCAAAGTGAAACTTCTTCAGTGAGACAAATAGGTCAGATCTGTGGAGAGGAGACCCACTCACAATTAGAATGCATGTTTTCATTGTTTTTGTCTAATAGAAGACAAAAAATGCAATCTGTGAAATATTTCCCACACAGCAATAACATCTCCATGGAAATAACCACTCCATAAAAGTTACGTAATGCACCTTTAACATAGGACTGTAGCCTTTATAGAGACAATCACAGAGGTCACAGACAGCAGGCCTATTCTCTGTCAGTTCCATGGAGAATGTCAGCTCGGACAGTGTTTTGTTATATCACATTGGCACACTACAGTAATGCTTTGGAGGCAAATCGCCGGCTCTCAAAAAGCACAACAAACCAGCTGTGTGAACCACACTTACCAGATTCCCAAATCATGAGGGTCAAAGGTCAAATGTGGCTCCTAGTTTGGTGCTTTTACTAGATGTCAGGGGTCAACAGTGGTAGTTATTTCAATGCAGGGCAAACACGGTTAATTACTGTAAAACATTTCGCACCAGGGCTCAGAGCCAGATAAACATTACCAAATTTGTGCCTTAAAGTTAACATGCTGCCTGTGTCCCATATTACCATGTTTTCATGTGGGCTAATTACAGGATATTAATATTGCCACAGGCTATACCCAGAATTCCTTGGCCTAATCCAGGCACTGATGAGGCAACACAGCAGGAAGGCAGTCACCGATTTATCCAAAACTGACCTGTTTTTACCAGTCCTCTGTAATTAAGACTTGGGTTGATGGAGATTTTGTTGAATGGTCGAATGTTATTAGAGAGATTATTACTGTTAATATTTAGCAAGGTTCTGTACATATATGTGTATTTATATAAAAGAAATGTGTTTTTTCAAATACAATCCATCTTTAATTTGCTGTAATGAGGTGTAGCTTCACAAAACTGCTCCCTGAAAACTTTTAATGGTTTTAGGTTTTCAAAGGAAGAGCTAGTTCAAAATATTCCAAAATTCTGGTGGTTTCAACTTTTGCAAATTAACCCCACTTAAAAAAATATCAAATTCAATCAAATTCAATATATTCAAAAGAACAGTCTAGAAAAAGAAATGGAATTTTTACATTTATCTAAAATTGCTGTGTGGCTGGTGTGTCCTCTCCTGTGACCCCAGTTAGCAGCTCACCTGTTCTTCACAAGTGTAGCAGCAGTGAGGCTAATAAAACCCAAAATATCCAGCGCTCAAGTACCAAACGCAGGGGCCCAGTACAAGTCTGTCAGGAACGCCAGGTATCCACTCAGCTAAAGGCTCCAACCAATTTGACAATTTAAAAAATATTTTTATTTCATCCTTTAATAACGTTTTTAAACACTGCTTTTTAATAATTCAAAATGTTTTCCTTTTTTAATTATGTGAATTTCATTAAGAATAACCTTCGATTTTATGTTTTTGGCCAGGACACACTGACCAGTCACAGGGCTTAGTTTAAATAAAAAAAATGTATGGATGAAAAACACAGTCACATACTGTAGTGAAGAGAGAATTGTACCAATCACCTTTCTGATTGTGAAAAATGACATGACTGGATAAAACAAATCTACAACAAAACCCTGGCACCATTATTCCATTGTTTTTCTTCCACTTATCCACTTATCAGAGACCATAATACACAACTTTTGAGCAACTAAACAATTGAAAATACCAAATGTAACAATTCTAAATTGTTAACAAACTTTTGAACCACAAACGAAATCCATTTCAGGGTCTTTTCAGAGTGAAAATAGAAAATAGACAAACAGAAATATGTTTTAATGGACATTTTCAACAGTGGCTCACGCATTCCTCAGGTGGAAGAATGCTATCAGAGTATACACTGAAAACATGAAACTCTAATACAGTAACTCAGAGTTTATAAAAAGGTTCATCTCTGTCAATTGGACAAACATTTTAGAGTGAATATGAGCTTTGTCAGACCCACTTCAACCTTATCTTTTGAGGGATAACAGCGGGATTTTCAAACAGTCAGAAACACAGAACTACAATTATACCATACTCCCTACAACTGTACAACAACTCACCCTGATGTAACAGATAATACTCCCTACAACTGTACAACAACTCACCCTGATGTAACAGATAATACTCCCTACAACTGTACAACACAACTCCCCCTGATGTAACAGATAATACTCCTACAACTGTACAACAACTCCCCTGATGTAACAGATAATACTCCCTACAACTGTACAACAACTCCCCTGATGTAACAGATAATACTCCCCAACTGTACAACTCCCCCTGATGTAACAGATAATACTCCCTACAACTGTACAACAACTCCCCTGATGTAACAGATAATACCCTACAACTGTACAACAACTCCCCTGATGTAACAGATAATACTCCCTACAACTGTACAACAGCTCACCCTGATGTAACAGATAATACTCCCTACAACTGTACAACAACTCACCCTGATGTAACAGATAATACTCCCTACAACTGTACAACAGCTCACCCTGATGTAACAGATAATACTCCCTACAACTGTACAAAGCTCACCCTGATGTAACAGATAATACTCCCTACAACTGTACAACAACTCACCCTGATGTAACAGATAATACTCCTACAACTGTACAACAACTCACCCTGATGTAACAGATAATACTCCCTACAACTGTACAACAACTCACCCTGATGTAACAGATAATACTCCCTACAACTGTACAACAACTCACCCTGATGTAACAGATAATACTCCCTACTACACCCTGATGTACAGATACAACTGTACAACAACTCACCCTGATGTAACAGATAATACTCCCTACAACTGTACAACAGCTCACCCTGATGTAACAGATAATACTCCTACAACTGTACAACAGCTCACCCTGATGTAACAGATAATACTCCCTACAACTGTACAACAGCTCACCCTGATGTAACAGATAATACTCCCTACAACTGTACAACAAGCTCACCCTGATATGTAACAGATAATACTCCCTACAACTGTACAACAGCTCACCCTGATGTAACAGATAATACTCCCTACAACTGTACAACAGCTCACCCTGATGTAACAGATAATACTCCCTACAACTGTACAACAACTCACCCTGATGTAACAGATAATACTCCCTACAACTGTACAACAACTCACCCTGATGTAACAGATAATACTCCCTACAACTGTACAACAGCTCACCCTGATGTAACAGATAATACTCCCTACAACTGTACAACAACTCACCCTGATGTAACAGATAATACTCCCTACAACTGTACAACAACTCACCCTGATGTAACAGATAATACTCCCTACAACTGTACAACAACTCACCCTGATGTAACAGATAATACTCCCAACTGTACAACAGCTCCCCTGATGTAACAGATAATACTCCCTACAACTGTACAACAGCTCACCCTGATGTAACAGATAATACTCCCTACAACTGTACAACACAACTCACCCTGATGTAACAGATAATACTCCCTACAACTGTACAACAGCTCACCCTGATGTAACAGATAATACTCCCTACAACTGTACAACAACCCTGATGTAACAGATAATACTCCCTACAACTGTACAACAGCTCACCCTGATGTAACAGATAATACTCCCTACAACTGTACAACAGCTCACCCTGATGTAACAATAATACTCCCTACAACTGTACAACAACTCACCCTGATGTAACAGATAATACTCCCTACAACTGTACAACAGAACTCACCCTGATGTAACAGATAATACTCCCTACAACTGTACAACAACTCCCCCTGATGTAACAGATAATACTCCCTACAACTGTACAAGAACTCACCCTGAATGTAACAGATAATACTCCCTACAACTGTACAACTCACCCTGATGTAACAGATAATACTCCCTACCAACTGTAACAACTCACCCTGATGTAACAGATAATACTCCCTACAACTGTACAACAACTCACCCTAATATAACAGATAACCCTTTGTCATGTCAGTCTTTCTCCTTAAGACCTCTTGTATACAGCTGAGAGATATTTGTATATATATTTTTTTTTTTACATAAACATTTGTATAATTAAGCCTTATTTGACACCAGTTTGCTACTTATTTTGAATTTATTATTATCATTTATATTTTTGCTCTTTGTTATTTAAATATATTGTCATGTGTGAGCTGCTGTGTTCAAATAATTTCCCTTGTGGATTCAGTTTTTTTAAACTCAAAGTCTAATATAACGGGGAGGAGTCTATTGAGCATTTGCCTTCTGTAAACAATTAATTTATTGTCATTCAAAAAATATGAATTTTTACATGAACATTTGTGATTCCATTGGTCTTAATTTGCTTTATATGGATTGCGTTTGGAGCTCAGACTAATTTCATGTTTTATTAGGGAATGACCTTGTGAGAGCTCCAGGCCAAATGAACTGTCCATAAGTACTTTGGTTCAATGTCTCCTTTTTATTCAGTTAAAGATTTAGTTTTGAGGTCATTTCAAATAGTTTAAGCCACAGACAGAATTAACCCATTTTTATACTGTCCATGATCATTATTGATATGTTATGTGTTACTTTGATTATGGAATGTCTGTTTGGCCTTCTGAGCCAAATTGGAAGAGGTGAGTCAGGAAGGGCACCTGGTATACAAAAATCAAAACAGTATGTTAATTGTACAGTAGAGTAGTGACAAACCACATTTTGTTACTGAAAAAGCCCTTGTTATCTCAGCTTACGTCATCAGAGGTATAATACTCCCTACAAAAAAAGTATAGTTAGACTGGACCAGAATGGACAATACTGTCACGATGTCGTTAGGGCATTGTTTCCCAAAGACTGGGTTGCGAACCTGAGATGGGCCACAAGAGATTTTTATTTTGGGTCACCTTGTCACGATCTGCATTAGGTCTACAATATACAGCTCTGACACATGAGAGAGTGAGTGAATATCCTGTCCTCATTAGAGCAAGTATTTTTATGCTTATTCCTTTCACTACTACATATAAGTGTGAACTGAGATTTTCTGAGCTCACAAAAATGAAGACAAAGCACAGAAACAGACTGAATGCTGCACCTGATCTGCTGTTGCGCTCTCCTCCTGCACCCCGGACTGGAACACGCTACAAAAACACAGACAGGCCCACCTGTCTCATTAGAGATGTTCAGATGTTAAGACATTTTTTGTATAATTTCTAATCTTTTTGGAATTATTTTATTGACTATTTTGTTCCAGTATAGCTGATTCAATTGACTATTGAAAAAAAAAAAAGAAATGAGCTACATTTAATGTTCAAATAGGCGACTTATGGATCCTTTTATTGCTGGTTCAATTACTGTTTTTCATTGATTAAAACTTGAGTAATACTAATTGTTCACAAAAACATGATCAATAATGGTCGATCCACCTTTATTTTGTGATTTACGAATAATATCTAGTGACTTGGGTCGTGAAGGTTTGTGACTTTTAAAGTATGGGTCCCCAGAAAAAAAGTTTGGGAAACACGATTTAGAGACCATGTCTTCGGGTCCAGGAACTGATGGTCAATAAATCTTAAAGAGGCTGTATTATTATTATTATTATTATTATTATTATTATTATTATTTTTAAATCTCTGTTATATTGTTGTTTCCTTATCACAGAAATACCTGGATTTGTATTTTGTTTCATTCACAAGTTTAACACACAAACCTTTCACATATTTAAGCTGTTTTCTTCTCTCAAGCTGAAAGCACTCTGTTCCACCTAGTGATGTCATGTGGTAATACAGGAAGTGCTCCACTGTGTTTTTTCAAACTTCATACAACTTTACAAGAATCATTTGAATCATTTCAGCTCTGGAATTTCCAATCTCTACTCAAGTAAAAGTAGATGTGAACTTGAAAACTACCGCTTCATGACATCACAAGGTGGAACAGAGCATTTTGAGCTTTGGAGATGTAGACGGACTAATAATAAAGAGTTACTCAAACATATGTGAAATAAACAAAACACAACTCCAGGTATGTTTTTGATGAGGTAACAGCATTATAATGTGGCTTAAAACTCACAATAATCAGTTTTGAGCAACATAGGACCTTTAACTCTCTCTCCACTTCAGTTTATTTTACAAAAGTTTTAAGGGACTGTGCATACTTTGTTATATAAGACTTTTTAAAAGAATGAAAATACTGAGACTTTTGTGCACTGTCTGTCCACACTTGTTGGTGAATGTAATGAATCTGAGCAGAGAGTTGAGAAGTCGTGACAAATGCAGTCCCGCTCTCTCTCCCTGATCCTGCTGTTGTGTCTAGAACAGGAGAGGCCTCTGAGTGGAGCTGCTGTTTTGAATGCTTAAATGACATATTTCTGGATTCCACAAGAGGATTCTGACCTAAACCTCTTATTAATGACCACAAGGGGCACTTTTAACATCACTAAAAGTCTGACCCCATGGACCGGGACTGGATATGGTCAGCAAGTGCAATCATGACAGATGAGGTTCAAAAGGACTGAGTTCATGTAAAAGTCCTGGTTTGTTCTGTTAATTTGCACATGTTTTATTCCAGATAGTAGGGATGTAACAATAACCAAAATATCGTGATATCATGTCGTCAAGGTTCTCACAATAATATCATGGACCATCATAATATATTGAATTACAAGTCTCTTTGCTTAAATTAAGAGTTATGGTGCAGCAGTAGCTAGACAAAAGACAGAGGGAACTACATAGACCATGATCCTTTGCTCCATTTCAGTGTAGAGTACATGAAGAAATAACATTTCTAAGCACTTTTAAGTCTTAGTTCTTTGGATTTGGTCTTGACAAGGCATTTTAAGATGAAAAAGGAGCATATTCACAGTTTTGTTAGCCTCCACAAAATATCACAATAAATTTCGTTCTGTGACATGTAGATCGTGAACACATCATACTGAGATTTGGATATTGTTACATCCCTATTCGTGAACTTTCTCACCATATCGTGAGCTTTCCCATGATATCGCAATAAATATTGTACCATGACGTTCATACCGTGACGATATCGTATTGTGAGACTTGGATATGGTTACACCCCTACCAGATACCTGTAGCTTTATTTAGGGGTTGTGTATGCAGTGCGATTTCTGACCTCACTGCTTAATAGGATTGTATTATGAATTCAGAAAATTGATTTGATTGTTTAAAACACAATTTTCCAAACTATTTCCATCAATGAAAACATCATCAAATATGATAAAATACCTGGAATTTTAACAAGATATATCCTTATAGACTCAGATCAAAAAATTATTTAAAGAAGAAATAGAAAAAGAAATAGAAAAGAATAGAAGAGTTTGAACAAGCTCCATCCTTGTGTCGGATTTCTCTAAATAGTTGATCTGTATCAATGGGTTTCAGAATGATTAAAATTAGGGCCGTTGCCATAGCAATTAACAATATGTTTTTAAGGGTCCTCAAAATGTAGCCTATGTGTGGGTTTCAGCTTCCTGTTGTAAACAACAGTTTGAGGATGTCTTTCCATTTGAAAAATATATTATTTTGTATTAAATTGTTAATTGCCATGGCAACTGTCCTAATTGTTTGTCATTCTATAACGCATGGATAGGTGTGTGCAGGACTGAGGTGATGATTTGAGCAGGTGTGGTTGTCGCCGCTGGCTGTTCGATGGCGATTGGTTGCCACGACAATGGTTTTGTGTTGGGGACGCCCTGAGTGACCCCGCTTTAGTGCCCCTCTGTCCCATCAAGGCCGGCTCCTGTCTGCTCTCAGCCATATGACTCATTTCAGTGTGTTTGAGTTCAGCGCATGTTGTCTGTCTGAAGAAAAGGAGTTTGTTTTTGTTCATGATGAAGGTGGATCAGAGGCCAGACTGAGATGGTTGGAGGCTGGGCATGTTCAGAAGAGAGACAGTGATTATATGAATGAAAAAGTTTGAGGTTTGGTTCTGAAACTTTTGGCACCAGGTATAAAAAATTGGGCTTTCAGAGTATCACCAGATCAGTTTTTAACGGGACTATGCCAGGTCTAAACTCTGGCTAAAACATTTAAATTTGATTCTATCATTGCTACAGAATTTTTAAGACTTTACGTAAATGTCCTAGATTGCACAAAATTAACTCTTGTGAGGTTTAAGTAATGCTATATATATATATATATATATATATATATATATATATATATATATATATATATATATATATATATATATATATATATATATATATATAAACACGCCTGCAGTTGTGTTTTGTTTCATTCACACATGAGTAATGCTTTATTATTAGTCTGTCTACATCTCCCAAGTTCAGAATGCTCTGTTCCACCTTGTGATGTCATGAAGCAGTAGTTTTAACTCAACTTTTGATGAGGAAACAGCATTATAACATAGAGCAGAAAATACCGTAATATGGGCCCTTTAAAAGAATCTTAAAATTGGCCAAAACCACGAGAAGAATCTGATTTAGGGGAAATCAGTAAGTCAATGTCTAAGTGAAGTTCATTTGTTAAAAGAGAGGAGACCAAAAGGATGCAGAGAAGGTTCACTATGAAGATAAACAAGAGAAATATTTCAACAACAGCAGCGATCTGAACAATATACAGTCGCACTACTGCAATTAATTAAACTAACTGTAAATTATAATAGTTTAAGATTCAATGCTTCTGTCCCTAAAATGCCATTTCAATTTATTTGAAACAAAAACAACAAAAATAACCCATTTATTCAAACCTAAAACTATATAAAACAACATTAAAACCAAACAGAGGGCCAAGCCAGCAAATTTTAATTCAATAATGACATTTTTGAACATCTCACAATTAACCAAGCATTCAATTTACAAACCTCAGTCTAAAATCAATGGACAACATTCTTTCACCTCCCCATTCACGTTCTGTTCATTTGAATGTATTATTGCACCAGTATAGCAAGGGCAGCCCGGTGAAAGAGCCCCCGATCATCTATTAACATGTCTGATGGTGTTCATTATGTGTCCGTTTGGAAAGAATAACTTCTGATGGCCTTCTGTACAGGGCCGCGAGGGTTCAGAGACTAGCTGTTAGCACGAGCGCCGATGGGAGAAAAAAGGCTATCCACCTCCACCATGCTATGTGCTAATGCTAACGATAAATGTGGTCAAATCAGAGAGGGAGTTTTTCAATTACAGGTTCTATATAATGCATTATACTTTGGCTTATTGAAATATTGTTGGATGTATTTTACTAGGGTGCAGGTTGGCCCGTGAGTGGCACAGGGACCCAGGGAACCCAAATCTCAAAAGCTTTTAAAAATGTAGAAGTATTTTGGTGAGTGCTAAACTATGAATCATAATGATTATAAATTGTGGCCATACTGGGGAAAAAAAACAACAACAACAAAAAAAAACAACAACTTTGTTGTGCCTAATATGTATAGTATGAAGGTGGTGTGTGTGTGAGTGATGGAGGGAGTCGGAGGGGGCCGATGGCACTGATTGGCAACCCCACTTCAGTCAGTCTGCCCCGAGGCAGCTGTGACTACAAATAGTAGTTTACCACCAGTGAGTGTGGAGTGAATGAATAGTGCTCTGTGAAGTGTTTTTGAGTGGCCAGAAAAGGGCTATATAAAACTGATGCATTATTATTATCATCATAAATGCTTTTAACAGTTTCATTTTTTGCCAACTTGGAGTCATATTAAAGTTACTGTCTGCAGGTTTATTTGATTGTGTTTATTTTTAAGTAGATGGTAGATGTGAAACCTGCAAACACTTTAAAAAGCAAGGACTCTTCAGACTCTAACAACTTGTTTAGTTAGGGAATGCATGTTAAAGGTGCACTATAATTTTTCTGGTGTCTAATTGTTTCCACAAATATGTTACAGTTTGTCTGGAATGTTTATTAATTTGTTTTTCATTGCTCAAAAATACCTTGAGAGACTGGCATTCTTCATCTCTCCACAGATCTGACCTGTAACTTATCTCTGCTTCATTTTCAAAATTTTCCTTTATTACTATAAACATGAAGCAGTCGTTTTAACAGAAGCTTATTCTCAGGGGCCCCGGGCTTTGTCCTGTGTGTGTATTGTGCGTCTGCCCCATTGGGGTGCTGTTGTTTGGTCCTCCTGGGGTGTGGTTGCGTGCCTGTCTCTCCGCTGTGTACTTGAGCACCTCTTCTCCAAGTATGGTCACTATGGGGCCGAGCTGTCGCTAGGGGCCTTTGGTGGAAATTAATGAGCGACGTCCAAGGGCAAAAAAGAGGAGACAGCTGGTCCTGTCAGCACCCACCCCAACAGCAGCACCCACGGGCCTGTGCATGGAGAGGGGCAGGGTGAGGGACCCAACCTCAGCATAGGTGTGTGTCGTTATTAAAGGGAGGGTGTGGAAGATTTAGATTGGAAATTCAATAAACATGGTGATAACTGTGTCCCCAGATATATGCACTGTTAACAATCGTAATGATGATTTATATGGTCACATTTTCCACCTTCATGCCACTCAAAGCACTTCACATCAAGAAACCACTCACCCATCCGCACACATTTACACAACAACGTACGCAGGCCTAGGGATGAGGGGTATTAAGTGTCTTGCCCAAGGACACAATGACAGCATTCATCTGTGGGAGCTCAAATCACACTGCCAACCTGTGGGTTGATGGATCTGACCGCTCAACCAATGATGCTTCTGTCGAGAGTGGGATTTGAACCACCAACCTTCAAATATTCTTATTATTATTCTTAATTACATTAAAAATAATGATCAAGTTGTTCATGTCATTGTTCATCAGTAGTGTTTTAGAAGCAAAAGGAGCCTCACATGAGTTTCTCAATTGGATTGCCAGTTTCAACACTGAAATTCTCCAATGTCACTCTCTGATCTGGATGGTCATTACCTAAACCCATGCACCTCCAGACAATCCTCCATCAGTGCTAGTGCAGCCTCTGCAGCTCAGTGAGCGAATTCTGGAGGTTCAGATCTTTCTCATGAGACATGGCCTGTCCACATACTGAGAACAGAAAAAAACTTGTATGTCCTCTGTATACACTGCAGCCCAGGTTCAGTTGAGATTGTAGTACCTCTTTTGAAAACAGTAATAGCTCTGGCTACATGACCTCCTTTTAAGTGTCATCCAGTGAACTACATGTTTTGTTAGAAGCATAAGCAATTCCCGTATCTAAGTCTTTGCTCAAAAGTATGAGTTCAAGTTTGGGCAATAGTTATTAAAAAGTTATTGTAAGTTATTAGTTACAGGGAAGACAGTGGCTTGAGTGGTATGCAGTTATTTGACCCCAGGTTGACCAGTCATTGTGTCTTTGGACAAGACACTGTTTTGTGTATGGATGATTGTGGAGAGTGAGGGTGTGACTGGTGCTGCTCCACTGGGGCAGAAATAAACATTATTTACCATTTGTTTAAAACTCAGTTTATCAGATAGGATGTTTTCAATTATTTTCAATCAAGTTTCAGTCACGTTCATCCACTGTATGTTTTTCATATGAAATCACAGAAAACAGCATTTTTAAATGATTTGTGTATCTATAACTTTCCTTTTAGCATCCTTATTTTAAACTCCTTAAACCTGAGCACCCTTCGTTTCATGCAGATGTCCTCAGTGTCAGTAATGGTCCTTTTCTTCTCTCACAGGTTTTGTTGTGTTGACTGTGAGGAGCCACCACATTTTGATGGCTAAAGTCTTTGAGTACATGATGAATAAATGCTTTGGACCAAGGACTGTACTGATGTCTTTAGGTCAAGAAAAGTCACTAAAGAACCGGCTGGACACATTTGATTGGATTTTAAACAGCGAAGGTTATCCATTTTGTCCAATTTTATATTTCATTGCCATTAATTCAAATGTATTTTCCTTGTTCATGTAAACGCCTTTTCACTTAATGCTTTGCCAGATCAGATACAATGGACTTCAGTTGTCATTTAAAAACTATTCTAACAATGAAAACGTTTAACCTCACATGACCCTAAAATAAATATTGTACGTTTGACCTTTGACCTTCTTTCAGCCTCTGTACATTTAACAAGTTCTGTACTTTCAGACACATATGTTGAATAGAACCAGCTGAGCTAATTCATCCATTTTAATGACATGAAATGAGGATTCTCTGTTACAGGATTAGCAATACAACTCCCATTGAAAAGGATTTGTACAAGAATTTTTAAAAGGTGTGTGTCCAGAGTGTGCTATTAAACTTATCTATCATGCATTTATTCAGTGGCAGGTGGGAGAATTAATGCCATATTAGAAAAGTTACATAATGCAACTTTAACTTTTGTTTACCCCCAAAAATCATTAAATTGTCGATTAATATATTGAAATTTGTATGTTTTATTTAATTGTATTATTTATTTAATTTTAATTCAATGTGGAAATTTATGACCACTCAAAAACACAAAAACAAAGCAAACACTGCAAATGATTGTACATAATTACATTTTTATCTTGCACAATATAAAAGAAAACTAATATTCTACTTACAGAATTATTTGTGTATTTTTTGTGTGTATTTGTGTACAGAATTATTTGTGTATTTTTTGTGTGTATTTGTGTATTTTTGTGGTACAACTTTGAGAATTTCTACCATTTGTATTCTACATTCTAAAAGCTTTCTCTTTCGCTGTAAAAATGTACATTAAGATTACATTAATTTAGTAAAAGTATGTTATTAAAGCCGTCCTAACTCTAAATGCCCCCTCTCTGTGTATATGCTGCAGCAGTGTTAAACAGATCACTCCTCCTCACACGGTCTGAGCGCGCTCCGTCCACCCCTCCACCGCTATGTAAATGAGATGTGCTAATGAATGTTTTCTTTCAGCACATACGAGTGTCGCACTAAGTATGCCTCCTATGCCCACCTTGGCTCTTACTATACAGCCGGAGTGTGCCAGGCATTCACAGTAAATGAAAATACACCCCAGCCAAACCACGCCAGGCATCCCACTCTTAACAAGCTGCACAAGCGCTCCCTGGCATGGCCGCTATGTGCACAGATATCCTGAGAATGCCTGTCTTAGACCCAACCGCTAAGGCCTGCTAGTCAATTCACATAAAATGTCCAAAAATATGAAGAAACTATTACCTGCATTTTGATTTCTATTACGAGATCGGAGGCACAGCAGACACATGCACCAAATATTTTAGGAATTGATTTGTGAAAGAAAGGAGTATATCAGATAATGTGTAAGAGCATAGAATGATTTAAGAGGCTCTTGGCTTATGCCTGACACCGGTGAGGTACAGGAATATTTTAGTTTCAGTTGAAGAAATATCAATCTTTGGTATTTTATGAAAATTATTCAATGGGTGGACCATTCTGATGTCTCAATTTGAACATTTATGTAATACATGTTTTTGATGAGGTCATTCACATGAAAAATCTACACACTTAAAACAGTCCAGTGCATTTACAGTTACAATTAGAAATAACACATCATTTTTACACCACTGTTTATGAAATAATGAGGATTTTTTTTTTTTTTAAACTGTATTTCAGAATCAGAATTACTTTTATTCACTCCCAAGGGAAATTCTTTTCATTAAGGACATGTAGCCGATCAGCAGAAGAAATGAGAAAAGTAAAATAAAATATCAGTGTCACAATAAAAAATAAAGTAGCCTACTTTTATTATCACCTAAACCCCTGGTGAATGGAGAAAATAAACTGTAGGTCCCCTGCCCATACTTACATGTTTATGAATAAGACGTGATTTTACAACAATTACATCAAATAAGCAAGTCCTGCATGACAGAATATATTTAATTTATAAAATATTACGAATCCGAATATTTTTTGATACAATGTGATATTGTATAAAGCAGTGGCCTGTGTGTGTGTGTGCACGTGTGTGTGTGCATGTGTGTGTGATTGGTCGATACTGGAAACTCCTCCATTTGCAGCGGAGGTTGGAGTGGTGTTAAAAGTGTGCCACATTGACTGGATTGTGGCTCTGTGCTCCACATATCTCAGAGCAATGCTTCGCTGCTCTGTAACACTCTGTGGTGCTTTGTACGACTCTGTGCTGCTCTGTAAAAGTCTGTGCTGCTCTGTAAAAGTCTGTGCTGCCCTGTAAGAGTCTGTGCTGCTCTGTAAAAGTCTGTGCTGCTCTGTAAAAGTCTGTGCTGCCCTGTAAGAGTCTGTGCTGCTCTGTAAGAGTCTGTGCTGCTTTATAAGAGTCTGTGCTGTGCTCTAGAAGAGTCTGTGCTGCGCTGGGCTCTATAAGAATCTGTGCTCACACGTATAGCATTACAAAAACATTAAAGGTGTATGTAACATTGGACTGTAAACAACCTGTATGTATGTTGTTTCTTTGTTTAGAATGGTCCAAAGTATGGCATTAAACTTATTAATCTTCAGAATTAGTAAAGTTTATTGTCATTGTCTATGAACAGAATTCACAAACTGGGAATTTGCTTCGGGAATAGGTTGCAATAAAAATTAATGTGAACGAAAAATAAAGAAGAAATAAAATTGGATAAACATGTGGAAAAAAAATCGAAAACTGCAGTTTTTCTGACTAGTACAGTGATAGTGAATAGACAGAGCAATTTACATTTTCACATAAGAATTCAGTTCACAGCGGATATTTAATACCCAGGAGCATTAAATCTTGAAAGTTCAAAATACTCTGTTGCCCCTTGTGATATCATATAGTGGTAGTTTTCAATTTAACAGCTAATTTTACCTTTAGTTCAGTAGAGATGGGCAAATCCAGGTCTTAAATAATCCATGATTCTAGTGAAAATATATGGAGTGTAAAAAAACCCACAGTGGAGCACTTCCTGTATTACCGAAGAGGAACAGTGTTTTCAGTTTAAGAGAAGAACTCAAATATGCAGGGTTTGTTTGTTAAACATGTGTGAATGAAACAAAATACAACTCAAAATATGTTTGTGATGAGAAAACAAGATTATAACATACATCAGAAAATAGCGTAATATGGGCTCTTTAACATTTATGACAAAACTACTGAAATACGAACAAATCTACAATAATAACCTGCATTTCAGAACATATGGTTAGCTGTTTTCCCATTAAAAACAAACACATACGTATAGTCTAAACTTGTTTACACTATGGATTTGATAACCCATTTCCACACATGCGCTATTGAGTCATTTAGGGTCTGTTGCCGTGAAGGACATTCGAATGTTCTGTGGTCTTCTATAATTACCGACAGCGTGTACGTTTGTGTAACCCCAGCTACAGATCATCACCAGATACACTTTATAAATAATCTCTGCAGAGACATAAACTTTTACAACCAACCAACACATTTCCTGTACACAAATTAAGTACTACATGGGTACAAGTGATAGTATTTGTGCAGGTAAAGTATATTGTAGCCTGTGTACTCGTGTTTGTGCGTGCGATGGTGTGATGTCAGTTCAGATGTGATAAGTTGATGGATGTTTTGGGGGATGACACTCGCTGGACATGCCAAATACTTAAACATGATACTGTGGTCTCCGGGTGGATTCAGTTTCAACACACTGTGGTAGTGTGATATGCCATGTGTGTTAAATTAACTATGTGTAAGGCAGTAAGGCACGGGAAAGAGAAAATACATGTAATAATAGTAAAGACTGAAGACCTCACAGATAATGTCAGTGAAAAGATGGTTGCACAAGCACAGAAAAAGGGCCATGAGTGTCATTTTAGAATCACAATCACAGTAGGGTTTGGGTATTTCACTGGAAGAAATAATAATAGGGAAATGGTTTTATATATATGTGGTTTAATTATAACTGCACAATCTTTCCATTAGATTTGATGTCTTATTTTTAAACTTGGGAGCCAAAAACAGAATGTTCCAGTAAATATCTCAAATAAAAAATATAAGCAAAGTTATGTAATTTCCACTGAGGGTTACGCGGTATAAAGCAGCTTGTGCAGCCTAGGAAATTGTTCATATTTATCTTAACGTTGATTTATGCATTTGTTTATTTAACAAAATGTACATTAATAAAACTTTCTGCAAATGGAGCAGAATTAACAGCGATTTTTCATCTGCAGTTCCTGGACAGATATTAAAAAGTCACCCTAAAAACTAAGACACAATATAATGCAATATAATTCAAAAGTATACACAGTTATAATAGTGGATTTAGGTGTTTGATAGACTCTAAAAACCTTTAAAATGCTATAATAGTGCATTAGAAAGAATAGAATAGTATAATGTCCATATTACTAAATTGAAAAGGTAAAAAATTATACACAAATGCAGCCGTAGTCTACTGTAGTTGATCATGAAATATACCATGGCACGTATGTAACAATCTTTTTAGTTTCTCAAACTAAAAGCACCCAAAAAGTATCTTGCATAACACCCCAAACCCCTATTCACCCCCTTGTACATCACCATTATGTGAGATTCCAGTATTAGTGGATCATAGCACAGCACAGTAAGTATATTTGTGGCCACTCCTCCCTGACCTCCAGATGGCAGCGTTTGGCAATGAGGTCACTGTCCTGCATTTGGACCGTGGTGTGAGAGAGACACCTGCCTCAGCCTGACAGCCCCGGGACGTCCTCATGAATCACTGATCATGTGCTCCCCCTGCCCCCCGTCCCCCTGTCCCTCATGTCCCAACTTAGAACCAGCCCCAAAACAGAGCACTGCTGTGGGGAGAAAATAAAGAGGTAATTATAAGTCACTGGAGACAACAGAATAGAACTTCACATGTAACTATTCTGGTAGAAGATACAGCACATATAACATATTATGGTAAGGTTACAGGTCAGATCTGTGAAGAGGAAACCCTCCTCAAAGCTACAATACAGGTTTTTTAAGGTAGAAAAGTTAAATATAGTGCACATGTAACGTTTAACACACACAAGCATGAACAAATAGTTTATTAATAATAGCAACAAGGCTTACTCAGTGGATACCCTAACACTTAACCCTAACCTTTACTCAGCCTGAATCTTTCTTAATAAACTATTAGTTCATTATGAATTAAGTCTTTGTTCATGCTTTATTAAGACTAATTCAGATAGTGTTAGTCTTAAGTGTTAGTTGTGGCTGAAAAGTGTTATCCTTTAATAAAATAAAATATGTGAATGGCATGGATGTGTGTGTAAATATATATAAGCACACATTTATTATTGTAATGTGTAACAGTTCATTAGCTGTGACGTTGTAACCAGGACAGTTTGGTGGTGTTTGGTGTTAACTGGGACATTTCAGCGTCCCGAGGAACTGTTGGGGCATTTCATGCGAGAAATGCAGCTGAGATGAAGACTGACTGATGCTCGCTGTGGCTGTAGCCGTGAATGTTTTAATCTAAACCTACAGAGAACCTGATATTTGCTAATTAGCCCTGGGATAATGTTACGTCGGATGTTAGCCAACTGACTACCACTATGTTATCTAACATATAGGTGCAATTTCCCGTTCAAAGGAGGTGTTTCTACACAATATTATACAGCAGCGTTCGGTTCCCGAATTCAAGACATTTTTACAATAGATTTTAATTAACCCACTTGTTGGTCGCTGTTGTAGCTCCTTGTGCTATTACTCTGTTTTTACCCTCTGCTACAAACTTGAGCATGCGCAGTCTTGATCCTGATCGATGTTTCTTCTGCTCGATGGATAATGTCTGTGAAGTGATGATGTATTTTTGACAGTAAAGTTCCGTATGTGAATTCGTGTTCGTACTGATGAAAGCGTATTCGTAAATTTTCATTTCGTGATTGTAATTCATGACGTCGTAATTTTTCAATTCGTATTCTGATGGATAAAATACACACAATATATTTTATGTACGACTGGACTCATTTGAGAGTTTACAAATATTTATTTCATGCGCAACTACAGCCAAATATGCACGGATTTCCCAAATACGCACGGATTTCTATTTTATGCGCACGAATATTTTTGACAGCTTTCTTACTCCATATTAAAGTTGCGTTCATTAAATCAAAGCCTGGCTCCTGCTGCGTCCAAGGGAAGAGTTTTCTCTCAGGTTGGGTCATTATTTCGTCCTCTGTGTTGGTCACAGACTGTGTTCTATAGGAGTCTATGGTCGCGGTGTGGACTGTGGGACTCTGCGCTACACTGTGTCCGGGAAGGTGGCCGCGCTCGTGCACGAGTTTCAAATGTATAATATTGTGGAGAATAATGAGTGGAATAAACAGCCCTTCTCCGTATTTTGGCGAACCAAACACTTAAATGCGCAAATCTGAAGGTAATTCTTCTATATACGTGGATTTTCTGATCAAACACTTCCTCAAACTCTGTTCACTTCTGCTTCTCTCCACGAGTGTCGCTTTTTCCCCGTGAATCCAGACTTTGCGTAGAACTTACAGGAGGTCTCGAGTTAGCGTAGAGTTAAGCAAAGAGCCACGCCTTAGTTTTATAAATACCGCGGTTGGCGTAGGAAGCGCGCACGCACGGATTTTTGCGTAAGCAAGCTTTATAAATGAGGCCCCAGACCTAAAACCAGAAATCATCAAAACCTAATTATTCGCTCATCTCATTCTGCGCTTATTTCCTCTAACCTGTCATTAATTACGGTCTGTGTAATTGCACAAAGAAGCACATCACATTCTTGTACCCGGGCCTCTTTTTGTAATACACACTGGCCACTTTTATCGAACAAATATATTCCATCACCCGGGAGTCAAGAAGCCATCCTCCACCTTTTCAAATCGCCGCAAAAATTGTAAAGCATTTGATGAACATTTCTTACATTTTAATCTTTGTGCAAATTGGGAGTGGTAAACTGAAAAATGGTCTCTCATCCGGCAACAATGGCTGCTCTTAATTAGGCCATCCTCATTATAGTATCAGTTATATGTCCTTTTAATGAGAAGACACACGCGCATAACACTGTCTGGTTTCTTGCGCTTTCTTTAGGCTACGTTTTTTTTTTTTTTTTTTTTTTTTTTAACCCCATTGAATTGTAAGATAAAGACCAAAGAAGCAGCCTGGGTGATGAAAGAAGTCACCAAGGACCTAGGAGTCGGATAAATTGGCTTGTTAAGATGGCCGCCCATTCACTTCCAGGTGCAAAACAAAGTCAATCAAAACGGAGCTGGTGTCGCATTGGAAAACGAAACACACTTTGAGAGAGGGGGGTGTTCTTGTTGACCAATTCGATATTTTTTGTGCTTGTTTGGCGATTGTCACACGCAGAGACAACCCAAGGCCAGCGTGTCTGTGTATGAATGAATGGAGCGACAATGAAAAGCGTTGGATAAAAGGTGGCTGCACCCTATTACCAGATATTGTATGGGAGGGTTCGGAATATGAGCGCGGTGGTGGACAGGAGGGGACGGGACAGACCAATGCAGGGGCGGAGGGGGTGTAAAAGGGTGGGACAGCGCCTCTTGTCTGTCTCAGTCTCCAAGCAACTCACAATAGAAGGTCATGGGTAAGCAACAATACAGGGATACGGCGAGGAGCAGGATGAAGGCGCAAGGAGACATTACAGGCAGCAAATGAGGCAGGGATATCGCAGTGGTAACAATAATTTGGTGTAGGATTTACATCAGATGCCCTTCCCAACTCAACACCTTTATTTTAGAGCTTCTTGTGAGCTTTAATCCATGTTATAATGCTGTTACCACATCAAAAACATACCTGGAGTTTGTTTTGAATCATTCACACATGAAGCAGTAGATTTTATGTTAACAGCTACCTTTTACCTTTAATTCAGTAGACGCTGGCAATTCCAGGGTTGAAATTATCTAAATTATTCTAGTGAAGGTGTATGGATTTTAAAAACATAATGGAGCACTTCCTGTATGATTACATGTCATCACAAGATGGAAAAGAGTGTTTTCTGTTTGAGAAATGAGAAAAACAACATAATAATAAACATCAGAAAATAGTGTAATGTGGGACAGTTTGAAATTTTGGAGTATTGGAGACGTGTGGAGACACTTTTTTAAATATTCCATTCAGTCCCTGTATTTGCAGAGGTCACTAGTGCTAGGCTAGTGCATGTCAATGGCCATAGTTAGCCTGCCACTAAAAACAGTCTTACCCACTCCACAGAGCACCCGAAGCAAATGTGTTATTACACCAGACTGTTGATGTAAATGTCTGTGTTGATAGAATAATGTCTGAAATAAACCTGACTTTGCATCACATGAATTGTCGCATGTTGAGGGACTATTTTCTCATATATCAGTCCGCCGCTGCCAAGCTTTCTATCAGGAACTACAACTCGCTGCTGCTGCTCAGACATAAATCCTTCAAATGCAATGTTGGTTTTACTTCTAATATTGTTCTATTGACACAAATATTCACATCGACAGTCTGGCCTTATAAATGTTTTGCTTCGAGTGTTTTGTGGAGTGAGTAAGTCAGTTTTTAGTGGCAGACTAACTATGGCCATTGACATGCACTAGCTTAGCACCAGTGACCTCTGCAAATACAAGGACTGGGTGGAATATTTAAAAAAGTGTTTCCACATGTCCCCAAAACCCTGGCTCACTAGGAAATGAGGTCCTATGTCCAAAAATCTGAACTGTCCCTTTAAATTGTGACTTGAAAAACCTTCCTAGAGTCCACACCTTCACCACACTTATTTCAGTGCTGCCTTTAACCATCAGCTTGGCAAGTTGACCACCAGCATACATTGTTAATTAATATTATTTTAGATTAAGTGAAATAAACTTTTATGAGTTTTTAATGATAGCTTAATCAAAGTTGTATTTTGTTTGATCCATGCTTCTCTGAGTAATCCTGTATTGTCCTGAATTCAAGGCTACAGTGCTACAAAAAATCTCTGTTCACCTATGCCCTATTCCAGGAGTGGGCAATTATTTTTTCCATGGGGCCACATGAGAAACTGAAAAGTGAAATTGTGGAGGGCCGAGCCAAAATGCTTAACTCAATTCTGCATAATTCTAATTGTATTTCTTCATAAAAAGCAGTAAATGTTTTGACACGCTGGTAAGAGTTTATGTTATGAAAAGTGGGGTTGCCTTACAAAAAATGTCATTAAAAAACACCTCTAAAATAAAAGCAATGCATGCAAGAGGTAAAATTATAAACATGTTTATTTTGTAATTCCAAATTAGCTTAAACAGGCTGGTCCAGAGCTCAGGTCTGTACTATTCCCTCTCGTATTACACTATTTTCAGCTAGATAGAGTATGTTATAATGTATCCTCAGCATACATGGAGTTGTGTTTTGTTTCATTCACATGTTTAACACACAAACCCTGCATATTTAGGCTGAGTTCTTCTCTCAAACGGACAACAGCATGTTCAGGAAGTGCTCCAATGTGTTTTTAAAATCCATACACATTCACGAGAATAATTTGGATACTTTCAGCCCTGGAATTTCAAATCTCTACTGAACTAAAGGTAAAAGGAGTTGTTAACTTGAAAACTGCCACTACATGACATCACAAAGCATTTTGAGCTTTGGAGATGTAGATAGACTAATAATAAAAGGGTTACTCAAACATGTGTGAATGAAACAAAACACAACTCCAGGTATGTTCACGAGGAGGTAACAACATTCTAACATGGCTTAAAGCTCACAATTGTTTAATCAATTTCCATCAATATACACCTCTAACTGCTAAAAGTACCCATGATATGAATCCAGACAATGCATATTCAGTATTTGTCCACTGACTGTACCTCGCTATTGGACTATAACAGAAACATAATTATACAGCCTACAGTAAAGGCAGAGTAATTTTTCCATACTGGTGCTGTGGTGTGAATGGTGCAAACTCAAAGACCAGTCTTCCGTGAGAGGCAGTCCACAAGTGTCCTTATGAGCTGGATGATAAAAAAATGTCCATTGTCTTCTCAAGGCCAAACGGTTTAAAGCGGCCATGTTTTCCCCTTTAGCGCTTGATGGAGCTGTGCAGAATGGATGCTATTCAGTGCACTATAGGTTTTATTAAAGAAGTAGCGTTTTATAACTTTGTACTATCCACAAGCAGCCAGTTCAATGTCTATTAGTGGCGCTGCATTAAGAGGTATTAAGAAACCAAAACAATTTGCTCAAGGTTCAAGGCAGAAGAGAAGGTTTTCGCTAAAAGGATTGTCAAAGCCCAGCAAACAATCCAACTCTCCCTGTCCTTGGACTCAATATTCACTTAAGAGATTTTCCTTTCATTTTCATTCTTGTATTGAGCCAGGCCATAATGCCCTATAGAGGGAGCCGCACATCAATCCTTCACTTAAGCTTTTGTGGCGGTCCAGTCTTGAGCTGTGTCCTCTGCATTCTGGTCTCGCTGGTCAAACTACCTGCTGTCTGTGCGTGACTCTGGGCTGGAGCTTTGTGCTGTGGGAGGCCGAAGCAGGTTTCTTACACAAGAACTCTTCATAGCACCATAAGAAAGGGTAAAAGTCTGTTCCACAAATGAGATGGAAATAAAGAAACGAAGAATGTGAAAGTTTCTCACAGGAGGAGGCGGAGAGAGAAAGTATGTGTGGGTAAATACAGTTGGAACAAAATCAAGGTTATAACGTATGTTAAAGTATTGTCCCAATAAGCGACTTTGATAAAATAACTTTGAAATGTAATGTGTAATTTAATGGTGCCGTTCTGAACAGAGACAAAAATGTGAGGAGAACTTTTGCTGTATGGATGGCACACAGGCTTTAGTCACATCCATCAGTTGTGTTTGTATCACCCACATAACTGTTTATATTATCCACATGTAAGAAATATACATTGTAGTGGTTAAAAACGAATTTATTTCCTGTTTTTTGGTTCATTGTTGCTTTAAGAGCACTGCATCATATTTCTCACCTGATTCATCAGCTGGTTTCACTTTGTGGAAACCGTGTGACCTCGCAGCATTAGGATTCGTTCGCTTGACAGTAGATAGGTACTTTTTTATTTAACCAATCACTGCTGTTTGGTTGTGATGTATTTAATGCACCAAATCCCATAGGAAGAAGGGCAATAACGCCTTTTCACTTGATAAATTTCAAAAAACATTCTCTTTGTTCCAGCTTTAAATTCTCAATCTCGGGAATCGTTGCCAACACAGAATGTATGGTTTCGTCTACCACAAAAGGGACCCAGACAGGCACTTGAGTTTGACGTCATGACTTCACAGCTCACTGGCTGGTGCACCGTCTACAACTTTTCGGGTTCTTGCAAACCATCTTGTGTATTCCAATTCCTGATCTAGTTGCTGGAGAGAAATGAAATTGAGCAGAGGCACTAGGTAGCGTCAGCCTGGCTATCATATTTCATCATTGGCAGTAAAATTGTAGGTGTTACTGGGAGCTCTCTGGTGGCTTTGGGGTCTTAAGAAGCTGCTTCGCCAGCTTATTAGATAAGGCCGGCTCTGGTGGCAAAATGATTTCAAGATATAATTAAATCTGAAAACTGTTAAATCTGAAAAAAAATCAGTAAAATCAAAATTCAAGAAACACTCAAATTAAACCATTGCGAGTGACAGTTGTATTTGTGTTGTAGTTGTGTGGGTTGGGGGTGAAACTCGCCTGGACAAGAAGACTGAGCAGCTTACATGTGCACAGCTATCAAATGTAGTTCAATGTCAGTTTAAAACAAATATTGTGTATCGCAAAAATCTGCTCATTTATTTTGAATAAATAACTGAAAGTATTCCGATTAGACGGGTGTCACACATATGAACTTGTGTATCCTAAAAAGTGAGAGCTATATTTGAAAAGATTAATACTATTCTTTTAATTAGCTGAAATGTTGTAAAAGTTGTGCCACAGAACTGAGCCTTATTGAAGCCAAAATAAAAGGGCCATTTGAAGCATAATACGGAGTGTGTTTTACCTTGGCTGCATTAAAAGCTGAATGCTGCAGGTGTAAAAGGCGCATTGTGACTAGTAAATATTGTTTTGTTTATTTCCTTGTATACACTATTCTCTGTATTGTGGCGCTGACAATCTCGAGGTGACATTCGAGGACCCGCTGCTTTGTGCCACGTGAGAGAATGAGCAGATCCACAAACAAAACTTTTAAAGTGTGAGTCTGACATCTGCACTCTTTCACTTTTCAAGATCACTTATCAGGCTAAGAGAAAGGGCACCGCATTGTATCTCCACTAACATCACACACTTTTATCAACCAAGGTTCGAAATATAAATATGCACTTGAGAATGTGGAGAAGTAAAAAATAAATTAAGTACAAGGTCGGGGAAAAAGGCAGGAAAAACATAAAATGGCGTCCACGAGACAAGAGTGACAAATTAAAAATCTGACTTGAACTATAAGCACTATTGAGCAGAGGCTGAGGATGTAAAGGGACTGTCGTCATTCTTGTGTGTGGCCAAGGTGATGGGGAGTCAGTCAGCCTCGTGGAGATGCTCTATTCTAACACCTTTTATGTTCAGTCAATGAGCGTCTTTTATCCTCCAAGAATGTGTTTGTGAGTTTAATCAGAAAAATTCCACTTATGGGGGATCTTTTCACAAGGCTTTTCTGCATCAGAAAAACATACCAGCTAACGCATCTTCATCCCCTTTCAAGAATATCCGAATATTTCTGATGTTAATGACTTGAAAGAGGGGTGTGACTTTAGCGATGTTAACCAGTGTGAAATGGCAGTTTGTCTTCTGCAGCCACTACAAAAGTCTGTGTGATACCAGGCCTGTCATAATAATTACTATACGGACTTATTTATAGAACAATAACCGGGGCTCAGTATTTATCATAGGTACTTTTTCTTTTTGTTATTTTTGTTGTAATACGATAAGATTAATGATACCATCTATTTGAAAAGGTTTACTTTATTTTACTCTTAATCAGTGACAAAAAGTAGTTGGATACTTTCAACCCTGGAATCGCCAATCTCTACTGAATAAAAGGTAAAAGGTAATGGTTAAACTACCACTAGATGACATCACAAGGTGGAACAGAGGATTTTGAGCTTTGGAGATGTAGACAGATATAGATAAAGTGTTACTCAAGCTTGTGTGAATGAAACAAAACACAACTCCAGGTATGTTTTTGATGAGCTAACAGTATTATAACATGTCTTAAAGTTCACAAGAGTCCATTTAGTGTAATACAAGACCTTTAACAATACTTTGTTCATACTGCGCTACAAGATGCAATTACAACTGTTCTCACAGGTTTCAAAATTGTTTAAGAGAAATATGTCAAGGCAAATCAGAGAAAACAGATATAAAATTGTAAAATAATCAACATAAAAATATTAGCTATCATTTCTGATAATGCCCATCCAAAAAGATACAAAGAAAAAAGTCATATTGCGTGAGTTCTATTGCACAAAGGAGCCTTCTCTCTTTTACTACAGTCTCCATAGACAGCACTGTATGGCACAGGTCAGCCACTAAATGAAGAGTGTAGAATGGTGAATATAAGCACCACACAAGAGCCTCTTCACCTCTTTGATTTAGCTCCACAGTGACCCTTGATAAAACAATCACACATCAAGTAGTGTGCATTCATCCACACATGTATGGCATAATACAGCGTGCTCAGTTATGGAGGACTTTTAAATGTCCTACAGTATGACTGATCTTATACAGTTCTATGGTATAATCCTGCAGCCATGTTTTATAGTTTCCCACTTCAGACCACTAAATGCTTAGTCCCACCTTGTGATGTCAGTAGGTAGTGTTTTTAAAATCCACCTTTACCATTTTAACCATGTTAATGCGATACTTTACAACAGCAACTCCTGACCTTTTTTCTTTTAAGAAACTTTTTTCAGGGACTGGTAGACAGGGGTCCAGTAATAATTTTTAACAATACTTTAAAAAACTCATGTTTGCTATTTACCAGTTTCATTTGCGCTATATTTTTAGAGTAAAATACAGATATAAGGTGGTAGACTATAAAAAAGAAGTAAAAATTATTTTAAACATACAGAATATTTTCCTCTGGGGCCTGGTACCAAATACCCAAGGGCCGGGTTGTACAGCATTATATGATCTACCTTTGTCAACAAAGAGTCAATGATGATGAGAAATGTTCCAAATGATTTGACCGCATGTGCCCCTGATACATGTTTGAATCAAAAGATCAAACTACACCAAGTTTCAAAAAAATGTTTTAAAACGAAAAATGAAAAAAAAAAAAAAAACCATAATTATCACTAATCATCAAAATGAAAAGAAATGTATTGCTTTCAAATGTATTAGAAGAAAATGTTTAATTATTCAGTCAACGCTAAAATGTTTTAGAACGACTTTTATCTCTTATTTATTGTCATCCAGTAACTCTGAATTCTAACAAACCCAAACTTTGAGGAAGCTTCTATCCTAGTGTGACCAGAATTGAAATCAAACCTCCAAAATGATTGTGATGTGGATATAACAAAATGGATTTTAAGCTGCATTTGTATTGCTTAGTGATTTTTTATTGTCCGAGGCCTTCACCTACAGTGTTTCTGATCATTTAAGCGTTGTCTGAAAATGAAAAGAGAAGAAAGAAGAAAAATGACTTTCTAAAAATCAATGCTGCTGTGGATTGTAGACAGTGAAGGTGAAACTCAATTAGTCACAAAGACCTTGTCTTTCCTCACAAGGGACTTCACTTTTCAAGTTAGGGGAGGAGACAGGGGCAAAGGCGTCTGTTGTCCCAAGCCCCAGGGTAGGGCGCACAGTTGGATCCTATTCCTATTCAGTTATATTGGACAGGGGCCTAAGTATGGCCTATGTGAGGCTTCTTATCTGCCACTATATACAATATTATACTGTACTATACTATAATATATAATATAATTAGGATTAGAGGGGTAAATGTAGTAGACTAGAGCTAAATTGTATAAATGGTGCCTACTGTGACTTGTGTATTACATTTTTATTAGTCATTCTTATTTATTTAATAACTGATGTAGCAACTCATCTTCACTTCATTCCGTCTTTTGTTTGAACCACAGATTGTTATTATAGCGGAGGCAGAGGAGCGAGGCAATGGTTTGCTGCCTCCTTGTGGAACTTAACATAAGTGCAGGAAAACGGCCTACTTGCTCTTCTAAACTGCTATGTCAATTGACGCATAAAAGACATTTTAAAAAAATAAAACAAGATAACAAACAAGATAAAACAAAGCTATAGCTATAGATAAATAGATATAGATATATAGATAAGTAGTAGGCCTACAAGAAAGCTGAATATTCTATTTAGATTTTTTATTTTATGTCTATTATTCAACCTGAGTCTCTCACAGGGACGAGGAGGTGGTGTCAGCTGAGTTCTGGTTAAACATTGGCCCAGAGTTTGCCTTCCGCCTTCTGTTGTTTTTACACTGACGCTGCAGCGATTGTTGCCGCCTTTATTGACTCAGTAATTAAAGTATTTTAACCTGTGGATTCTGTCATCATCACACACGCTGTACCATCTGGCCCTGACTGCGCACATGCTCCTCAAATGGATTTTACCTGAGAACAGATAACATATAAAAGGCGATGCAGGAGGGGGAGAAGGGAAGGTGATACGGACATTTAAATATTTCTATGTACTTATGTACTACTTATTATTCAAAATTTCTTTCTCACAGTGTAGGGCAAAATAATCGATTTCTCCTCCAACTTTTATGTATTATTGCTAAAAAGATATAGTAGGAAACTATAAAATATTATATATTAATTGACTATTGACTATTGACTATTGACTATCTTTTTCTGGTAGTGGGTCTGCACCCATTTATCCATGCCTCCTTGCTTATTAGTCAATAACAGGTGGTACAGGTGGTTTTATTACCAAATATACACTGAAAAATTAGCATTCTCGCAGTGAGCCAGTGTGCCTTTCCAATTGAAAAATAAACATTCTTTTGACTGTGGTGATATAATTGTATATATATTTATGTTTCATATTTGCACGATCATGTTATATTGTTAATCTCAAGTGACTTTAGTAAAAGAGAAAAAGAGAAAATCCATAATTTTTTTCCTTTTGGCATGTAACTTAGCACCAGTCTTTTGGAGTTATGTTTCGTAATCATATTGTGGAGAATATTCATGTTTTAATGTAATATTCCAAAGGCACCAATGATACAAGTCCTTAATAAATATAGAAAAATTGGGTAGATTTTTGCAGATTCCTCATTTAATTTACAATTCTTCAAAACATCTTACAAATAGCTCTCATCTTAAGTGTGTAGTCTGCAGTCTGTTATTCCAACAGGTCTAATTTTGTAACAGTTGACTTCACTGCACTCCCCCAGCCCCCATAAACACAGTGTTAATGGGGGGCAGTGAAGACACCAGGTCGTGCACCTCAGAGACTGATGGGACGCGCTGCTGCTGCTGCTGGGACAAGATGGCGTCCTGAGAGGAGAACGAAGAAGAGCCACTGAACATGCAGGGGGCTGTGACGGACAACAGGGAGGGACCTAAGACACACAAGAGTAAGAGAACAAGAGTAAGTAAGAATGAGACATGTTCACACATTCAAATAATCACTTGTAGTCTATGCTTTCCCTGAAGAATACAGTATATACACTTGATGCAAACTGTCAGAGAAAGCACCCCTAACCACTGCTGGAAGTATTGCATTTTGTTACTTAAACCAACACTAAGTGGCACTTCACGATACCATGGAAACAAAGTTGAAACCATACGTTGGAACATTCTCCGTGTCTAAAGAGTTACATGATGAGATATTAAGAGTACATATCCATGTTGAAGTAAAACTACCCAATATCCAACATCCAGACTGTCTCCTAACTAATATTATATTAGTTATTCATTAATACAAATATTATACAGACACATCTAAATGTATAAATGAATTTGTAATGCCATGTTGAAAAGCCCAACCCAGTTTGGGAAAAAAAAATTACCACTAGTTACACACTAATCCTCCTATCTTGTCATTGTGACTGCATTGTCCCTTCCAATTAAACAATTTAATTTGTATACATCATATTCTACACAAGATTTACAATGACACAAGGCTCATCATTAGATTTCCATAAAACAAAATATAATACTCGAGGTGTAACCCACACTCATGTTGACGTGTGGTGCATGGGCATGTTAACATGTGATGCTCTGCTCTCACCCGTGGAGTGCTCCGACTCGCTGTAAAACACAGTGCTGTTGTTTTGCGGGTGATTTCTCCGAGCAGGTTCAGAGGGTCGTGAGCCTCAGAGAAAGACCCAAATGCTCTCAGACTGCTCACACTGCTGATCACTGACACGTGCTGATCCAGTGAGGTCATCCTCTCCAAACATGGGCTGTTTCCATAGTAACCTACAAAACACAGACACACCTGCTTTTTAAACATTGCTTTAATGCCTGGTCACTGTTGGATAGTAGATTTATGTATTATTATGCAGCAATAAATGAAGATGAAAAAAGGTCACTGAAGTGTTACAGTGTGAGGGATTTGCACCAAATGCACTCTAACTGTTTGTACACATCAAACTTACCACTGTGAGCGGTTGCTGCAGAATAGCCGCTCTGTGCACTCTGTGCCCCAAACCCAAAGGCCTCAGAGTCCATGATATGAGTCTGGTCCAGTCCTGGTTCAGGGTGGTGTGGTTCAGACTCAGAGGCGTAGCTGGAGCGAAGGGGCCCATAAGAGGGCACAGAGCAGGGGGCAGTTCTGGTGGAGGGTGGGGCAGAAGTGTGGCTGAAGAACACTTCTTTACTGAGGGGCTGTTCACTGAAAGAGGGGTAACGACAGACAGAGTATCCCAGCGAGGAGCTCTGGGAGGGGACAGAGGACACACACTGGCTCTGAGGCCTGCCGGAAAAAAAAGGTATTCCAGAATTATGTTAAGGAAAGCTGAGGCGACATATCCTAGAGACTTTTATTTAAATACAGTTGTTTTGTAGACATTTTCACATCTGTAGTTGACCTGAGAGACAGTTGGTAGTTAGATGCCTGGCTGGTTGGAGGGAAGTACCCTGCTCCACTCTGAGGTAAGCCCTGATACAGGGTTTCTGTGTAGGAGGAGCAGGGGCTAGGCTGTGTTAGGGTGCTGAGTGACGACTGGCATGAGGATGATGAAGATGTGGAGGAGGAAAAGGTCAAAGGTCGTGCTGCCATGGGACCCTGGTTTATGACTGAGCCACGGTGCACTACTCCCACTGGAGAGATAGGGGGCGTCATGAGTGTCCCGCTCACTTGTGAGAAGTCCACTTGGGAACCTGGGAAGAAAAGAGCAAAAGTTGCTCTAAATGTCCACATCAAAACAGAAGACCCAGTATCTAACAGACAGCAACATTAACTATTAATTAGGCTACTCGTTTTTAAGATTATAGTCCATAAAGTATATAGACTATTTTATTATGGGCATAAAGCCCATATCAACCAAGGGGTCAGGAATAGAGAACACAACTTTCATGTACTATATGCTGCATGTACTTAACCTAAGTGAGTAATCCAGTGCCTCAGAAGTATTCTAATGATCTAAATGAAATTATGCTGTTTTTACCTGTTAATGTAAACATGGATGGTTCAGTGCCCAGGTAAATGTTTGTGTCTGCTGCAGGCTGCTGCTGACTGCTCACTGAAAACACATAGGACTGTTCCACCAAAGACTCATTCTTCACTGATTGGTCAGAGACCGGATTTGCTTTGTTGCGATTCGCCAGAAAACAGGAACTGGGCGATGCCATAAAAGCTGCTTTACTTGCATCTAAACAAATAAACAAATAAAAGATAAACATATAAAATACAAATATAAAACATAGTGTAATGTAAGGTGTGCATGTCTGTCTGTTGTCAGTCTACATCATTACATCTTAAATTGTGAGTTTTACACCACATCTTTGGTTACCTGCATTTTTCATGTATTTGTCAAGGAGATTGCGCAGTTCCTGTTCCTTGTCATTGTTAAACTGAGTTTCCAAAGCCAAAAGGATGTACTCGTCCAGCAACATCCGGATCAGGTGAAAAGAGCCTGAATCAAAGTAACACACAAAAGGTACAATGAATATTTCCTTGTTGTTCTGTTGTAGGCTACAGTAAGCAGTAAAAAGCAGTAAAAAAGTAAAATCTCCAAAGGTTCAGTGTTTCCTTCACATCTTACCAGTCACTTCAATTACCTATTAAACCATTGTTACTTGTTGATCTTAATCCAAATATTAGTCCAACCTCCCGGTGACTGTCCTGGTGTATTGTGTGACCCCTGACCTTTAGGCTGCAGCTCTGTGACCTCTACGTGGTCGTGCTCAGAGGCAGAGTGCCACATGTTCGTGTTTATTCACGTCCACAAAGTGTTTGAGTTTGAGCAGAGAAGCACACGCCACACAGATAAGAGCTGTTTGATCAGGCCTGCACTCCCCATTACAATTTATGGTGCTATTGTGGCAATCTGCTGCTGATACTGGAAGCCCGCCGTTTTATCCAGTTTATTGTGAACACAGTATAATCTTCGAATAGATAACTCAATAAAATGGGTAGAGGAAAATTTGTCATGTTTTGTTTTTTAAACAAAAAGATGTGTCATGTAAATGTATTACATTGCTTCTTACCAAAACTGGAGGCATTATTTAGGGTTAGATTGTGCATCACTCTTGCTCCAAAAAAACTCCACCTCAGTAAAAAGTCCTGAGCTCGTTTCTTCACTGAACGGCCACTCTGTTTACCAGGCTGGGATCAAGAAGAAAACAGCATTAATCAGACAGAAACTTGAGAATAATACTGTAAACACACAGAGTAACTGCTAGCCTGTACCTTGATGACTTTGTGCTCCAAAACAGTGTCTAACCATTCAATGAAAGATTCAACTGTGGCATTTTTCCTCAGCAGCTCTTTAAGCTCATGAAACACACTCACTGAGTCATCTGTACAGAGGAAAGAGTATTGACAATCACAATGATGGTCATGTGACATTTGCTGTAGAAGAAAAGAACTGCATTGATTATTCATATATGACATCTAAGTTAGGCCTCTAAATACTACAGTATATTGGAAATATTATTATTGTGCGTACTTTCTTTTTTTCTTCATAGTTGTGGGGAATTTTTTGTTATTATTTTATAATGCAAAATTTGAAATATAGAGGGTTGATTAAGTAACTTCTACCTTCCTAACAAATTAGGAAGAAAAAAATATTACTGTTATCATAGGCTTAGATAGACTTTTACGTGGTTTTGTTTGCTGTTGTGTTGTGTTCGTTTGTGGTGGTGCCTCACACTCGGAGTAGATCTCTTGGTCCTGGTCGCCTTGGCAGCTGACACTGAGCAGAGGCTGAGAGCTGATGTTATTTAGATCCACACTGTCAATGTCCAATACCATCCCAGTCACCACTGCTTGGTCAAAGAGTGCTGGGCGAGCGATCTGAAGCAGCACAATAAGAGCACTAAGGCTTAGATGTTTTTAAAATGGGATCTAGTTAACATGGAAGTTCTCTGGAGAAGATTATACCTGGGCTAAGTGTAAGAACGAGGTCTGTCTCTTCAAAGATGAGACAAACCGGCGTGCAATGGGCAGCTTTTTTGCCGCAAGACATTCTGGTAGGTTCTCCAGAGAGGACGCTAACCAGTGTTCCCAGTGTTTCGCAAAGTTTCGGATGTCAGCCAATAAACTGTGAGATACAAAAACACTTAAATAAGTATTAACAGATTTTTTACATGCACTATGTAACTTGCTTAAGTTTGTCTCCATATGGTTGTTAATGCTTAGCTTGGAATGTTCTAAAGTACAGACAAAGTTACAGATAAGATAAATATAAATTTCAATGAAAAGGGAAGATTGTTTTTTACCAACCTTTCTGGCATCTCTTGCATTGTGGCAGGAATAAGGACATCTGTTAAAACCTGATAACAAATGAAATTATCATTAACTTTACATTGCAGACAGAGTTTAATTCTCCACTCTTCACTTTGCAACTTGTCTGTACTCAACCTAAATAGATGTTGAAATGGTAGTTTGATCAATTGCCAAAGGTCTAATTTGACTTGTGACTGACCTTGTACAAAATGGAGTCACATACACAGAAAATGTCCACAATGACATCGTTCTCCAGCAGGGGCAGCAGATGGTCGGGCATGCCCTGCCAGAAGTGCAGCAAGAAGTTCTGGATCTAATACAAGGTTTACTTTACTTTGGTTTCACGAGACTTAAAAAACAACAAGAATAATATACAAAATACCTCCTCAAAGTTGACATTAATGGCATTATCCAGGATGCACTGACAGTGAGTTTTATACATCATGATCAGAGTGTCAACCTGCAAAGAAAATCCCAAAAACAACAATTTAATGCTGTTCAGATGTTGTGAATTGAAATGTTTCTGACCTTTTCCCTGGAAATGTTTCCCTGCAGAAGAAGGTGTTGAGCACTGGGAAAATCTGGGAGCAGTGTTCCTGTTTTGGAACTGAGGGAGTACTTCCGAGTGAAACCGCCCTAAATAAAGACAATTTCACTTATTTTTCTTCAGATCATCAACAATGGTTCTCACAACATTTTCAGTGTTTATATTACCTCATTCTTCAGTTTGCTTCCTGAAAATCTGCAAGCAAAAATGGAGAAGTAGAGATTATATATTTTTTTCTTCATAAACTGTGATACAATATTTTAAATTAGTTTAAAATATGGTACAAAACATAGATGAAACGTAGACTCACCTTGTCAAGCCTTTCCCAGAGTACACTGAGTGATAGTAAGCACTGCTCTCCTTAATGCCAATGCCATAGTAGTGATACCTACACAATACTACTATTTAACGACTTTTCTAATATTAACTGATAATAATGTAATAGTTGTAATTGGTACTTGGAGTGTCCTCTTGTGCCCAGACGTCTCGTTGTCAACAGTGGGAACTTCTGCCGAATTGTCTGTTGAGATTGAGAGAACACTTAAAAATATATATATAATCTTTATATCTTAACATTTTTTTTCTCTTCAATTTAAACGTGCACTATGTAAATTTTCGGGTGGGATATGCCCCCTCTTCCTGTTTGTCTTGACCATGATATTGCATTGCTACTGATCTGACATGTAACGTGACTCAGCAGTGTCACCTGTTTGTGTCCATGGAGATAAATACGCTTAATGTCTTATACTGTGTAATTTTCCAGGCCAAGCAATATCATATATGAAGAAAAGGTTGTACTGTACTTTTAACTAATGGACAGTAATAAATTAATAAAACTTATATTATCAAACCCACTTTTCCAAAGGTGGCAGCACAGGCTGGCTCTAGTTTCTCTTTGCGGCAGAAGTCCAGGTAGTGAGCATACAGGATGCAGCGAGGCAGACACACTCCTTCACACACAATGTAATTCTCCTCCAGCCTGCACATCACACAACCATTTAACCACAATAAACCAACAGGAACACAGTGTTCTGAGGTCAGTCGTCCTTAAGTCCATCTGTACCACTCAAATAACCATAATGCATTCAATGACAAACTATTCTGTCTTCCACTTTAGGTCTGAGAAAAGTATTTACTGATTTAACACTCCTATCTGATGATTTGCCTCTACATATGTTCAAAATTATATTTGAAGTGAATGGTTTAAGTGCAACTATACATAAAGGTGCACTTCTTACCATTGCAGAGTGAGATGTGTCTGTTTCTTCTTGTCTTTAATAATTTGGCTGATAGTTTTTCTGGAGGAAACACTCTGCTTTAGGCTCAGGTTGTAGTCCACAATGTCCTGGTCCTCCTCAGATGAAGGGGTCTCGTTACTGTCCTCCTCTTCTGAATCACATGTCAGAACACTATTACCAAGCCATGATAGGGCTGAATAAGAATCTCTTTTCATGAACGCTATAGACTGTATATACTCTACTTCTTTACAAAGTCTATGTATCTTGCCCTGGATGATCATATTTGGATCTCATAGCAATTTTCTCAACAGATTTTCCATTTGCAATATACAGTATACAAATACATATAGTTTCAAAATCAGTTTCCTTTCAAAAATGCTCAGGAGACATTAACATTTGAGATAATACTAAGCTTCAAATGAACTGCTAAAGGAAAATAAAGATTTCTTGTAGGCGCTATTAGATGGAGACAGGATGTCTGTAGACACTGTTCCATCTGAAATGAATTTGCAGTTTTATGCATTTTGGAAAAGTATATACATAGATTTAATTTGCACATATAATAGGCTATAGCTAGAGTTGAATCATGTTAGTTAGAAATTTTTTTTTACCAGATTTAATTTGTGAATCATCCTCCTTGTGAAAGCGCGTTTCATCTGGAGAGCTGCACAAAGGTTGAATGAGGAACAGTCCATCTTTGGTGGAGCAGTCACGTTTCATTGGCATAGTGTCACAATGTAGAAAAACAAGCCACAAGAGAAGAAAAATAACTAAAAGGAAGAAAAGGTAGATGCAGTCCTTTCAACAGAAAACTCATTGGTCCTTAGAAGCTTAACTCCATGAAGACAAATAAAAAATGCCAACCAAATGTAACCTTTTGGTCTGAGCCATGTCCGAAAGATTGTGATCCACCTGCAGAAGGGCTGCAGTGCTGATGAAGCTGAGGCTGGTGTTTGTCATATTTACAGAGCACTGTCCGGGCTAATTCATGTTATTAATGATTAACAGACAACTCCTCATCCATCTGTCCATCCATCCTACCTCCCCCAGTCAGCTGGGCCAGACAAACACATGGAGAGGACTGAGACACACCTGGTAAGTTAAACTCATAGAGAAGCAGTCATTTGTGTGAATTACCCACCTTTTTACAATTATCAACATAAGGCTCAGGTTAGGACTGAGAATATAACCTTCCTATATAAAGAAGGCAATGTTAATAAATATCTTCAACTTATTAAGCTATAACTAGCCTAATTTGTGTCAGATGAATAAAATATAGAAGAAAACTACAGAATAATTATAGGTCTATGTGGTGAACATACGAGGCTTTGAAATTAGGCAGTTTTATTGGTAAGATATAGGGCCTATCAAATGAAGGATTAGAAATTGAATATTAATGTGGGTAACTGGTAATTATAGAAAGAAATGTCACAGGAGAAGACAAAAAGAGCGCCACGCAGCGGTCATGGGCAGGAAGTGAAACTGCACGTGGGTGTCAGAGGCAGACGCTGAGGCCGTAGCTGCGGCATGGAGAGCACAGGGCGGACAGGTGGCCCTTCGTAACACACGTAGAGGTAAGAATAAGAAAAAACGCAGTGCAAGTTTTCGTGCCACGTGTTGTTATTAGAATCCTGTTATATTGATTAAAACTAATTGATGGCGAAAGTCACAATGGGATGTGCAGACCTATTAGCGCTAACGTTAGCTCAAGTTTAGCTTCGTATCTACGACGGAGTATACTGCTCAGATAAAAAAATAAATAAATTATACTGGTGCTACGAGAATAAAGTCGTAACATTTCGACATTAAACGCGTAATTTTAAGAGAATAAAGTCATGATTTTATAAGAAAGATAATAAGATTTTATAAAAGTCGAAGTTAAAATAAAGTCGTAATATGCGCTATGGAGAATTTGGAGCATTTTGTAAAGGAGAAGAATCCGTTTATCATTCGTTCATTCGTTCTTCAAAATAAAACCAAAAAGTAGAAAACGAAAAAACAACTGTTTTCTTCATTATTTGTCTCCAAAACCAAAATGAAAAAACGGATAACGGCCGTTTCCCGTTTACGTGACTTCCGTGACTGCGGTGCTGGACTATTGCGTCACATACGGACTGAACCAAGTCCAGAATCAGACCTGGACTGAGAAACGGGACCAGGACTGGGACTGAGACCGGTATCAGACCAGAACCGAGACCAGGATTGAGACCGGGAACAGGACCGGGTCTGAAACCGGGACCAGACAAGGACCAGACCAGGACTGAAAACGGTTTAGTCTTTGTTTAGTCCTGTTTTAGTTCTGATTCAGACCTGGTTTAGTCAGGATGCGGTGGATCTATTATAAAATCACACTCTACTGTTGTGCGTAATTTCATTCATTTATATTAATGCATGCTAATTTTCATATAAATACTTAACGTTGCAAAGGCTTCATCATTCATACTTTTGTCACAGTTGTGTACAAAAGTCAGTAATCATAGTCTTCATAGTAAACTTGTGTTTTTGTGTAGGTTGCCAACTCGCCAAATATTTCATGGTGATATCTCAAGGCATCACTGCTGTCCATGATGAGTCTGGAATTTAAGTAAGTAGATTATGGGGATGCGCTGATTGAAAATTTGTTTTTGTTTTTATTTATTGTAGTGAGTGCAATTACATTAAAATGTTAAAACAAAATAGTTTGTGTATGGTGGAGTGTGCAAGTGCATACATGTTGATTTGTTAGACCAGTTGAAATGGCATTTTGCTGTACACTTGTCATCCGTAATCTCTTTTTACAGCTTCCTTACCTCAAAAGCAAACACAAAATCACTGGTGACAAATGAAGTGCTGTGTTATGGCAGTTTTTATTGTATAAAACAGAATACCCTGTGTATGTGCGTAATAAAATGTAAAATTATCAGTCAACCACTGAAATAACTGTTTGACCCTTGTGTTTTAATCTAATCTCAAAAATTCACCCTCTTTTTTTCAGATCGCATGGCAGTGTTCCAGTAGGACCTTGTGTCCTTTGGCCTGTGGACCTAATGCTCACTCACCTGAACTGGAACCCAGAAGCCACGCTCATCCACTTCCAAGGCCAGTACCTCACCATCTGTGAACTGGATTACAACATCCTCCAGGGAGAGATCCAAAATGCCCCCAAAGCTCCAGCTGCTGTTGATATAGGAGAGTTTTGTCTTGTTGAAGACCTGACCTCAGCGCGTTGGTACAGAGGACGTGTCCAGAACCTAAAGAAGGACTTGTATGATGTGTTTCTCATTGATCATGGTAACGTACTAAGTGTGGATGAGGCACATATTTCCTCTTGCTCAAATGACCTCTTCATTTTACCCCCTAAAATTGTCTGTGGCTTTCTCTCAAGCGTGCTGCTGCTTCCAGACTCCTGCCACTCGGTTGTAGAGAAGTACTTTGCTAATCTAATTGGAAGAAATGTCACAGGTTACATCCAAGCTTTTCTCCCTCACAAAGTGCTTCTACTGGAAGCCCCAGACATCAACAGCGACCTTGTCCGCCATGGTTTTGGGAGACATGTTGACACCAGTACATTTCTGCTTTTGGTTGAGATGCTGACAGAAGCTCCTTTAAAACAAAACATTGAACCAGCTCCTTATTTACTCATTGAAAAGCAAAGAGGACAAGAGTTCTTAAAACTGACAAGTCTAAAAGGATATGAGAACATCCTGTCATCCTGCAGACCTAAATTGAAATGCGGATCACATGTGACAGTGCGTGTTACAGCTGCCGTTAATCCTGGACTGTTTTACTGCCAAATGGCCGACAAAGAATCAGAGCTCAAGGAGTTATCAAGCAGTCTCGCAGTAGCTTGTGAGTTAAAGGTTAGAGTCAATCAACTGAGAACCCCAGACAATCTTGGCTTGCTCTGTTCTGTCAAAGGTAAAGATGAAAAATGGTACAGAGGTTTAGTCCAGCATCTGCCTGTCAACTCCCTTTACCGCGTGCTGTTTGTTGACTATGGCTACTTTGAATCTGTTAACGTTGAAAATATCCATAAATTGCCACCACATTTCTGCTCTATTCCTGTCATGAGCTTCCCCTGTGCCTTATCCTGCATGAACAGTGAGGAAGAGGCTATCAAAAACAAACAGCTCGGTTTCCTAAAGGCAAGTTTACTTGGAGGAATACTGGAGATTGAGATCAACAACTACAAACCAAAACAACATCTTTACTGCGTCACCATTCTGAAAGCCCTAGAAAGGGTGACTCCAATTCCCATTCAGAAATTTTCCAGCACAGAGTTAACCCGCAATGAGCTGAGCTTACCTCAAAGTGGGCATTTGTATTACGAGACAGTTATGAGCAAAGAACTTGACAAAACGCTTGGAGATGAGGAAATTCAAGTTGGTTCCATCTTTGCTGGCTACGTGGAGCATGTTCAAAACCCCAATCACTTCTGGGTTCGGACTGAAAAACGGAATGACGAGTTTGAAGAAATGATGGAGAAATTGTCCAGACATTTTAGAAGAATAGCACTTGATGAAGACATATTGGAAAACCCAGAGCCAGGGATGCTTTGCTGTGCGGTCTATGAGGAAGACATGCATTATTACAGAGGCGTGGTGGTGGACCTTTTGGAGCATGGGGCAGAGGTGCTCTTCATTGACTTTGGGAATATCGGAAAAGTGCCACACAATTTAATCAAGAAAATACCTGAGGAGTTTGCAGACAAGTCTGCATTTGCTTTGTGCTGTAGCCTCGTCAATGTTGTGCCAATTTACGAGTTTTGGTCTAGCAGTAGCACTGACTCTTTCAGACACCTCGTGTCAAACAAAGTGCTACAAATTCATGTCATCCAGATGAGGAAAAGCAAATGTGATGTTGACCTTTATGATCAGGAATGTAGGAATGATGGCGGCCAAGGCCTGTCAGAGTTTCTCATCTCAACCAACCAAGCATGCTATGGCAAAAACATCTCAAAAGAGTTGATGGGTGGGAGGAAACTATACAGAACTAAACGGAAAGTAACAACACATAATAAACAACCATTACTACAACCAAAGGCAGCCAAAAAGTGGAATGAGGAGGAGGCGTCACTGGAGAAACTTAAAGAACCAGTTAGCATAAAAGTGCTCAACATTAAGCCTGGTTGTGAGTTTGCTGTTCGCTGCGTACTCATAAACACACCCTCAGACTTCTGGTGCCAGCGCCTCGATCAAGTGCCTGCTTTAGAGGCTCTGATGGAAAGACTTCAGGAGCACTATTCAACCAGAACTGTCCCACTTGAACCAGAAACGTCGTGTTGTGTCGTCAAGTTGCCCTTCAATGCAAAATGGTGCCGCGGGATCATCACAGAAAGACAAAATGGCAAAACAAGAGTCATTCTTGTCGACTTTGGTTCAAGCATTCAAGTCACAGAAGATTGTTTACAAGGATTGCTCCCAGAATTCTGTGTTTTGGAAGGGCAGGCTTTTAGATGCAGCCTTTATAATGTGATTGAACCACTAGCACTGGGTTGGACTGGCAATGCCACAGAGTTTCTAAGACAATTTGCTAACAATAGCGGTGCAAACCTTAAATGTAATGTTGTTTCTCAGTTAAATGTAAAAAACAAAGGGTTGTGCAACGTTGTGCATCTTTGCAACACAGAATCCAATCAAAGTGTGTCCAACTTGCTTGTTGAAAACTCTCTTGCACAAGTAGTTACAAGGACTCCATCTCCAACAGTATTCCCTGAATCTTTTGTTTACTCATCTTATGATCTCAGAGAGGGGAGCGAAGAGCAGGTCTTTGTCACCCATGTCCACAGTCATTTTGAGGTCTTTTGCCAACTTGAAAAAAATACATTAGTCTTGGAAGAGATTGATGCCAAAATTTCAGAGGTCCAAAAAGTAAAACAAGCCAATGCAGAAACTGTTGTCGAAAAACTGTGTCTTGCAAAATACCATGACGGCAAGTGGTACAGGGGGATTGCTTACTCAGCTCATCCTCCTTCTCATGTTTGCGTGACATTTGTAGATTATGGAAACACAATGATGACAGAGAAAAAACATGTGATTTTCATCCCAAAAGAGTCAATGGAGCTGTTAAACAAACCAATGCTGGCGTTGAGGTTCAGTCTGGCCGGGGTTCCTCAGGGTATCGTTTTTGCGCAGGTGAGTGAGTGGCTTGATGCTGCGGTTCTCAATAAGCAGGTGAGGGCAGTCATTGTTGCAAAAATGGAAGATGGATCTTTTGGGGTGGAGTTGTTTGATGGGGAAGTTAGTGTCAATGAGAGGCTAAAGGAGCTCATTCACAGCCTTACACCTAAACCAAAAATAGCCATAACCTTCAACATCAGTGGTGGTAAGAAAACCCAAAACACCAGTAAGCGCCAGGGCCAAGCAAAGACATCTCCCACGAAAAACATGCAAAAGAAAAATCTAAATAAATCAAACAAACACAGTCCCAACAAGCGAACTGGGCCAGTGAAATCTCCACAGTCAAAGAAACCAGATGAAGTTACGCAAAGAGCAGAGACATACAACTGGCCCAGCCCTCCAGAACCGCAAACAAAGTCTGCCATCCAACATAACTCCAAGGTACTCCAGATCTCCTGTTTATCTTTAATAAAACTCACTGAAGGCTCAAAGTTAAAATGTTTTGCCTCCCATATTGATTCACTCAGTAGTTTCTTCCTCCAGCGTTCTAGTGATGAAGTAAACATCTTTCAAATGGCAGAAGATCTGAACTCAAGCTCCTTCAGAGAAACTTTAGAGCCATGCACAAACATTTCCCTAAAAGTTGATGATCTGGTTCTCGCAGAGTACGAGGAAGATGGGGCATTGTACCGTGCTGTTGTCAAGCAAAATATAGACTCCTGTACTTTCAAAGTGGAATTTGTTGATTTTGGAAACTCTGCCATAGTGGGGAAAGAAAAGGTGTTTGTAATGGCAAAGGAGTATGTCTCTCAACTGCGATACAGCATACCATGCAGCCTACTGGACAGCTCAGCTTTTAACAATACTGCTGCTTTTGCAAATGCAGTTATGGACAAGCCACTAAGGGTTGAGTTTGTTTGTTACAGGAAGTCTCAATGGGAGGTCAAAGTTGAAATTCTTGATGCAACAGCTCCAGTACCAGTTGAAGCAGCAGCTCCAAAAGAAACCAACACAATTCCTGAAGTGAAAAAAACACAGACAAAACCAAACGCCAAAAAACCTGTAAGGAGAGCCATAAAGAGAAAACCGCCCAAGACAGTAAGCACTATTGAAGTGTCGAAAGATGTTTTCAATGCCTTCTTGCTTCCAAAAATCCAAAGAGGAGACACTGAGATCGGTCTAGTGCTGTCTGTACAGAGCAATGGAGATTTCTATTTCAGGCTTGACAAATCTGGGGACACATTAGCTGCACTGGAGTCACTGATGACTATAAACTTCAAGAACTTTAAACCTATCTTGACAAGTGATGTCAAAAAAGGCCTGAACTGTGTGGTTCAAGAACAAAATGGCGGACCATGCCGTAGGGCTGTTGTCATTAAGGTTTCTCACGATGCTTGTTTGGTGCACCTGTTGGATCATGGGAAAATTGGAACAGCATCAAAAAGCACCCTGCGGCAGATGAAGAACTACATTACAATGATTCCATCATTTGCTGTGCACTGCAGACTGAACATCCAAAGAGGCCGTGCTCAGGACATGCAAATGTGTTATGAAGCAATTAAAGCCATTGAAGGATGTAATGTCAAGCTTGTATTTGTCAGTATATCAGAAAAACAACAACTGTGGTTTGTAGAAATAGTTATGGACGGATTCCTTCTCCAGTATCACAATTCAAATACAGAGAAAAAAAAAACTGAACAGGATTCTGGACAAGGAAATGAGAGCGCGACTGAGCAGGATGAGCAGGACCTCCCTCAGAAACTGGCCTGTGCTCCTGTTACACTGAATAAGGAGTATTGTGGCTTTGCGGCTGCTGTCACCACGCCCTTTGAGTTCTGTGTGGTCTTGGAGGACTTGCACCTCTTGAGTCAAGTCTCCATCCTGTTGGACGACCTTCAACACAAGCTGCAGCCCCTCCCCTCTACCCACCTCATTCCCAGAGCTGGCTGCTTGGTTAAATCTGAATCCAGAAACAAGTGGTGCAGGGCTGAGATCCTCCACGCAGATTCTACTCTCATGGTGAACCTTGTGGACTATGGACACGTCAAATGCTTGTCTTATGTAGACCATTCAAAGCTGAAAAAACTCCCAAAACACATAACAGAGCTGCCTAAAGTGACTTACCCCTGCACCTTGAACATGGTGAGGCCAGCTGGGGCAGATGAACAGTGGAGCAATGAAGCAGCCGTTTTCTTCCAGCAATGTTTGGACCAGAAGAATCTCCAGATATTCTTCAGGGAGGAGGTCTCCGAGTGCCAGTGGAAAGTGGACATCCTGGCCAATGGGGTCCATGTTGCCAAGCAGCTGGTGGACGCAGGACACGCCAGCTACACGGACATTGTGTTGGGACTACGGTATGGTATATTTGATTTTCCTAGAATTAAAGCATATTTAAAATTTCAAATGTTGCTCAATCTGGTAGGGCTGGGTATCATTAAGGAGTTGCCGATACGATACATACCTCGATACACAGGCCACGATACGATACATATCTCGATACAGTGCACTTTCGATTCGATATGATATATTTCAAATCGATTCTATACGGTTCAATAAAAAATAAAGGCTAAATCATGGCTGTGATAATAAAAGGCTTTGTTAAATCACTTCTTGTGCAAAGTTCATATGAAACACAAACATTTTAATCCTCAAAACAGTAAAAATGTCAAATGTGTCGCATAAATGACCTTCCTTTCACTCCACAAGCAACAAAACTGTAGCACTGTAACAAAATAATTTAGTAAAACACACCTAAAAATACTCTTGGTGAAATATCGATACAGTAGCCCACGATATCTATACTGTATCATCACATTAAACGATACGGTATATCAATATTCCGATATTTTTGCACACCCCTACAATCTGGCCACGTAAGATCATAAACCTGTAATTCGTCCCTGGTTTACATACATATGGAGTGAGGAGAATAAAACAATAGAAATGTAAATTGGGACATTTATATCTATAGTTGACAATTAAAGTGGTTATGGGGAGCCTTAAATTAACGACTTAATATAGAATACAGTGAATAATACGGTAAACATCTCATTTATTTTTTATTTACTAAATTAATTGGTTTTAGTTATGTGCACAAAGTATTGTCGTGTTTGTGTCTGACAGGTTTCAGGAGCAGAGCCCTAGACGCAGCCTTTGGCCCCAAAGTGACAAGTGTGATGAAGACCCAGAAATGGAACAGATTTTCAACGTTGACTCGGACTCCAATCTGTGTACGTTTTCCTAAACTACTTTGTTCAGTGTAGAGTTTTTTCTCAGTGATGTTTTGTAGATACTGTATGAAATGATCACAGGCTACACTGAATATCTTTTATGTCTGGTCCATAGACTGTATATATAAATGGACATGGCTAACGCACTATCCGGCATGTTCCAAATAGAAAGTTCGCATTCGGGCTCTTCAGTCACCTTCAGAAATCTATTTTAACCTTTTTATTTCTGTATTTGCAGGTATGACGATGTAAATACTTCTGCTTTCATCATCCAGAAAACTGCAATGTGAGGATGACCCCTCCAACAGTATTTTAGTTTGTAGTAGTTACAAGGGTTTGTTGTTCAGGGTGCTATGTATTTTAAAGGATATTAAGGTCAGTTCACTTTACTTTTAAATGAACCAATTTCATTATTAGATTTTTTGTGTAATGAGTCATTAGTTGACTTATACATGTTAATGGATGTTAGTGTTTTATTTTTGTTATTCAAATGATAAAGTTCTGTAGTAAAGATGAAATATAAAATTTACTTATTTCCTGGGCTCCACTTGGGGGCACTGTTCAACAAGGAACGTTCATCTCGGCTCATAATTGTTCCAAAATCAGGGGTGACTGAAAAAAAATTTATGAACAAAGAAAACATTTTTATTTAACCCAATAAATACATCAAAAAGACAAACTAATCTACAAAAATCATAAGTATTGTAGCTGACAAAGATCCGCAGAGTCTTGCATTGTTGAAAAATCTGTATTTATTAATGATTTACAAAAGGCTAAACATGGAAACCATTTAAATGATTCAGTTCATTTGAAACCTAAGAAGGAACAGTGAGTTGGATGGTTGGTCTGTAGAGTTTGTGTGTGGCCATACAAAAACCTGCTGGAATCACTCCAAACTGCAGAAGAAATACATCAAGTGTTTTTTACTCTTTATTTATGGGAGACACTGGAATCGAGGTGTGAGAAGAGCAGCAGTGGTCAATGTAAAATATATCCTATTACCTCATCTTCAGTCCATTTACAAGTCTCCCTCCATAGCTGGTGTTTCTAACTCAAAAAATAATGTCACAGATTGTTACCACAGTACAAGAGGTCCCAAATAATGGTTTGGATTATGATAAATCACTGGTTTTGTGGACATTTAAATTAAAATTGTGCAAGTTTGCTTTTTTCTCCATGTTTGTAATAAATAAAGCAAACAATAGTGTTTCCCACCATTAATCACAATGTAAGTTAAGGGGAACTCAGAGGTGAAAATTCACACAAGATTACAAATAATAAATCTTTCTCTGGTTTAAAAATCCAAAGGAGAAGACCAGGTTTGGCTTGCTGTTTCAAACGTGTATTAACATTAATTGTATCAAGTGTCTACAGTAGTTAAAAGTGTGTGTGGACCTTGATATTTACATGTTGTGCAGTTTATAGACTGAAAATCTAAAACAAAATACCATGCTACGGAATGAAATAGCAGTGTGTTCACTCACTGAGAATTAAAAAAACAAAAAAAATACAATAATTGGTCTGGAGCTCTCCGGTGGAATTTAAAAAAGAGTGAAAAACAATGATACCAGAAGAAAATTCACAAAATAAAATATCCTAAAATTGTTTCTGGAAGCTTTTAAAAAATTAAAAGAAGAATAAACCTCTCTTTTATTCTATCCCTTGCCCAAGAACCGAACAAAAATATATCCCCTTTGTCATGTGATTTGCAGTTTATCACTAGAGATTCTTTTTTACAGTGCTTGATAATTACTGTATCTTCAACAGACCATAACAAGGGGAATCCTCTTTAAACCATTAGTCTCTTTCTATTGCAACAACAGCTACGTCAAAATGTCCAGTTATTCGTTGATTAAAATAAAAAAATAAGAGCCAAAAAAAACACAAGAACAGACGCTCGCCCAGTGGAAAAAAATGCTAGTGGATTGTCCTGGGACCACCTTAAAAACCAAAGTGGCTGTAGTGGCTGGTTTAAGGTGGAACTAGGGGCCGTGTCCAAGTGCAGGTGGGCGGGGCTACTGCTTGGTGTTGAGCTCGTTCTCCAGCTCCATCAGTTTGCGAGACGCTTTGACCTTGTTGGACACCTCCTTCCCCTGAGAGAAGAGGCGCTGGCGCTCCTTAAAGGTCAGGCTCTCCGGGGCACCGCTGGGGATCGAGTTCTCCTGCTCCTGACTGGAAAAATTAAAATCACAGAAAGATTTTTTTTTTTTTCTTCTTCTTTCATGTCAGTGTTAGTATTAGAATTAAAAAGTACAGTACCTCTTTGTCCATTTGTCCTTAAAGACATCTCCTGATCCTACAAGTCCTGCTGAGTTTCCAGTGTATGAGTTAGATCCTTTACAAAGCAGCAAACACAAGTCAGTACCGCTCAAATTATAAAACACAACTAATCAAAGCTGCTGGGTCCAAACGCCAATTATTAATCCCAATTTAAAAGGAGCACTATGGAACTTCTGCTCGTCTCCACGAAGATGTTATTGCTTAACCTCAAATGTACCTCAGCCTTTACATTTTATGGCCTTAGATTAAGATTAGATTACTGTGGAACAATCCAGGCAAAGAAATGCATCTTCATGGTGACAAGCAGGTGGCAGACGCATTATCAGAAAAGCGACATAGTGCGTCTTTAACATTAACTTTAATTTGTCATTTGGACTTAAGACCCAGCTGCTTGTAAGTTTAATGTTTTCCCCACAGACCAGCCTGAGCAGGAGAGAAAGAAGAAAAGCGTTAGTGTTTTCGAGTGCTAGAAAAGGGGCATTCAAAGCAGAGAAATGGTCTGTGGAAGTCAAAGGGTCCTGGGTCAACCTCACCATCAAACGGAGAGGGTGAGCTCGACCTCTGACCCCGGAAGTTGAGTTAGTCTTTTTTTCTTTTCTTTGTCACTGTGTCATTCCAAACTCTTAAAACCAAAACATTTTATAGAAGCAAATATATATCTGTTCTATGGTATGTTGTTTTAAATTGATAGTGCAACTAAATAGGTTTTGCATTTATTATTTCACAATATTCAAAATGTTGTAAAACTTAGAACTTTAGCTTGTCCTGAGCACTGACCTCAGTTCAGGAATCATTCTCCAAGTTTACAGTAGATACTTATCAAAAATATGGTTAAAATAAAAGTCCTTTTGCATAGTTAGGATTTCACATGTGTTTGATCGCTACTCCATCATTGTGGCCTAAACTCTCATGTTTCAAAGGCAGTGGAGAGCTTGGCTTGGCACAGTTCGGTGGGGGACACAGTGACTGGATGCTACAGCGGGCAGCTCCTCTATCCTGCACCGTGAGCGAGGAGTCCATCCCCAAACCACATAAACACAAGCGGGACAGAACAAAGCAACCACAGCCGCTGGGCTCAAGGCAAAGCCAGTAACATTCCTGTGAGGAGCCAAAAAACACACAAAGTCAAACTTAAGCCACATTCTTTTCTATCAAAGGATCACTGCTGTGTTGAAGGTAATGGGGTTTATACTGTATTCTAATCCCTAGAGAATCATTCACCAATATACTGCTATTTGATATTTAATGGGACAAAAGAGTGCTTCTTGACTCTGTAAAACGTTATAATTATACTTTGTGGATCTACAATGTCAGTCTGTTTGCATTTGCTACACAATTACAGTGGCATTACTAATTTGTTGGTCTGTTGTTACTGTTTATAAAAGTTCCAGGTTAGATGAGCGTGAAGTAGCAGTCAATTGAGGAAAAAAAAAATTTACGTTTTAAATAATTTTTTAAATACCTCAATTTTGAAATGGTCTGCCTTTTTATCAAGTCACTTGTTCATAAAATACAACATTTTAAATGTCATATTATATAACTTATACCAGTTGAATATGGCCCAGAGAACACATTGTGAACATGTGAATAAAAGTACAATAATGCATTTTTTGGGGTCTGGAGTAACTTGAGGAGCTGCCCGTTGTTGACATGAAGCACATTCAAAAACCTTTACATCAGAAAAGCCACAGAGTCAGGCACCGCTCAGGAACCTGACCCTGCCGCAAAGCCTTCTGGGAGCTGTAGTTTAGTCAGATAAGCAGCGTTAGACAGCGACATAGCTAGAGCAGACACAGACATGGACAGGCAACAGACAGGAACACGAAAACAGGCAAAAATTAACATAGACAAAGAGCGAAAATTGGGCCCAGAGAATTACGGGAGCAGCCTGGTTGGGTTAAAGCCGTTACAGTGAGTGCTGCAGCCACAGTGCAGGTCAGGGTATGTTGGATTTGTGACATGCGTCGGGTTGTGGGACAGGGTGGGTGGGGTTAGTGTGGTCTTGCTCTGAGGGACGATGCAGGACTGTCCCGTCAGGAGTGGTGTGATGGTGGGGGGTGTTTGGGCAGCACTTCAGGAAATAAGGAATTTTATGTAGTGTGCAAATACTCTACATGCTCTGTTTGTCTGCGGCTCAGTAAAGGTACTATCTGTAGTAGAACTGTCTTCACATAGAAAGAACTAATTATGTGGTTCCATCTCTTTCAGTTTATACTTACAGTACTATTTTCAGTGTACCAGCACTTGGGGCACATAGAAGTAAAGGTACATTTTTATTAGCAGTTTTTATATTTAAAAAGCATTGTTTTTGTAATACTATTAATGCTACTTGTTAATAACTTTCATAAATTTTATAACTAATTCATTCCCTTTATTTTCCATCTTTGCTTAGGTGTAATGTTATGCTAATGTTTAGTTTTTTTTTTTTTTTTTTTCCATAATAATAGTTTTGCACAGATCATTTTTTAATTCATTTGCAGAGCCACAGACAGAGAGGTGTTACTCAAAGTGCTGACGATGTTGTGGTCTCAATGTAATGTAAAATAATATAATGTAATGTCAGGTGAATATAATATAATAGGTGAATGATCCTGTTGTCCGTGAGTGATGGGCATGGGGGCAAATGGTGTGTCTCTTTCCCTTTAAAGCCAACACCACTAAGCAGAGCCGCGGGGGAGGGGCATGAAGGCAGGGGGCGGGTACTGCACCAGCTGGCCGCACCCACAACCCAAAGCAGCAACCAACCAGACACACAGGAGGCGGCGAGCGACAACACCAACAGTACTACGATTGGCTCAGGTGGCTCTCAATCTCTGGAAGAGGGCGATTATCGGTAACGATTTTCAGGTGTTTCTGATTGGGACAGGTGATTGGTTGTTCTAAAGTGGTTCGGTATAGTAGGTGATTTAAGGAAAACGAAAAGAGATCAAATGACTAAGGGACATGGAGGATTGACATGGAAACAAACAGATACATCTTGATTTGCCTGTAGAGCAAACAAAAATAATTTTGATTTGACAATGAAAAATATGAACAAACAAATATAAAGAAGGGAAATAGAAGGAGGCCACTACTGGAAACACAAGTGTCTAAAAAATGAAGAGTGACTAGAGTGAGGGAGGCCGGAGCAGCAGGGGGCTCTGTGGCTGACTCTGCTCCACGTGTCTACCTTTGAGGCCTCCTGATTGGATGAAGCTGGGTTTGGCAGGAATGGGGGGGCCTGTACTGTTGGAGTTGTTGACTGGCGGCTGGAACGAGCCAGACAGGAAGATGCCATCAGAAAGGGGGCGTGGCTTGCGCGCAGTGGGCGGCGGCTGAGGCTTGTTGTGATTGGGCGTGACGGAGGCCGGGAGGTCGCCGTACGACTTCCTGGTCGCCGACAGCTTGGCCTGACCTGATTGGCCGCCGCCGCTTCCTGCATTAGGGACTTCGTCTTCGTCCTCGTCGTCTGCGTTGGACACGTATTTGGCGGTGTAGAGCGTGTCAGGGGAGGCCACCTGCGTTTTGAGGTAGGAGGTGTTTCTCTGTGGGGGGGGTGGGGGCGTGTTAGTAGACGGGTTGTGCGGGAGGGCGGGGGGTTGGTAGTCCTGGGGCAGCGGGGGCCGATACAGACCGGCCGGCTCGTCCGGCGTCAGCAGCTTTCTCTGGGCCTCATCGTGCTGCCGCCGACGCTCCGCCTCCAACCGAGCGTAGTACTCCTCCTCCTGCCTCCTCTGGGGATGTACAAGCATATGTCAGGCCCGCTCCACTGGGACACTGCTCTCTACTGCTCCCTAGAGCTATGGGAACTACATACCACCACTAATACTACCAGAAATACTACATACTGTACATGCAGCTCTACAAAACAGACAAGTCCCACTCTGCACACACTTTAGACTATAGACTGTTACCCTCTTCTAAATATCACCTTCAACATAATCTCTGATCCTTGTATCCTGGGTTTTATGTGCACCTGTGTAAATCTGTCCACAACACAGCACTGAAGAATACAAGTCCTCAAAATGTAACCGTCCGAATCATACTTGAAACTATACAATACTCAATAGGACAGTTATATGAAGTTCCATCTTCCTTCTACTCTAGGCCTAAAAAACAACCATCATCATCATCAACCACCATCTATCAGTGCAAAACTGGACACCAAGACACTACATTCCGTTCACCTAAATGGTTCATTATCACTACCGTGTGACCCAAACCTCCTGTCCCCATCCCTGAGCCAAACTTCTCCTGGACCCCCCTGTCTCCCACTCGTTGTATGTCATGTTTGTGTATGTTCTATGGTTTTGTGGTGTTTTTAATCACAGCCCACCCTGAGCTCTGAGCCCAGTGTGTTTGGATACTGGGTTTGATTCTGGGCCAGTTGCTTGAGACACCAGACGTCTGAAGTCTCATCTGACTGGCACATTTTTGTGTGTCGCCGAGGTGAAAGGTCATCGTCATGTGGAGAGCCCGCTGTAGTGAGGTTGCTGAATCTGAAGGATCTGAAGGCGTTAGAGGTGTTCGTAGGGTTGACATGAATGGGGTGAAATGTATGAATGTCATTTTTGGTTTTGGGGAGGAGTGGAAGAGGAGGGCAGCATTCTCTAACATATTTAGATTTATTTCAAAGTAATGTTGAATGACGTGATAACAGAACACAAACGAAACACTAAAATATGAACCGAACAAACCTCACCAAAGAAAACTGAAAATAACTGACATACACTGACTATAACGACATCGACACAGTGGGGTCCCATGCTCACAGACGGGAGGGGCACGACACAGGACACTGGTGCACAGATGGGACATGCAACTGGACAATTTCACACAAATACATCACGTAATCACAGTACAGTTGAATATTCTATCACACAATATATATAAATTTACAATAATACAGATTGTCAGAGTTTTAAATAGCCATTGGTCTGATTGGTTCACAGGACAAATGCACCACAACAGAAATAACCGAGACTGAACATGTTAAAGATGGATGGATGTCAAATGACCAGACCAGTGGATATTTAAAAACATCTGCACTGAAATCATCACTATTTTACCACTTAAAATTATTATACTATATTAAAGGTGCACTGTGTAACTTTTCTGATCAGAGGTCAGATCAACTGACTAACTTGTAAAATGTTACTGCTTTGGCTGGAATGTTTCACAGTATAGTATTAAATGTACAAGCGTTTGTATTTTATTGCTAGAAAATATCTTGAAAAATATGCATTCTTACAGATCTGAAGTGTAATTTGACTTCGTAGTGTCATTCTGCTTTTCTTTACTGAGGTAAATTTAATTCTATACTGTGGAACATACCTGTTAAAACAAAAGCATCACCATGGAGACAATCTTGTTGCAATCCCCCCACCAAAAAAGTGACACAGTGCCCCTTTAATTACTTTCTTTCTGCTACTTGCATGACTAAAAGCTAACTCTGTAACATTTATTATTCTAACAAAGATTAATGTACATAAAAGTTTTTAACAGTAAAAAATTGTAGTTACACTTGTCTCGAGACACTATGTTCACTGACCTTTTCGTCCGCCTCCCTTTTGTTCCTCTCCTCCTCTCTCCACCGCCGCTCTTCCTCCTGTTTGGCCCGCTCCTCTGCCTCTCGTTTACGGATCTCCTCCAGCTGCTGCTTACGTCTCCGCTCCTCGTCCTGCAACTGTCCGCACAAAAGCCACATAGCACAAGGCAGTGATGTCAGATATTGACCAGTGCCGTCACGGTTTAACAATGAGTAATGTCAAAGTTATGAGTTTTCAATCCACATCGAGTGACTGTCAAAACTGCTCAACGTCCACTACATGTTTGCAATGTGAAATACGCTGGGTTTGTTTCAAAAATACAGGAGCACTGCGCAACTCAAGCATGCGACAGCAACATGCAACAAATGATAAAAACTGAAAAAAATAAAAAAAATACAGGTTTCAGGCACGCAAGGGTAGGTCTTTGTCCACAGCCCCACAAAAAATAAAAATGCACTCAAAGGCGGCAGCAGGCAGAACATAACAGAACAGTCCCAAACTATAAGAAAAACAGGAATTTGGTGATATCAAACAAACTCTTTCTCTTTGGTCAGTCCACCGCAGAGCAAACTAAAGAATTCCACCAATAAAGATGGAGCCGCAGTCTGTCCAGTCCTTGACCACGGCGTGCATAACTCTGTTTTTCTTTCAAAGGCCAAACAGAGGGAGTATTTACTAGACTGCACTTTTGTTTGTATTATGAGGAATTTGGCTGCACTATGGAGGTGTGGATAGATAAAACTAAGCCAATAGTAGACCCTGTGTACTTGTATTGTTACAGCTCTTTTCTTTTCATAACATTACTCCACAAGGGTTAAGAACTATCTATTAGCCAAGTGTTTGCCACAGCAGCAGCCACACAGTCATTGTAATTCATTGTAGTGTATTTGAATGTTGTTTGGATTCAACATGAGGACAGCTGACTCATGTCTGTAGGTGGAAGGCTTTTGTGCCTGGGATGAACTGGACCTAAATAGAAGACTTCTTTCACAGAGCTCAGCACAGACACACACGGCTGATGGTATGTCATGCATGGATCTGAACATGGCCGCCCTATGATGCGTTAGCCATGCAGGCGTCCTCCCTGTGAGCCACTCAAAGCAGTTTAAACAGAACATATCATCTTTATTGCACAGGTGTTTTGAGTGGACAGAGAGAAGGACAGCGTCAGCCCCACCACATCCAATCACAGCACAGCGCTCCTCTGGCCAAAGCCACGCCCCCAATGAAACAGACAATAGTTAAATGGGAGAGTGATAGATCGGTGGCAGCTCAGAAGACTGAGCGGGACAGGGAGGAAACCCATCATCAACAGGAAGAACATACCAAGTCTAGAACAGAGATAGCTGGGACAGCAGTCTGCTGCTGAAGAACGACAAGAGAACAAGAGTGAGAGGGGAGGCCATAGGGCAAACCAGGAAACAGAGTGGAGCTATTATTTACCAGAAAGATGGAGGGAGAGAGGAAAAAGGAGAGGAAACATTACTCAAATGGGTTTAAGTTTTTGTCAATAGGGATTTTTCGGGCTCGTGTCTCTCTATACTGCTCCACAAAACCAGAGTCATCCACTTGAAGGCTGAGGAGTTTACACTTAGGAGGAGTAAAATGGCAATTAAGTGTGTGTGTGTGTTCTTTTTATGTTCGTATTAAAAGCTCTTGTATTAGTAGTTATTAGACAAAATAAAACGTAACTGAAGGTTTATTTATCTGTTAATGGAGATACTAAACTTATTCTTTATCTGAGTATGCAAATTTGCCCATTATTATCATCCTACTTGTAAGATAACTTTAAAGTATCCACATGCAGAAAGGCTCCTAAACTTTGGTTTTGTGAAGCAGGATATGTGAGTATTAGTTGTTAGTATCTATCTTTTAGAGTATGGAAAGTTTGTCCAAATTACACCCTTTCTCGTATAGCAGTCACATGAAAATACCTGAAAGAGGCCACTTAAATGAACAATTGAATGTCTTGATAACTTTTCATTTAACATTTCAAAATATATTTACATTATTATCCAATGGCACCTGGGAGATTAAATGTAATTACAGGGAACTATAGATAATAAGAAAAGTAACCAAACACCTTTCTAATCTTCAGGATGCTCATCATGTTGAAACGTGACCAGGAACTTAAAGAGCAACACAACAGTAATGCTGCATTTGCACCACAACAGATGAGTTTCATTTTGACCAACTCAAGATTTCTTCTTTTGAATTTCTCTTTCACAGAAAACTCGATCTGTAGAGTCATCCTCAGATCTCTGTATGATGTGAATGCAGCATTAGCACATCCTGCCCTCCCATCCACCCACAGCCAATCAGATTTAAGCAGCTCGCATGGCAAAGCAATGACAGAAGCATGTTGCAGATGCACATTGCAGGACATTCATAGTGGGAGCTCTCTCCATTTAAAAGAGGGCTCTGTCTTTGCCTAAGGATCAGTGTGTGTGAAACAGATCCAACACATGTTGAGTTCAACTATGTCCTTGTTCAGACCAGGCCAGATTAAGAGACTAGGCTTCTGTTTTATTGGTTTTATCTTTACCAAACTTATTTCAATCAGTCTGAACTTACTGAATACAAGTCTTGCTTTGACCCAGTGTTAATGCTAAGTCTGAACAAGTTTGATTTAACAGACAACCTCATTTGAGCGCATATTTTACCTCTGTGTTCCCTGTGCCACGTGTCCTTACCCTGGCTCTCTTCTCAGCCTCTAGTCTCTGCATAATCAGCATTGTGTCCACGTCTTCATCGTCCTCCTCTTCCTCATCTTCGTCGCTCTGTTTGGATTCCTGCAGACGCTTCTGGAACTGCCATTCCAGCATCAGCTTCCTCAGGCGGTCGCTCTCCTCCGCCGTCCGCTCGGGTTTGGCCTGAAACAGCACAGCTCCTCTATAAATAACACTATCCACCCAATAACTGTATATTTTATAATGGCATTTTATTTATAGTTTGGTGAAATTAATACAGTTATGGCTGATTTCTTTCACCTATTTAGAAACTGTACGAATGTGAGAGGAATATTATTAAAAAAGAAAGTACCTTTACTTCTACAAATTAAAAGACGTGCATATAGCCCCTTCAAACTTTTACTTAATAATTTTGAGTGCTTATTGAGAAACTGAGAAGCAGTAAACATCACCATCCACTAAGATTTTACTATATAGCATCAGCTATATTGTGTATACTATAATGTTTACAGTCTCTGTATTTTACAGTATTTTCTTCCAGTATCCTTTTGTCCTACCTGTAGCTCCTGGATCTCCTTGTCCAGCAGGTCGACAATGTGCAGTTGCTGTTGTTTTTCGGCCTTCTCACGGGCATCCCTCTTCCAGGGGTCAGGAGACAGACTGTCACTGGACAGCTCCTCTTTACTGATGGTGATATACTGCAGGTCCCTCCGCTCGATGGTGCGAGGCTGCTGTTGCGGGAGGAGCTCTCGGATCACTGTGTCCATGCCTGAAGACAAACAGGACTACAATAAGCAACTGCTGGCTATTAAACCAGGATTCATTTTGTTCGCTAATATATATCATATATACACATATATATATATATATGATGTTAATGAGAACTGAAACTACGAGAAAATCTTTTTTTTATTAGCACTAAATCAACTTTTTTGCTACTAAATTGTGTATAGGTATTTGTCTAGCACTGTCTACAGTTCTTAGTCATTTTTTAGTGTTTTAGTGCAAACTATGGAAGTTTGCAGCTTCGTGGTCAAAAATTTATAAACATGGGTGTGTCTCGGCTCCAATGGCCTCTGCAATTTCAGGTACTTGGTGACACCACAAAAGACTACCCTGTTTAAAGCCAGATGTTTCAGTTTACAAAAACCTGGCTGCGGAGGCGGAGTTAATACAATTAAAATTAACTGAATTAAAACGAAATAAACAAAACGACGAGTGGAGACAAGCCCCAAACCCCCAGTAAAAACAGTCTGAGTATAATTTATTCAATCAAAGAGTTCCAAACCACTAAAGCCTTAAAGATAAAAGACTTCTTACCGTTACCAGGATTGGGGCCAGAGGCAGGTGGAGGGACAGCTGACCGCGGCAGACTGGAAAGTTTCTCTGGCCGGGCTGGGGGAGGCGGCTGGGGTTGTGGAGGCAGATAGGGCTGGGGCGGGGCCACAGAGGCTATGGGGGGCTGGTGGTGAGGGAGGGGCATAGAGCCGCCATTGTTGTGCGGCTGGACGGGCATCACCGGATTGGCCCGGATCTGAACCAGCTTCCTCTCCTGCTCCCGTCTCTTTCTCTCCCTGAATGAACATCAGGAGTTAAACATGAGTGAACCATGATAAACTAGACACTAAAGGTGCAATATGCATCTTTTCTGGTCAAAGCAATAAACTTGTTGTCTCCATCGTTATTGCTTTGGCTGAAGTTTATCAAAAATGTCATTCAACTTATCTTATCTCCTTATCTCCAAGGAAACAAGCAAGAGATACAACTGTGGAGAGCAGGGCCCGGTCACACTAAGAATGCTCTGTTAGAATTTTGAGTAATAAAAACACTCTTACTAAATGGAAGGTAATGCTATACTATGAAAAAATTTAGGCAAAGTGATTCAATTTCTACGGAGACAAGCCCTCCACCAGAAAAGTTACATAGTGCCCATTTAAATACTACCATAATAACCAATATGACTTCATTCTGAGTTATATTTAGGCTTGGTGCTAGTGTATTGGTCAGTATGTAGAAGTATAATGCAGATACACACAATGAAATGCTTTGGCAGAACAAGTGCTCTTCTGTAGAGCTCATATGAGAGTATTTCAAAGAGGGCTCTGTAGATGTGATGAGCATTTCCTGAGGTTTGGCCTTTCTGCATGCATGACCCGTGAGACCATAGACTTCTTCAGTACGACCCACTACCAGCTGCCTGAGTCACATTTGAACTTCATTTCTCATTTCCATCCATATCTGTCATTCATTATTGGCCCCAGTGACCTACATGTCCTTTACATTTCTCATATCTTTCTTTTATTTGACTTCATAACTCCATCCAGGCAGCGTCTCTTTCTTTCATGATAAAAAATAAGTTTCCTTTTGCGTAAGTCACTTTTTGAGAAGTTGGACCAATAAATGAAAAGGTTGGCTGTTTGATCCAAACTCCAGTGCTGCATCCTATAGTTGTGCTCTTGGGCAAGACACTTGTCCTGTCCTGCCTCCTTCTCTTGTTTGTGAATGCAAATGTGGGATAACAAATGGAAAGTAATTTTTGATAAAATTTTTGTGTGTTTACATGCAGTTTTCACAGTTTTAGAATGAATTTAGTGTCTGATTTTCGATACTTTTGACAAACCTACTAAGTGAACACATGAACAGCACACAACAACCTCACCTCTCCTCCTCTAGTCTGGCCTTCTCCTTCTCGTACCACCTCTGCTGCTCCTCTCGCTTCTTTCTGTCTGCTGCCTGTTGGGCTGTCACAGACCCAACGCCGCTGGGTGGAGGGGGCAGAGGGAGCTCGTTCTGGGGCTCGTAGGGGTCAAAGGGGTCGGGGTAGGCTGTGGGAGGAGGGGGAGGTGGAGGGGGCAGGTCTGAGCGGGACGGGGGCTGAGCGGGGTGCGGTGGTACGGCGTGAGGCGTGTTGGGAGTTTTCCATCGGCCTGGGCCCGTTTTCTGATTGCCACTTTTATTTGAGGAACTAGACGCAGCGGAAAAGTTGAGGTGCTCCTGACTGGAAGTGGACGATTCTAATGAAGAGGGGATTTGGGGTTGGGGCGCCCACATTTCAGGGCCTCCTGTTGAGATGTATACACAAATAAGTATAACAAAACATTATTTTGCAATAAAAACATGAATTAGATGACTTAGGTCCAGTAACCTTTTCAACATTGTAATCATATTATGTTCCATAATCTAAAACAGAAGTCAATTACAGTAAAGTGGCCAGAGTGAAAATTGGATTGACGTTAATTAGAGGGATTGTGCAATAACAGAGTCTTACCTCCAGGGGGCGGTCTCTGGTAATCCATTTCCCTGTGCTGGTAGTCCATGTGAGGGTAGTCCTGGTGATAGTGTGGCTGCATGTCTGGTCTCATGCCTCCTGGTGGGGGGTACAGGTCCTCCTGTGAGTGGTTCACCCGCTGGGAAACATTAAGAGGAGGAAATTAAGACATAATGGTCTACTTAGTAAATATTTGAGTTAGTTTTGCAGTTCTTATCTCAATAAAAACGGTCACTTCTTTACCTGCATACTGTTGTGTATATTGTCTCCCATAGGCAGTCTTTCCCTGTCGTCCATGCCTTGCCAGTGCTGTGGAGGCCCTTGTCCTGGAGGTACCACCCGGTCCTGGCTTTTGGAGGCTGGGATGGTGAAGTATTCTCTGGGATAGGTCTGTGTGGGGATGGGGTACGCCTCAGGACGGGGTGGTGAAGGCTCATCCTGAACACAAGACCACAGCGTCACTGTGTGAAACTTCAAATATAAAAGTGCCAGACACCAAACACATTGTCAGAGTTTGATGAAAGATGAATTCTCCAGCGGGTTCGAAATACAATGTGGTATTGTCACTTTGCTGCTATAGATGCTTTGGGACATTCCTCATTAAGATGATATTGGGTTGAGATATAATTACTCACGTCTGCACACAGGTTTCCAGTGGACACAGACGTGATCTTAGTGCCAGGTCCTCCTGGGTAAACAGCTTTGCCTGCAGGACTCTGGCCCTGGTCTGGAAAATAAAGAGAAAGTTTGATTTATGAGAATTGTTTGGTTACATTTTTACAAACTAAATGAAAAAAACAAATACTGAAAACAAATGTCATGTTTTTAGAAGATGAAAATAGAAGACAGAAATCATAAACAGAAAAAGAACTCAGAGTGGGTGTACGTACTGGCCACGTTGGGGCTGGAGCGGTGGTCGGCCCGGTTTTTGAGCAGACGTTCCTCCCCGCTCATCTTCTTTGGTTCTGGGTACGAGTCCCAGGCTCCCTGGGGGCTCTCTGGAGACCCGTTCTGCACCGAGTTATTGTACAACTCAAACCCTTCACTCTTTGGTCGCATTTTACCATTTTTCTCACGCCCTCGGTCTGATGCTGGAAAGAACATTTCAGTTGTTAAACATTTGGCAATAGTAATACTTGTATAATGTTGTTGGAGTTGGTCTTTACATTCTGAAATAGACAGTTTGCTTAATTCGTATCAGCAAGTATGACTTTTAGGGCATTTCTCAACACCTGTATAGTTTCTAAACTTTAAATGATTTAGTCAAGAATAATCATAAGAAAGGTTTACAACTCAAAATCTTCACTCTCTTTATTTCTAAAAGATCCAGTTCTTTTTCCTCTGACCTATCCTAACCCTCTTAAGGCTGGCCATGCCATTGAGAAAATAACATTTAAACATCTGTTGGCTTTTTCCAGCTCACTCGGAGTTTCCTGACCGAGCAGCCGTCCTTTACTGCCCACAGTTAAACTTCAGTATCTGTGGTTTTACTGGCGCGGGCCTTCAGCGTCACTGTGGACTGGACTTCCTTAATGGATGCCGGGTCACATACCAGGACACAAAGCCCAACTCAGACCCAGACGGCTGCTCACTGTAGCCAGTAAAGACACAGCTGGACCAGCGCACACAACACTCATTATGCACCGGTCTGCAGCAGCTTCTGTCCACTTCTCCTCTTACAGGCTGCAGGCTATTAGGGAACTCACAGTACCCCATTCATCTATTCATTTGTCTAATCAGAGTCGGGAATATATTCTTCTCAAGTGCTGAATCAATTCATTACTTATTCCTTACTTGGAGTTTTTTTCCTCACATTTTGGTGCTGGCAAAAAACACTTGGTGCAAAAACAATAAGCTTATCCTAAGAATTGTTGATCTTTTTCCGTAAATTAACAAATGTCTGTTCAGTCATCGTAAGTCAGTTGGCTCCACTTAACCACATTTCTCATTATTTCTCTTTAATGGAACTATTTTATATTTCACTATGTTCTGGTCTATGTTGTTTCCTCATTCCAAACATACCTGGAGATGTGTATTCTTTCGTTCACACATGTTTAACACACAAACCCCGCATATTTAGGCTGAGTTCTTCTCTCAAACAGAAAATACTCTGTTCCACCTTGTGATGGCATGTGGTAATAAAAAAATATCAGCTCTGGAATTGCCAGTCTCTACTGAACTAAAGGTAAAAGGTAGCTGTTAACTACCGCTTCATGACAACACAAGGTGGAACAGAGCATTTTGAGCTTTAGAGATGTAGACAGAGTATTACTTAAAACATGTGTGACTGAAACAAAACACAACTCTAGGTATGTTTTTGATGAGGACACAACATTATAACATGGCTCAAAGCTCAATTTTGTGTAATAATATAACCTATTCTCTTCAATCATGACTCCTATTTTCACTTTTATAGAGTATATTCACTATCACTACCCTTCTGTACATGTCTAAACCTGTACACTCTCTTAAAGTCTCAACGGCTATTGCTGTAATGAAATCCTATATGGTTTTGTGTTGTGGCCTCACCTCTCTGCATCATTGGGCTGGGCTGGTTGAGCAGAGTGGCCAGTCCGTGGTAAATGGCTCCTTGTTTGGCCACTTCCAGGGTCACCACTGAACCGGTCCTGGTCATCAGCTCTGCCGCCCTGCACCATAACAACACAGGCAAAGTTAGGTCAGGCAAAATATTAATCAGTCCAGATGTATAATTCAATTGTGTTTTATCCAATTACAAACAAAACAAAAAATAGCTTTCAATGTTAATTTCCTGATCTTAAACAATAAAGACTTTTAAATCAGTACCATTTACCAAAAGAATTTGGGAAATTTCTTCATCCAAAGTCTGAACTCTAAACCACATGCTTTTGTTGACATAGGATTGGCTGTAGACCTTTTGATTAAAATGACCCAAACTGACCACTAATGATTATAAATGACAGAATCTTGATCTCACTTGAAATTTCATGAACTGTACAGGGCTAGATCAGGAAGATTTCTATTTGACTTACGGAACATGTACAATAGTTCATTAAAATGGTACAGTCTATAGTCACTATAGTCTTTATTTTGTTGTTCTTTCTACATCAAAAATGACTTCCAGCACTAATTGCCTGTGGTTTGAGTAATAGCCAAACACTAATGAGATTTCCGTGTAGTCGCATGCTAACCGTCAGAAAACTAAAGAGAAAGGCTCTAATTTGAACCAGAGAAGGTAGGATTATATTTGTCATTGCCAGAAGCTCTTTGGTCTAATTTAGGCTCAGACCTGCTGCGTCACACACACTACACATGTTCTCTAAACCACATGTGCTTCTGTGCTGGACCAGAAATAGTACAAGCAGAGATCACACTCTCGTGTGTTTGATGGAAGTGTTAGAAAGAGCGGATTGCATTACACATGGAAACAAAATCACTTTATTTTAAACTTTTGAGAGAGAAAATGAATTTTAATTAGAGAGGTTGTTACTTCTCACGTAAGGATCATATGATTCAGGAGTTGATTTTTCAACAAATTTGCATAAAACTCCAGTTTCCCCCACCAACTCAAAACATGCACAACAGGAAAAATCCTCCAGCTCCACCAAGATGAGCAACAAGATCACAGAGGATGATGGCTGATCTCTGTGTTGTGGTGCTCACTGTTCCAGCAAAGATGTCAGAATGGCATTGAAGGATGGGTCAAAATCAGAGGACAAATTTCCTTAACCTTAATCTTAAACCTTTCTATTTTTATATAAAGCCATATTGACCAACTTTTTTAAACTCATAAATAAGACAAATAATTTCTCCCTCAGAAATGCATTGCAAAAGAAGACCTCATGAAAAATCAGACAGCTATACATATTTGATCTATTTTACACTCTTAAGCCATAACCATGTGACACTTTAGGATGAGAGTTGATTTGCTGTCAAGGCTGGTCCAGCCTGCTTCACCTGTTTTTTTCCACTTTCTGAAAAAACTCTGCTAGTGGCCAGAGTAAGCATGCATACTAGCAATGTGCCAAAGGGTTTGCGAGAGCTAGGAACAAGTTAGATAAATTTTAAAATATCTACCCCCCAATTTCATGGTTTGATAATCATCCTCCCTAGCTTCTAATATATATACCAGACTTACTATTTACTAAAGACTGTTCAAAACTGTATGTATTAATCAATACATACTCTGAAAATACTCATTTAGTAACTACATTAATCTAGTAAAACAACAAAATTACACAATATGAAATCTAAAACTTAAACACATGTCTTAAACAGAAGCCAGAACACTCAAGTAAAACTTCTGATCTCCGTCGGTTGCAGCCTCTGAGCCTCTGCCCTGCTGTTCCCTAAACACACACACACCCTGACTTCTTGTGTTGCCTTTAAAGATTCTTTGGAAATATTTCTTTTGGGCCAAACGGGCTGCAGCTGCTCTGTTAAACCGCCCTCAAGATGTCGAAACTCTGAGGTTCCTTAAATGTCACACCAACTTGATCCCTCTAAAGTGTTTTAAGTCGCAAACCCACACACATCATCACAACCAGAACTGCGTCAATACTGCGCGGTGGGCACAGTCAGAAGAAAAATGCCATGTTTGTTTCCACTAGAGGGATTAACGAGTGTATGACTTCAGTGGCTAATTATAATTTACACTTTTAGCCGGGGATTTCCAACCGTAAACATCACCTAACTAGGGCTTTAGGTGACCAGATTTTGAGGAGATTTGACCGGTTTACCTTTCTTGGGAGAGACCAACGAGACTGCGTCCGTCAACGCTCAGCAGTTGGTCACCTGCTGCCAACCGGCCGTCCTAAACAAAGTAAAACAGGACACATGAGTCACAGAGATGCTATTATTGTTATTTCAAATATTTATGTCAGTTTGGCTCACCATATCGGCCGCTCCTCCTTTGACCACGGACTTGATGTAGATCCCCAGTTTCTCCTGACCAGCACCCTGTAATACACAAGGAACATATAAATTTATTTAGAATTTTTGAGTTTAAATTGGTGGATCAAAATGGCAAAACGCATTTGAATACAAAAACATTACTGAGTTGTTTCGAAAATATTTTGAAAAGGTGCAGCAAATGTATTCAATTAACCATTTCTGATCACCTGCTTGTGCGTTTGTGTTTAGAAAGTACACCAAAATGTAGGCAAATTTATACTACTATATCAGCCCATTATGTTAGTAGACAATAAATTAAATTGTAGGGACACAAGAACATATGTAAAGATTTGATGTATTGTTTAAAATTTATCTTCCAAAAACGATCTGTTAAAACAATCAAACCTATCTCTATCTTCCATATTTACATTAAGCAACTTCCTTTCACTTAAACCAGCAAAACAAAGATGACAGATTCAGACAACCGCAGCTCCTATGCAGTTCCTGTGTAGTGGTTTGGAAGGTTTACAGACAGTGCCTTAAACAAAGTGCTGGCTCCTTATCACACGGATCAGACCCTTTCTCTCATCTCAGGTGTTTACATTGACTTTGTTCAGCATAAACCAGAAGATAATCTAGAAACGTTTCTTTGTTAAAACACTCCACAACGTTTAGCACACACACTAGACTGAGAAGAAATTGTGTTTAGATGAATCGGGACAACTTAGTTTATTCCACTACAGTTACTGTTTATAAACCAACACTGACTAATGGCGTAAAGTAAACTCTGGAAAATAATATGCATGCATTTACTACACATTTATTTTTATTTTTTATGCATAAAATAAACTTCATCAAGTCAGTCCCATTCATCATATTCAGATGCAAAGATGCACACACCTACACATAAATCAAAGTCAGTCTATAAAATCAGTCATAAACCCATGAACAGGATTAAACACCACTTTAAATGCTGCCGTTTGTCAGATCTGGCAACGTGGCTCTTGGCATGAGTTTGTAAAGTAGCAAGGGGGTCACGCTGGGGTCACAGAGGGGTTAATAACTTCTGCGTTTGCTGTTGCATTTTGGAATTGGTCTATCGTCTACTGTGTGCAAATAGAGTGGAGAAATAAGTATGTCTCTGCAGCAATCGTAACTTATCAATGCTAAAACCAACAAATTCCTTATAAATGGTAAAATTATAGTTACTCAAGTTAAGATATTCAAAAGGTATCATGCATTGAGTTTTATATTGTTGTACATTTTAATTCTCAATAGTGTTTTGTTGCGTGTAACAGAAGAATCTTGTTTACCACATAAATTAGACTCTGCATCTTCCTGCAGCAGGAAACACCTCTGAATGATGAGAAGTGAAAATCAGTTCAAAGTATTGGGCAACAATGAGACTGAGGAACCTCACATAAATAAATGCTTCACATTCTTTCAATCGTTTTTCAATAGTATTGTGTAGCAAGTTGAGTATCTGGCAGGTTTTCATTATGTCGAGCTACAAATCGTTTAGTTTAACTGTATGAATGTCGCTAATCAAAGTTCAGCAATGTCCAAACGGTGGAAAAAGTTAAGGAAAACAATTACTCTCACATTAATATTGAAACTACTTCTAAGACGCACTCATTAGCCTTGTACTAAAGCTTAAAATTCACAATATCATACACAGCACAACTTTGCAGCCAACTTCTTACCCTCCCATAAACTGAGCCTTGCAACAGTTACCCACAATGCCTTTCTTCTGTCAGTATTGCATGTGGATACAATAATAAGAGCAGTCTCTCGGTGTGAGTGTTGCAAAGTGACATTTAAAGGAGAAGACAGCTCTGTGAATCAAGTGCACTGTTTGTGGGACATTACAGTACATCTTCTGTGTGAAGTGGAGCTTAGGTCTGATCTAGAGACGGGACGGGCGCCACCAAAAAACAGTCAAACAAAAAGGGATTCCCTCTAGGGCCTGCAGAAAAGCTCCAGCTAATTCAAGGGATCACACAATATCTAGCCCAACAAAATAATATCATTGTGTATTGTCTTGAAATGTCAGAGAACTATTTTTGACTTGTACTAGTCTTTCCCGTACTTCTATGTAGGTCAATCTGTTAGGTGAAGATAAAATATATAAAATATGTATTATTAAAAATGTATTATCATCAGCAGTTGATCTAAACATGTAAAAGCTCATTTGAAGGCTAAAATATTCTTACAAATACATGCATGTAAAATAAAATGTATTTTGTCACTGGATATGAAGACTATAACTTTGTTCTTATTCATACAAGACAAAAATCTATATAAATTGTTTGAATGGAGGATTGAATGTCTGTTTCGAGGTCTCGTCTTCAGGGATCTTTGCAGAACTCCTTACAACAAAACTGTTTAACTCACTGCAAAGATGGCCATAAATAGTCACATCATTACCCTTTGACTTTGAACCTGCCCACCAAGAAAAACTTCAACCTTCAATCAGCAGTTGTCACGATTTTACAACATTATGTAAATTGTTAACTTGCATTCTTAAAAAGTTATTTTAACATCTTTCTTCCACATATATATCAAATGTGTAACCCATAGTGAAGCCTTCCTGTCTGCTGAAACAAGCAGATGTAGGCCAAAGTGGATCCAGATGCCATGTTTTTCATTATTTCTCATCTTGGGCAAAATTGTCCATAATGCAGCCACCTTAAGACTCCATGTCCCTGTACATGTTATGAGTGAACGTAACCATAAGCTGTGTGCATAGTGCATGCGTGGAACACAGTAGACAAATCAATAGTAATATCTCGAACATCTGAGGTAGCTTTCATGTGATTTAGTGCTTTTCAGAGATTTGTAGTGGAGCCTGCAGGCCTGTGTACACTCACCTATGGGGCTTTATTATAGGCAGGGGGACCTGAAGGGGTCTTTACAAGTGGAATTTAAAGACTAGTGCTTTAGCGATTGGTGCATGGAAAATGCATGAGGGTGCATTTTGACCTGTGTACAGATACACATTATTAGAAAAACATGATTTCCACAATAACTAAAGCAGACTTTGGCTTTCACTGTGTCCCTGGTATGGCTGGATAAACAGGAGCACGCCAAGGTCCCTTTTACTTCTAATCTAATACTTCTAATAAAACATCATGTGGCAATCTAGTACTACAAATATAATACAGTGTAAATCAAATACATAATTAGTTTGATGATTTAATTTGTTTTTAATTTGAAATATTGCTGAAACAAATTAAAATTGTGTATATTTGTCTTATTGATAGAGTTTTGAGTTAATACACTGATTAAAACATTTTGACAGGGAAAAACCCAACTATAAACTCTTGCATTACTAATAATGTTGCCATAGTGCTAAACTGATGATAATGCATCATGGAGGAGGAACGCCCGTCTAATACTGAACCCTCTTCATTCACACACAGATGCAGAATGTAGCAGAATAAGCACTTGGATAAAGTCTCTCTCTTTGAAGTAAATACTTTCAGAGAAGTCAGCCACAACTTCTTTGATATTTAACACAGTGTTGACAAGACCAACGTGCACCACGCATGACACAGAGCTCACTGATGCCAACGAAAAGTGAAAAACAACATTCCATTATTGAAAAAAAAAAAAATAAAAAAAAAACTGTTTCCTTTTCAAATTCTTGCAATCTCTTTGCATATTTTGAAACATTAATTCTCTTGCCAATTGTCAAAGCACTTTAAGTCACATCAGTCTCTCAAAAGCCACATCTGCAAAACATCTGCTTAAATACAATAAACTAAGAAGCGATTGCCTCACTTACAAACATTATAAATTATGGAAAAGGTCCTTGAATGTCACAATTTGGACATCACACTGATTATGCTGCGGACTAAACAGCATTAAAATGATTGGAGACACTGAAGTATAAATGAGGACAGTTTCTTAAAGACTTTGTCAGGTTAAAACCGCTCATCCACAAGAGCTGAAGGTGTCAAAGAGGCGCCAAAGAGGAATTCTTATGTCTTTTTGTACAACTAAGCATTTCTGAGATGTTCTGGGCTTGTGCAAACTAGTGCATGTGTGAAGCACTTGTATGTAGCACATGTTTAAACAGGGCCGTACATTTAAAATGTTTAGGTATTAGACACTTTCTTGATTTTTGAACAGATTGAGCATATTTTCATGGGAGTGACGACCATTTTGTCAGTGTCCATTTGATTTCTCTGATGTATTGTATGATTATGGCTGGTCTGTGGAATGTCCCATCCAACTCATAAATGCAACAAAGATAATATAATATTCAGTCAAGTAAAGTAATCACAGCTCCCGTGTAAAAGGACAAACCCACTAAATACGGCCATTTCGCAATGGTGTTGGATATATACAGGATTTCAAACACCTTGTGAAGCACCTCCAGGTCACAGTTGGACAGGAAATATTGGTACATCCTTGAATTGTCCCTGGTCTAACAGGGGGTCACTCTCTTATTCCATTGTTCAACTTGCAGTACCATTACCCAAAACTAATAAACAAATATTACACTTCACAAAGTAGAGAAAAGTGTAGATTTTTGTTGAATTAAAAATTTGAAATTGACAAAAAGTTAAAATATCTAACTGCGATCTATATATTTACTAACGGTATGTAAGAATATTTGTTCAACTATAAATAATGGTGGTCAAGCTTGCCATTTTTAGATCCCATGTACCACAAGGGTGATTGTCAGCTTTTAAAATAGAGCATGAACTAACCAGAGCTTCCATTTGTACAAAGGGGAAACCAACTTAAGCTGGAGGAAAAGGAGGCGGCTCACTTCCTCTCCTGCAGCTGGGACCGAACAAAACACAATGCAATGGACAGTATAGCACACGTGGCTTGGACAAATTCATAAAATCACCTTGATGTGATTGATAAATGCCAAGTTGAATGTCAATTACTGAAGGTAGGGATCCACCGACCTAGCTTTTTCAGCTCTGATACCAATATTGAAACTTTGGCATCAAGTATCTGCCAATATTAACCCATACCAGTGTAGAGACTGAGTATGGTTTCCCCAAAACACAATCCACTTATTACAAAATGGATCCAGTTGTGGTGTGTAAGTGTTATGCAAGTTGAATTAATTATGTTTTGAATTCAGTTTTGAATGAATAAATGTTCAAACATTATAAGACATCATAGGCCTACATAAGTCAGTAAATAGTCTCATTACATCAGATTAAAGGTGCAACCAGGATATCAGCTGCTACCAGTATCGGTATGGGTGCATCACGAATACAAAATATATGAGAGGGAAAAACTGCATACCAAGTGCAGTGAACCAAAATCTGTGTATTTTGGTTTAAATATTAACATATCAGCCAGTAAGTAAATACAGTTGAGCAAAAGATTGTTGCAGTGGACAAACTAGACCACTGGAATTCTCATAGAAGCTGAAGCCCCTGCACCTGCTCCATAAAATAGTACAAACGCCAGCCAAGAATCACATACCAAAAGCATACACCTATGAGCAGGCATGGTAGAAATACACAAATGAGGCTTAAGTAAAGATTCAAGCTTTAAGTAAATACATGTAAAAATACATGCCATTACCTCATCCTTTCGTCCCACCACAGAAAACCACATGCTTTAGTCCAGTTCACACCAGGACGTCCCGCGCTGAAATAGTTGATTTATAACTTGAGGTGCAACCTGCTACATGCACTAACAAGCTCAAAATCACACAGGGCAAGAGTTATCCATTCAGAGTTCAAAATGACTGTGGGAAAAAATATTCTTAAAAATGCCAGCAAGAAAAAAATAAGTAAAAAATTATTCTGGACGTCTGGAAAAGGTTTAGTAAATTCCTTCCAAAGTGAACAGTTGAAGTTGGCGTGGTCACCAGCTGGTCAAACTGAAAGTCCTCATGGTGAACAGCGCACATATAATTATATAACAGGACAGAGCTAGCCCCTGGAGTTGGAGCTCTACCTGCACCTCCCTCTCTCCCCTCTGCTGCTCCAAACTCCTGGTACAGAGCACGCGGAGTAGAAAATAAACGGGCTGTGAGGGGGAGGGCTGTGAGGTACATCCTTCCTCCCCACTCCCCTTCGCAGTCTTCCTCATAAGGGGCTGAGCCATTAAGGAAAGCTACAATTTCCTTTTAAGAGACCAGACAGGTCGGATACGTCACAGCAGACGTATAGAAAAATGTTACTTTCACGAATCACATTTAGATTTGACCAATAGCTTTGATAAAAGTTTACAAGATATGATAACTTTCTCGAAATAGGAAAATGGCAGTTCTTAGCTGAAACATAAGAAAGCCAAACTGTGGACAAATGCACATGTTTAACACTTTATCAGAAGTAGAATAAAGTACAAATAAGTATAATGCACTTATTATATCCCTATATTAGCATGTGACTAGTACTGTAGTAATTCACTTGATCTAGAAAAATGTAACCATAGTAGCTTTTCTATAAATAAAATAAGAATAAAGCAGAAATTAGACTCAAAAGTGAGACATTGACTCAAAGATGTTAAATTTACTACAACTGCTACTCCAACATCTGCCCACCATCTCATTCACGTAAATGGAAACCATTGTAACCCATGCTGCCTGTAATCCACTGTACTATAGCAGCATTGCCTTTTTTAGCCTGATTATTGGAAGGGATTTGCAGTGAAGCCTATAGTTCATGCTTTGTGAAACAGGCCCCAGGAAAAAGCTCTCTCTGAGCCGCTCAACCAGAGTTTTGTACAAATGCTGCTTTGGTCGTCACATGCTCAGAAGCGACCTACGGCACTGTGACAATGAATGTGGGCTGATAAAATCCAGAGATTGCTATTAATAAATACATATTATAAATTTGAGATGTATCTTTATATATTTTTATGTCAGTGATTAGGGGCCAAATGTAATTAATTTCATAATATTTTTTCTACGCACGAGTCACTTATGAACAGCACACACAATTATTTTACTATGCCACAGTGAGATCTTCACATTCTTCTTCACATTCTTCTTGAAGTAGCGTGTAGTGTTGTCACGATATTAAAATTACAAACTTAATTTCGATACTAAGGAACAGACTTGATAAAGCTCAGGATCATTCTAAATCTATTCAGGAAAGGTTCATTTCTGTCCTGCGAATGTGGCTTTTTTAGTACCAATAACTGATGAGTATCTGGTTTTGAATTGCTGGAGGAGTGGTTGTGTTTAATAAGACAAAGGCATTTATAATAGGTAGTTTTATATGAAGAGCGGAAACCCAATCTCAAACCAAAACCTGATAAAAAGAAGCTCCTAAGACAAGTGTTACATAACTGTCTGTGTTATTCCCCTCAGGAAATATGTGAGCCTTGATGGACATGCGTTAACGTTGTGCTAAATTAAAGTGAAGAGTGGTGGGACGTCCCGTAGGCTGCTGGTACCTGGACTGTTCAGGTTCACTCCGGGGCCTCTGAGGTTCACATACAGAACTTAAGTGGTCGACTAATGGTTTTTTAAAAGGCTACGAAAACAAACTGTGAGCGGGTGATTTGCAATGGATACAGAACTACTTATTATCGTGTGGGAAAAGTTGTCTGAAATAAAAAATGATGGGAACTGTAAAATGGATTGTGGAGAGATGGATAGTGGAGAGATATATAAGCTACTTTTGACCATGACATATTGATCAAATTGTGTAACTTCTCCACTATTTTAGGATGACCAAATTATAAGCAATGCCATCTGTAGCTTATCTCAACAATTGTTAAGTTATGTACAATAAAAAGTGGTTTTAAAATAATTGAGCAACAAAAATACACTGCAAGAATTATACAAAAAATAGGAGTCTGAAACTAATTTGTCAAAATCTATATAAATGAGGCTGCAAATGAACCTCTAACAATTTGAGGCACACTTTGTTTCAGTAGGGGTCACTGTTGCATGTAAGACATTTGTGTCAGTAAACCCTGAAATACTCTACTGATATAAACAAAATAGACTCGCAAAAAGAGAACATTCTTCAATCCCATTGGTGGTCCACTCCCAATTTAAGAAGGGGGCCACAAACATCTGCCCTGATCCCTCCTTATTGCATGCGTTCCCTAGACACACTAAAGGCAATACCAGACAGCTATATGTTACATGTATAATGACGACAAAGCTCCCATTTAAAACTACTCCTATCCTGAATCCAATGTAACCAAATATGGCCTCTATAGGAGTTTAATTTTCCATTTTGCTGTTGCCAGGAACTGTACTGTACACACAATACATCTTTCACTTTAGTTCCAACATCAAAGGTGCATAGAGAAATAAACAAGAGTAAACATTGTAATAAGTTCCTCCTGCAGGCGCACTTAGAAAAGCAAACCTGAGGGACAGTTCCAGCAAGTGCTGCAGACACCACTGTATTCTGTCTGTTTAGTCTCCTCCGCTAGACTTAACAGGGGAAAAAGGACGCTTTAAACAAAGCTTGATTTTTCATGACAATCTCCATCAAAGAAGGCAATGTAAAGGCAGAGGAAGTTGAAGAAATATGCATGAATATGTGTTATATCTTTAAAATTTAGAAAGAACCAAGAATATGTTTGTATTTATAGGTACTCCAAAATAATTATACCAAGTCAAAGCACTCGGTAAACAATTTACATATTATTTTACAGATTAGTGATTGAAATGTGAACTCTACTGCAGCGACAACTGAGCCTACATTACTAGACTACTACATTATTATTATTAGTACTACCATAGACCAAATATGGACAAAACACAGGGCCTTCTGGTTGAATGAACACATGCTGCTTTTCCATCAAAATACTCAATAAAGACTCTAAAATCCTGAACGCCTGTTTAAATGAGGCCAGCAGATTTTTAAAAATCTGTCATATTTTTTTAAATGGGGTCTTACCTTGGCAGCCACGATGCTGAGGCCCATGCCATTGTGCTTCTTCAGGGTCACCGTGACGACCTCCGGCTCCTTCCTCATTGGCTGCGAACACAGATGAACAGGAAGACCACGTTCACTATCTACAATGGTTAGACTCTTAAGAGCAGTGTATAGTAAAATGTCTGCTTCTGAAAGAAAATGATAGTTGAAAATAGGGGAGGGAGGGCCGGGCTGAGGGAGGGAGAGCCGGGCTGAGGGAGGGGTGAAGGGGACGACCGCAGAGGAACCTGTGGTCCCTGGAGCAGAGTCAAGAATGAAAACCACATCATGGCTGCCCACACATCCAGAGCAGGGCAGGGCCTGGGTGGAGGAAAACATGCACAAAGGAACTCCAGCCAAAGACTAACACAGAGACAATATACTGACAGAGAGAAAGCCCAACGTAAAGAGAAACTACTAAGCTATGTGTGATTGAGCCAACATAGTGAGTGAGGTGGACAAACTGGTAGGGACACTGCATATGGTTTAAGTAAACTATATTACGAGCACAGCAATGAAAGTGCATAAAAATATAGATTAACTATAGTATGCTGAGTCAAGAGGAGAAAACGCCTCAAACGCATTGATGTTCAGTCTACCTCGAGAGCCCCACCCACAGCTCTGCCTGACACACCCCATTAATCAGAGTGTTTGTGAGAGAGACGCCTGCGCTTTGTCCAGTCTGAGCCTGTGACAGTGGAGCTGGGGTAAACAGGCCAATTACAGAGGAAGTGGCTCTGTGGGGCAAATCCAATGGGACGTCCCGTACACAGAGGGTTCGGTGTTGATGAAGCCGTCAGTGTATCTGCAAAGGTTGTTATGAAAACCAAATTGCCCCTTTTCTCAAGTCACTGTAATCACTGCTTTCTGCTCAAAAGACCACACACACGCTATTGGAGAAAGCTCATAGAAAGCTACAAGTCTCCACAAAATAATGTCTCAGTAAGGCTGGTTCATTGTAGGTTTTTTTTACCTTTTATGGCTAGACTTACCTGGGTTTAAGGGTTAGTGTTTTAACTTAATCCCACTTAAATCATGTAAATCTTGTAGTAGAAACAATGATTATAAACCATGACAGTTGGCACAGTACAGTATAGCTTTTAAGAGGTAACAGCAAGTGAAGAAAATAAAATACAGCTCGTAAGTTTGATTTATCTACATTTTAACCACTACCAGCCCTCGTCTTCCGCATGTAACTAGATCCTGTGTTAAGCAGTAGTGTATAAATGTCTATTCTACATAAAAGGAGTGAATGACATACCACCTCAGAGCTGTCTGCTGTGGAGAAGTGGCTGTCGCAGTCTGCTCCTTCAAAGTGGACGGTCCAAGTGCCGGGCGAGCGGGGGTGTGGCGTCAACCGACAAAAACCTGGACGTAAAACAGCGTACCAGTGTGTTATTAAGTGAGATTTACAATTAGAAATCATACCTTCCAGCACTCTAATTAAATCTCTAATTACGATTTTGAGAGGACAACCTACTTTCCTTACAACTCTAAAATATTAGTCACAGAAAATCATGTTCCTCTGTCAAACTGTATGTTTATTTGGCTTTTTTTTTTTTTTTTTAAACAGTCAATACCCTTCATGTTACCATTCAATCTAAACTTAATATTGAGAGTACAGTACACTGACTTGAATTGAATAGACAAAAGCAGTAATTTCCATCCATTTCCAAAGTTATGCTAAACTGAAATATCAAATATAACTTGCAGTATCAGGTATCGGTTCCATCAATATCAGTTCAGTTGTTCCTGGTTGGACTCTTTACTGACTGATATAGGCCCAGGATTTTTCATGATGTTTGAAATTTGTATTTTCTTAACTGTAGTTACTCATACAAGGCTGTTCAGCAGTTACCTCCAGGATACATAACAGTTACATAACATAATCAGGTTAATTTTGTAATTAGCTAATTATTTGAGGTATTTTGGTATGGGTTAATAAAGGATATCTGCAGATACTTGAAAACATAGTATGGTTATTGGTATCAGAACTGAAAAACCGGGATTGGTGCATCCCTAAGTGAGAGCAGGAGTACCTCTCTGTAGCAGTGGCTCGAGGAAGTCCTGCAGTCCGTTGGGAATACTGCGCACCACGTCACAGGAGTAGCCATCCTCAGGGAGCAGGAAGGGCAGCTGTAGGTCTGGATCCTCCTCCAGCTGCACCTCTCGTCCATCGCTGCGGGCCAGTTCATCGGCTGTGTTCTCCGCTACTGCCACCACATGGTCAATCAGCTCCTGCAAACACAAAGGGGGCAGCACAACAGACGGTGAAAAATATGCCTAATTAAATATTATATGCTAGTAAGACGCACTTATTCTATCTATGTGCTAAAGTATTTGTTTTGAAAGACTATAAACTAAGTATTGTGAATTGTTTGTACTATATAATATTTCCAATGAAGGGCTTAGAATGTTCCAGAGTATAGCTTTAAACCTATCCATCTTACATACATTCCACTGCAGATGTTTTTATATTGCACAAAAATACCTTCAAATCATGTATTCTTACCGTTAGCCTGAAAACTTGTAACGTGGCCTACTGATGTTACCTGGTTGTCTCCATGCTTGATATATATATTTAATGCCATACAGTGGACTATTCTTGGCAAAACACTTTATGGGACTTGTGACCCCTTGTGGCTAAAAATGTTCTCAAATAAAAGCTGACTGCTATTACTTACACTGCTGCCTATGCTTTTACTTAGATTAAAATTAAGGACTGTAGCAGAGTGAACTAGCCTCGAAGTATTAAAAGTATTAAAAGTAAACGGCCTTCAAAAGCGTGTACATCTTACAGGGGGGATGTAGGGCTCGTCAGGGGCGCAGTGGTAGTTGCTCATGAGTGCGTGCAGCTGCAGGGAGTTGAGTTTGAGCAGGTGTTGTGGATGTTCTGGACGTCCTGCATCGAGTACTTGTCCATGGTGAGCAGTGTGGTGGCCTGACAAAAGACAAAAGACAAAACACACACACACACAGAGTGAAATAAATAGACCATTTGCATGCAATGTGCGTCAACTGACTAAAGGGGGCGTGGCATTGACGAAAGCTCTCAAATTGTTAAGATCTCGCCAAAAAGTAGTATTAGTAAATAAGATCTTCAATTAAAAACACTAATTCAGCTGTCCTCTATTACCCACAAAACTCAATCCATGCATTCTACACTTAAAGAAGAAAATTCTTAAAATCAAAGTACAAATAATTAGTTGATTAAAAATGTGTTTTACTAAGAAACTATTGATCAATAAATCAACTGAACAACTAAAGAACCACAGCCCTAATTAAAGTATGCAACCGATAAAGAAATACTGGCAGCTGCACCAACAAAGAAAGTGACCTCATACACTACCCTTTTTTATTTTTACTCTACATTTTAGATACATATGGAATTTCAATCTAAAGTATAAAAAAATTTAGTAGAGTTATTTAACTTTTTTCTTTGCTACATAATTCCTTCCTACTCCATATATTTGATGTTTTCTGTATGTAGATAACATTTGTAAAAATAAAAAAAAAAACATTGAGAGGGTGTGTCCAAACTTTTGACAGGTGGCATATATTAGAAAATGAACATCTTTTCTTTGTATATTAGCAAAGAGCCATCATAAGAACATTTCATTATTGATCTCCTCTAACATAGATGCGACCAGTGCGTTTCTTACCTGCACTATTCTGCTGAGGTGGCAGTCCGCGGCCAGCTCCAGCCCCTGCTTCTCAGCCCAGGCCTCGATGTGGCTGAGCTGCTGTCGGAGGATGGCTCCCCAGTAGTGACAGCAGAGCCCTGAGTCACTGTCTGTCACCAGTTTGTTAAAGAGCCACATGTTGACAAAATGGAAGAGCTGAGAAAAGAGCTGGATGGTCAGAGCCGCATTCACCCGACAGCGCCGCAGCAAAGACATGGCCCCTGTGAGCGTGTGCAGAACGTCCTCTGGAGAGAGAACAGCAAAACATTGTGGGTATTTGTAGTAATGAGGGAAACCTATGTTGATAAAAATGGACACTAGTATTGTTTCATTCAAGCACATCATCCCCCTTGACGTGTACAGTGATTTGCAGGTTAATTTTGCACAGCAGTGTTTCTCAAACTGTGCCACAGGAGCTGGTGGCCACTGGCCTTTTCATACAATCATGTAATCGTGTTTTGTACTTTTCATTAGCCTGTTTAGTCCCATTTTAGTTTTGGTGGTAGTTAGAAAGCAAAATATTTGTTTAGGTGGTACTTTGTGTAAAAGTTTTGAGAACAAGTTGATAACACTCACATTCCATCTGTCTGTTTAGTAATTCATTTTTAGACAAATAGGACTGAAACATGAACATTTGGAGAGATTAGTTAGTTTTGAAGTAATACCTCACATAGTTTTGTTACCTATTTTGGGTCTCTGTGGATTATGCTCCTCTGGGTCATCCAGGAAGGCAGGCATGTAGTTATTCAAATCAGCTTGTAGACAGTGAACCAAGTACCTGCACAAATATACCAAGGTTGTTAATATTATCTGAACTTGTATGACCTTCTGAACATAATTTGAATAATTGTGTTAGCATTATATAAAATAGCTATGCCATACAGTAATAGACTTAAACAGACTTAGTCAGAATTTCCAGTAATATTTTATAATAACTATACCCTAATTGGCCTTAATGAAGCATAAAGAAAGACTTGATTCATAACAGACAAATAGTTAATTAAGAATGCTTAGTGGCTAATTAACCTAAACTCTGCATATATCCACTGATTACAGAATGACAAACAATAAGGTCTGTTGCCATAGTGATTAACAATTTAAAACAAAATAGTGCTCAGTATCAATACGCAGAGTTACTGACTTGAAGGCCATCTGGACGAGGTGTGCGAGGATGTCCTGAGCGTCCAGTGTGATCCGGCTGAGGTCTCGGTCCTGTTTGATGAAGTTGAGCAGCTCCGAGGCGTTGGCCATCCAAAACGCCAGAGCCCCCGCGATGTTCTTCTGCTTCTGTAACAGAGACGAGACACCGGTCTGGAGATGTTAGCGAGGAGGGACAAAGGAGAGGCGAATGTGTTAAAAAGAAGAGGGGTTTCTGTTTTGAGTGGCAGCCAGAAGGAGCAGTTGTTACTTCAGGGATAGAGTTATGCCCCACCCACCCCTCTCTCTTTTTGTCTTCCAGAGCAGTCACTAATGTTGTCATGTTTGGTCATTACAGGGACAGATCAGTTGTTGGCAAGTCAGTAAGATGCCTATAATGAAGTCTTTTCTTTTTTAGTTAAAAAATTCTTTACTTCATGCATAGGTCTAGCCATATATCCTTAAAAATGAGATGACGTGCTTTCAGTTCAAACTACTCAAATTAAACCACACCCTATGAATTAAGCCTAAAGATTATGTTTAATTTTGTTCAATCATGAATGGCTTTATACATTTTGTTGAAACATCAAGCCCTAAGGTATAATTCTATGCTGTATGCTAGATAGTAAATGTACTCTTACTTCAAAAATACAGTGTTTATAGATTAAGGTTAAAGTACACTTTATTGTCCCCGTAGCGACATTTGTCCTCCGCATTTAACCCATCCTCATCAGGAGCAGAAGAAACATGTAGAAACATTAGTGACCTCTTCTTTTCCCTGAGAGAACACTGGGTATATCAGGTCATCTGACACGAGACATTATGCATCTCATTTGAAGATGTATTAAAAATATATACATAAAAAAGTACTAAAAAATGACATAAAGCCTAGTGTCAAATAACCTGATTGGCCCACACTCCACCGCTCACACATGTGCACTCATCTATCCCCGCCTTGGAAAAACAAAAAATTAACAAAATGAAGAATGTCCCTTGATTCAGATCAGCCAGAGAACGAGAAATGGAGGCAAGAGCATCCACAAAAGGAAAAAAAAAACATATTTAGGAGACATTAAATACAAAAAAGACGGATGAACAAACACATGGGTCCAGACAGACAAATAAAGCAGAGGAGGTGGAGGTCTCTCTCAAACATGACACAGAACATATGCCGAGAGTCAGATGGGAAAGGAGTGGGGGCTTTGGCTTTGCACTGTTTTTGGTTTGTATTTTAGTAGGAGGCAGGTCCAGGAAGCTGAATGGAATTAGTTGGTTTGATGTTGCTGTTGTTGCTTAGTTTTCCAGCTGTTGGGAGGACGGATTATTATTATAAAGAGTAAGTTCATTGGAGACTTGTTAGAGTGGAGGGAAAAGAAGCAGCAGCAACACTGGGGCTGGTCACAAAGCAGACAGAGAGGAGGACAGAGGAGATGTATGAGGTCGGCGACATGAGATAACATTATGGAGTTAATACTTATTTTAGTTCAATAGACCCTGTTATCATTTATAATCAATACTTATAAGGGATATGTGAAAAGCATTAGTTTCATTCAGGTTTTGTAGGGGGAAACTGAGTGGTCAGCTGGCTAAAAGGTAAGTGATCTGTCTCACAACCAATCCAATCAGGGGAAGATTGCATAAGTAAAATAAGAACAGGCAGATACAGGGAACTAATAAATGGTGAGCCTGAGGGAGGTAGGGGGCTTGAACTTGGACAGTCAGCACATTTTGATGGACATCCTCAGAAGGAGAGGACTGCACAGACAAGCACAGAAGAGGCATTACAATGGGATCATGTGGAATCAGGAAAAAAGTATCCATAGTTCAACAGGAAACCAGCTAGAACTGGTAATAATGTAATTATGCATTATTTATGCCAAATTGTCTATTTTTTTCAGCTAAAACTGGAGAGAGACTCAACCCAAAGGTTTCTATATAATGCAAATCAAGTATATTTTTACTTGTAAAAATATTGACCTATTATTATTGTATGTTTTGTAATGTTTCAGTCATATCGACCACCTCAGAGAAAGAACATGTCCAGGAGACAGAGGGTGAGTTGGAGTCAGACTTCTGTAGCAGCCGCATGTACAGTATACTAGGGTCTATCCTACCTGGTCCCCTTCAGGAATCTCCTGTGTGAAGAAGAGGAGGAGGAGGAGGAGAGGAGGAGGAGAGGAGGACGTTCACAGGACAGAGAGAGAACACGTCAACAGCTACAGTATGGACACAGCCATGTAACGGACACACTACACACATGAGCATGGGTCACTAAAAGACATCCTGCATAAGGCACATGAACTATGTGGAAGTGCAACATAAAATGAACATGTGCATCTTTGGATATAAGTATCTCACATAGTAGTTTAGTAACTTAATTATTTCATGTTTTGACTGTCAATAATTTCATTTCAAAATTATCAAAACAAAATAAAAGTTTGCCAAAACTGTAACGAATGAAGATGCAATCAAAACACAAAGCACAGACAACACAAAACTACAGCTTTGACAAAGGCAGCAGCGGACATAAGACGGTTCTTACAACTACTGCGCTGTAGTGTAAGACAAAAAGCATAAGGGCAAAAACAAAACTGCAACTTTAAGGGGAGAATGCTCACACTAAAGATGTCCAATAAAGAGATAGAGCATATTATGTGTAATCCAATTGTGTAGAGACGGCGTACTGACCTGTATGACTCCCTCCATCATGCTCACCATCTTGTTGACGATGGCGATGACCTTGTGGGTGCGTTCGGAGGGGGACATATCGGGCCGGTAGGACGGGGACAGGACGAAGCGGCAGGCCATGTAAAGGACGTAGGTGGGGGACAGTTTGAAGTGCACTGTGGAGCTGTTGGTGTAGTTGATGATGGCCGATAAGAATGTGTCTTCAGCTGGACAAAAGACAAGAAAAGAAATTTAGGCTTGTAATAGTTTTAAAATGTACTGAAATGTTTGTTCTGCATGCTGTGTAGCTAATTCCCAATTTATTGTAGTTCCTGAATCCTGATCACACACACACACAGTAGGCAAGCATCCACCTGGAAGGTTTAGCAAGAATTTATATATGCGTTTGAGAGATCGATTCCTGGCTATGACAATTTGCATAATGTCTCTACACACATATGTTACCATATTTCTAGAAGCTATTGCAATTTAATTAGCTTAATATAAATACTATTAGTAAATGTCATTATGTGATCTATAAAACCTATAAAATGGGATACAACAAAACCCTGTGAGTGATTTAATAATGGATAGTGTTGACATATGGCCCGGTGCGGTGTGGATGAGACACTTTCCACACCTCCTTTCGGCTGGAAAAACTCATGATCTCAGAGAGGGCCAAATATATAGTGACTGTACACACAAGGAAGGAAGGACCTAAAACTAAATCAATAAACACGAGTGTAGGAAGAGAAGGCAAACAGCGCACAGGGCGTAAAAGGACAGGGAGTGTGGGAAACTGAAACTCAAAAATATTTAAAGTTATCATATCAGTATGTGTGGTATATTTGTGAGTGCATTCATTTTGTCCTGGTTAGATCCTGTTCCAGTCCTGGTCTAGGCTATTGATACTTGCAGTGACATCACGCTGCAAACACTGCCAAATAGGTTTTAAGATCATCTACATCCAAAATAGATTTAAACAACACATTTTCAGGAGCTTGTGATAATTATGTTCATGGTCCAGTTTAGGAATTTGATTTTCTACAAAAAAGTTGAGAGTGACTACCTGTAAAAAACTGTCGGCTGGTGACCATTATTATTTTAGAAGGACTTGTTTAACAGTCAAACACCAGGCTCACCTGTAGTTCCAACTATGTCAGTTCTTTCTAGTCATATTGTGTTAAAATAAAGCTCTTTAAAGTCTAACAGGCCTCAGATAGAGTAATGCTTACAGTTAGCATCACACCCTCAGGGAAAGCTGCAACGTATCAATAAATGTTGCAATGGTGTTATTTTTTTCCATGTTAGTCTTTATGTTAAGTGAAAACCACATAAGCAGCCTATTTATAGTACAATACTATTTGACAAACAGCAATGAATAAGAACTGGTATCTAGAAATTGTTATCTGCGCCTTGTGTTGCATTTTTTTTGTATGAAAAGCGCTCTATAAATAAAGTTTGACTGATTATCTGGCCATATATTTTCACCACATGTTTTTACAGTAATGTCATCCGATAAATTAAGATTTGCTAATTGAGTTACTGTTCCTTTAAGAAACTGAGTGTAGTACAAAATGGCTAGCCGGTTCAAGCAGTGACAGTGCAGTGTAAACACCGTGTGGACAGTAATTCAATAGTTTCCATGTATTGACTGATGCATTATTGTGGTGAGTGGGCAGTGCTTACAGTTGTCTCTGAACTCGATGCTGGCCGGTAGAGTCATCTCTGGCCTGTCCCCCTGAGCGTCCTGAGACCTGGGGGACAAAAGGGCACATGACAGATGTAGATGACATTACATACATGTCACATAGAGCTGTTTGTGGGTAAATAATGATAAAAGATCAGGAAGTGAGTCTCACCTGGCATCCTGCTGCTCCGCACGGATCATCGGCTTCACCATGCCCCGCTCCATATCCAGTTTTCCTGAGCTCTGGACAAGGACACAAATTTGAGGACTGTACGCAATATTTTACATTTGTGAGTAAATGTTAGGTTCAGTTGTGCCTAAAATTATACAAAGCTATAAACACAATAATAGGTTGACTTGCACAGAGACAGATAAACTAAATAAAACATGCAACATATACAAAGCAGCTCAACCCAAAGTTCTCACGACTGCTGCAGTTTCCTCACTGCTTTCGGGAAGACTACAGTTTGTCCCTGCTCTAAATTTGATCAAAGCCCTGTTTCATGTGGGCATGCTACATAATTTCTTGTGAGTCACTGGCACAGTTTTCAACAAAGATGGAAAAAGTAGAGTTCAAAATTAAAATACTAAGATTTAAACTTGACAAAATCTTAAGTCTATGCAATAAAATCTATTACAAAAGACTATGATGAACAGACTCAAGTATTAACGGAAGCACATGATACCAGTCAAAAGCGTTTTAGTTTACTGCCATGTCAATACCTTGCTTGTTGGCAGTGGTGCTCCACTGTGGACGTCTCCGTGAAGGTCAAAGGTAGTCTCTGGGACACTTCTGCATTAGACACAACAGGCACACGACACATGGGGTTACAGACCAGGAAGTGTGCCTTGTCCCGATGACTGTGTAGAACTGACTACCCGCTCAGAGCTAATCCTAGCATACACACAGCAGCAGGCAGAGGAGGCGGGGACAGAGGCAGTAGATGACAGCCTGTTTGTCATATGCACATATAAACACGGACCCCTAATAGACTTAATACAAAATGAGAGCAGGTCCCGAGAGAGACGTAGCAATTAACTTTGAAGGACAGGCTTTGACTTTCCACGCCCGTATGACATCAGGCTAATGACGGCTGATAAACAGCACTGAGCAAATACAGAGAGTAAACACGGAGCGAACAGAGAGATGCTTTATGACACAGAGTCGGTCTTTTAAAAGCAGAGTTCTCCTCTTTTTAGCAAGACTTTACTTCAAAACATACTCAAAGTGCTTTTTTAATGTAGATGGATTATGCATCCAAATATATAGCAATGAAAATGTATTATGACATGTTAATGTTTGTGCTCATGACCAGGGACAATTTTTTTGGCTTGTCTGTATGTAAAAGAAACATAGCATGACAGATATAGAATTTTTAGAGGTCCATTTTTGTTTAAGTTTTATTTGGCACAGAAATGGCATTTAAAAACATGTACCCCACTTCTGTAAAGCTAGGTATTACAAAACCATTGAGATATACTATATGTACAGTATATCCCTTTCACTCTTTCTTGGAATAAAACTCAACGCTACATGACGGTGCCAGTCTGGAGTCTGGAGACTTAAGCTCTCAAAGACAACATAGCGCGTGCCAGACCCCTCTCTCTAATCGGCTTCATTGAAAGGATGTGTCTGAGATCAGTCAGAGAAAAACATTGGAGCAAAGCCTAGAAAACCACAGGGAAGATCTGCGTCCCAAACATCTCCTGCTCCTCCAGACTGATATGACACTGCGCTGTGTTAAATGACAGCTGGCATTGGCTTTGTGAGACTTTATAGGCTCAGACCAGCACCATACATCACGTCCAATCACGGCATCAATTACAGAGACGCTCACTAAAGAGAAACAGCTTGAAAGACCTTACCACAAATGAGAAGCAATAGCAGTTAGTATGAACGCTAACACACAATGGCACAGATGCCTAGACTTGAATTCCTGAGTCCTGTTGTCTTGGATTCTTCTCAGTAAAGTTAGTATATTTATATGTGTATGGTTAAAAGAATTAATATTGCTTACAGGTTAAAACAAACCCCAAAATACATGCAACATTTAACTTCACAGATAAAGTTTACACAAAAAACTTTTGATCCATTTCATTTGTAAAAGCTAACAATACCAAACACACAGTACCTTTGTTAGTTAAATATTGACCAACTTCAAAAGAATATTTCCAAACTCTAAATCCAGGCTTTATGCTCTTTCTTGGGTCCATGTGTGAGAATGAGGCACGGGACGGGGTGTGGCCTGTACCTCATTTTCTGGCAGATTAAAGGGCCCGGGACCTCTGCTCATGTTCATGTGTCTACTCTGAAAACCCACACAGCCCCTCCCCCCTCCGCCCCTCGCCTTCATCTGGGACTCTGGCTGCAGCCACAAACCTCATCAACTCTGCATTCAACTTCAATAACAGAATAGAATTATAAGGAAACGTGAAAGACAAAAGAGGAATGACTTTTATATAAGCTGAATGTGGAAAAAGACAATAGTTACAGTAAGTTTGGGAGACAGCCGTTTGGGGAGTATCCAAAAACGTCCAAATGAATATCGAAGTACATTAACTTTAAGATAGTCTTTACTGAACAAGACAGATGTCAGTGCTTACCCAGACTTGTGCCTTCCTCTCATCATAGCCGCTGTTTGGCCTTTCCCTCCTTGGTCGAACATGGGGTCCACAAACTTGAAGACGTGTGCGGAGCCAAACTGAATGGTGGATCCTGAGCGCAGCACGGTTGTCTCGGTGATACGCTGTCCATCCACAAACGTGTCTGCGTCTGGGCCGTGGGGCGTTACAGTGACCATGCCCTCACTGTGCATGAGGTTACAGTGGTGAGGGAGGATGCCCGGGCCCAGCAGCTGCACACACACAAGTGGGTTATTAGATGGTATTATAGTTGGCAGGATTCTAAAATTTCAAACAGACTTTCGATACTAAAGGAAGAGACTCAGTTCCAATGCCACAACGAGGATAAAAACACTTTTAATTTAAACTGAAGAATGTAATTTTCAACATTAAACCATAGTACTTTCCTTAATATTACCACATAGTCTTATCTGTATAATCAGTCAGTCCTCAGGCATCCAGGTAGGTTCCATATTGGCTCATGGACGCACTGTATACTAGTCTATGTGTCTATCTATTTTATACTTTTTCTGATACAGCCAAGATCATTCTAAAGCTATTCAAGAAAGGTGCATTTCTGTTCAGTGAATGAACTTTTTTAGTATCGATGTGTGTTCAAATGAGTATCTAGTTTCAAAAGAAATTTTAGTTTTGATTACCTGATATGAGTGCCTGATTTTGACTTTGGACAACCCTGTGGTACAACATGTCCATCTCAAATGATAATGATAATGATAGTGACAGCACACTTTCATAACGATTTTGCACACAGTTATTTTCATATACTGAATAAGGGCAAATGGACAGTCAACATTCCTACTAGACATTAGTTCGACTACTGTTGTCAATGCAAATAGAAAATAAGTATTACCTGTATGGCCCCATCGTCTGTGCAGTCAGAGCCCACTTCGGTGATGCTGTGTTGGAGTCTGTAGAGCTTTGGTTTGTCCCGCGAATCGGAACCATCTGAACAAAATGTCAACACACTTTAATAATGCAATGATTCATCAAAGCTACATACATAATGTGTTTGAAATATAAATTGCCATACACATTGCCATTAGAGACAGAACAATTTTGGGGGACAGATGAGGCAGCGTTAAGTTAGTTAAAAGGATGATTAGTTAAAGCTATGCAGCACATTAGTTTGCAAAGAAAAATATCAGAAATTCTGTTGAAATAATATGTTGGTATTCATGTGTAAATAAATGATTGTATTGTAAAAAAGAAAATCAAAATAGAAGCATTTTCATCATATATAGTGCAGCTTACTACACAATCAAACCCATTACTGTGTGTGAGTTTTGTGCCCAAAAGTGCAGCAGGACATAGTAAAAGAAAAGGGGTGCACTGTAGTTGTTTTTACCTTCATGGTGCCGATATGCGTAGTAGGCATAGTGATTCCCTCGCCCTATGCAGGCAGACAGGCAGCAGGCAGGTACCAAGAGGAGGAGACATGCACAAGGCCCCACGCGCACGCACACCCACACACACACGCATACACACAAACCATGCCACGAAGAGGAAGAGAACAGACAGAGCAGAGGGTGAAAATGCAGCCAGGAGGAGAGCGCAGCATCACCTGGTTAAACCCATGTACACATTCATTCACTGTTCACATTCACTGACAAATGTTAAGACATACTGTAAATCTCAATTCTGTAATAAAAAGTGATGGATCATTTTTTGCTCTAGGCTATCTTCATATCTTTGCTTGGATTGTTTGGAACATTTGGAAAGCAATAAGGTTCCATTTAGAAATCTGATCCTTTCTTAAAATAACAATAACAAATGAGATGTTGAAAAATTGGCGTTAAATATTGCCTGATATTCAAGTGTCTATCTATCCATCTATCTATTTATCTTTCTAGTCCAGATACTTTAAACTGACTATGGACTTAATTATATAGATGGACTGCTCTATAATAACCAGACCCATACATTCCCACACACTCTGAGCAGAATACTGTTTAGTTTAAGATCTTGGCAGATTTCCAGAGACAGTGACCCGTCAACCTGACAGTAGATGGAGTAGATGTGTTAGTATAAGCACTCAATGGGACGTTTAACAAGAGCTGTGTCCCCGGTAGGCCCAGTCAGTTAATGGCATGAGAGGGAATGGGGTCAGTAGTGAGGCGCGCCAAGCGGTTAGGGCTGAAATAAGACGACTCTAGGAAAAGACAGAGCTCCGAATTCTCCAAAGGGCTTTACATTGTTCATTGTTGGATGTTTGAGCATATTTCATGATTAACTGTTGTTTTAACTTGCCCCAAAACCCCAAGGCTGTCAAAGGCTTCTTGCAATTATATAACAGAACACTTGTGGAAATACACTTTAAAACTATTATATGAGCTAAAACAAAGAGGCACTATGCATTTATTTAACAGCTTAAATGCTAATGATGTGTGTCACCATTTTGTGTTTAAGTTACATCTGCAGTTGGAAAAAAACACTAGGTAATAACTTAATTGTGCTTATTAACTTGATTGTCCTTTACAGAACTACAAAATTGTCCTTTACAAAACTACAAAATGCAAGTACAGTGACATAGGTTAAAGGTTATAGGTCATGTACAGTATTGGTCCCAGGCAGACTGAATATGCAGGGATCCATTATGGGTTTCCACCATTTCTGTACAGTGCATTTCGAACTCAAAGGGAAATCCTCTGATCACAAGGCCACTAAACCACAGCACAGTAGGAGAGGCAGAAACATCTGGATCCCATAATGCCATATGTGATTTACTTACCTCCACAAAGAAAGGATGTATGCTTCACCTTTGGCTCAACCTATGTTATTGTTTTTACTGGAACTACACTGCTACCTACTGGTCACTGGTTGCTACTACAACCATGTAACCACCCTCTAACTGCGGAAAGTTGAACGTGGATTTTGTGTTTGTACCTGGGCTCAGTTCTACTAGATAAGGCAGTTTCTCAGGTGGCAGAGATCCATCCTTCCTTAAGCCCTTTTCGTCCACTTTCCTCCCTTTCCGGCCTGGATAATCTGGAGGTCGCTTTTTAAGTTGAAATACTAGTGCACCTAAAAACAAGAAAGACATTCAAACATCATTCATATTACAAAAATCACTCCCAACTGGTGTGAAGTAAGATCTACTACTCAGAGCCAGTACAACAATGAATGAAATGTAAAACAAAACCAGACCTAAACAGAAGTAGTTTTGGAACACTTAAGTACAACAATGTCAACATCCAGTCAAAGGAATTTGTTTACAGTTGCAACTCATGCAACATAATGAATTTGTGGTATTTATCTTCCAAGTCAATATAGCTTGACAGGAATATTGTTGACCTGTTTGATTGTACAGCAACTGTGTAAATAAGGAATTTGCACACAGGTTGCAGAAGACAGACAACTACTTGTAGCAAATAAAGAGTAAAGGATTGCACTGGAATTACAACAGTCCACAACTTCTAGGGACTGACTATAATTTAATCTACAAAACTAAGACTGATCAGAAACTATGGTGGAACACAAAAAATTGTAATTACTATGCATAAACAGTAGGAGGGGGTAAATGCCAAAAAATAGAGGGACAAAATGTAGTTGGCAAAATCTACTATTAATATTATTCCTGAATAAATAAATACTTTTGAGCATGTTCCATAGTGAGTTACCTCTGTCTGCGGGCCAGTCCCTGAAGATCTGTAGCGGGCATTCGCTGTCATCAAGGATCACCTCTTTACCTGACTTGTCGTCTTGCTACAAGAAAAACAAAATACAGACTTTAAGTTTAAATCAACAAAGCAGTTACTTACAATGCCATGATTACTGCAACTGGAAAAGGAATACATTGAATGATGGACAACAACTTTACATCAAAATAAAAAAGTACCATAACAATTAGTAAATAATCAGGTAAGGTATCTTATTTTACGAATTTACACAAATCTCGCTTAACAAATTTAATGAGGTAGGCTTTATTAAAAAAGCTTGTAGTGAAATGAAAACAGCGTATAATATGCTTGTACCTGTAGACATATTAATATTGAAAATGCTGGGACCTATTTACCTTATTACCAAATCAGAATAATAGTGTCTCATTGTAAGTACGGTACAAATCTGAGCAGATATAGTCTTTCTAAAAGGACCCCTGATCTTTATGCTGCAATAATCATATTCTCATGTCTCATAAATAGTGCAATTTTCTCCATTTCATCTCACAAATGTGTGTAACTGCTGCTGTCCCACATCCCGGCTCAGCCTCCCTCTCCCCCAGGACATCAGCAGCACACCACATGCTACCAGCCATATACGCTGCCTGTTTCTCCAGCCCATGCTAAGCTAATGGACTCTCCACGTGTCTTTGGCTCATCAACAAACTGCTCATGTGTTGTGTGTGTGTTTGTGTGTGTGCATGTTTGTGTGTGGGTATAAGTGTGCACAAAGTCTCCAGAGGGTCTTTGACTGCAGTGACTGTGCAAGCAGAGTAGATAGCATGTGAGTGCCTTCCACTGTTAAAGGTGTGGGGAAGAGCATCTGGTGCAGTCACGGTGAAACAACGGTGAAATAACTATAATGAACCATTATATGTCCAAGGAAAATATGTATAGTCTGAATATGTACCTATAATACTGAAGTTATAGAACCTTTATTCACAGCAATAGATTTTAACTTTTGATCCATGTTAACATACCTCTGTTTTGTACATCTTTCCTATTCCATATTGATAATATTTGTAGTCATTTTTAACAAAATTGTGATCAAATACCTTCAAACTGTCAATAATAAGTTAGAGTTATTTTTAATATTCAGGGTTACTAGTCAATAAAATATGAATATTTATGAGAAAAATATTTACATGTAAAAGTGCAGTGATGTTTGCAGTATTACCCTTGCTATGCAGTATTCTCGGGGGTTCTCCTTCTCAAGGCCATACTTCTCTAGCGCCTCCACCACAGCGAAGTCCGCTGTGTCCCTGGTGGAGAGCAGAATGGTCTTGTACGGGATGTTGGGCTTTAGGCTGTCTGCGTATATTCGTAATGTGCCTCCTAAAACATAACAACAAACTTCTGGTCAGGCCACAAGTCACAAGCTCAACTTCAAATGCATCAGCAGACATTACCAGTGCACACAATTCTATGTTAAGGCAAGTTTGCAAAGATTGTGTCAAAATAACTGGACTTAAATATTTCTATGTAATTTGTAATTATTCATTATCCGGCATGGCTTGGAAAATGTTATTTTAGCTAGTATACAAATTTGTATATGTGATGTGGCAGTGGTTTCTTTAACTAACACATCTATGCGAGATTTCACTGTAATTTCACAGAGAGGACATATAAGAGTGGAATATTTTTGGTCAAAAATGTGAAAAGGTGTTCGACTTTAGACTAGTAGCTGCGTTTGCGAAAAAAACATTTTCACTAAATTATATTAAGCCCCGTTAAGCCCCCCCAGCAGTGAATAAAAACATCTACCACCAACACACTTAAATTCACAGAAAGAAATGCCAAAAATATATTTTGTTTATGTCACCATGTTCCTCCTCCTGGGATTTGGGGGTGTGACAACCACAGTGTTGCTCATACTAGTTGTAAATATAAAAACTGCACCACATTTCCTTTTAGGGAAAAGTGAATCTGCACATCAGCTCAAAATGATCACCTCTACTCCACAGGGCAGCCATCAGCAGCAGTATTTTGCGAGGCATGACACAAAATAAGCTCTTTAAATGGCACTTTTGGTTGAGATACACGTCACTGTCTAGCCACAAGCTGTACTATCCCAGTGGGCACACGTGGACTGAGGTGTTTTTAGCTTGTGTGCACTGCTCCGTCCGTCTGTTCGTCTGTGAGTGTGAGTCAAGGATTATCTAATCCCTCCAACTGTGAGTTTGCATCATTCATTCAGCCACTGTACAGAGTCTATGAGTAAACAAGCCCAGGCAGGTCTTCCCCACAGAGTGTCACAGCAAAATGTTCAACTAGGATGCATGTGCTATTATTATGCATGTGCTACAAATCAAGGACACTTCACTAGCGTCACACACAATATTTAGCGACTCACAAAAACAAAAAACGATGATACATTTCACATTAAAAGTTGTTGTTTTTTTTTACTTGTCATATAGCATAACTGTCAAAACTCATTTTCCATGGTTAAGGGAAAAACAGAAAAATAAACAAAGTCAGAAGGTTGGTGATGATTTAGCTGTAAAATGTATATGATTTGCTCAGTTTGATAAAACAATTACTTGGAGGCCAGCTAAATAGATCTTTTTAGCAGCTTAAGGAATGCTATGGAGGTTAGTCACTTTTTTTTATTACAAGCCACTAACAATGTGTTCAATTTTAGATTTTTATTAAAATTTAACTGGGTATATTCATGTGTGGACTACCATCATGATAATACAGTCATTATGAAACAGTTTAATTGTGTTTTGTGGCAGCTGATGCCAAAATGGCAGCTAGACAGGCAAATTATTTTTAACAAGATTTAAAATTTGACTAAGTTTTAAAGAACTTACCCGAGTCTGGTCTGCCATCACTGCTCATAAACTCCTGCATGCGTTTCTCCAGTTTCTGCTGCCTCCTCCTCTTCATCACCACCTCCGGGTTGGAGATGGTCCTGGTGAAGCTGGTCTCTGGCATGTCTTTGTACACTTCTGCTGCCAGACGACTGTTCTCCCTACACCCCAAAACACCCCAAGACATTAGCAATAAATAAACGCAAACTTCAATAAAAGAGGACTGCAGTCATAAATTTGAACTAGACAAACGCAGGAACAAGAGGTGAAAAGGGCATCTCTCCATTCTTTCGGCTTTTTGGAGGATTATGTTTTTCTTGGCATTAAAAGCGATGCATTCTCCAAGGACTAGGGGAAGTGAGGGCAGGGACAGGGAGATAAATGTGTCCTACCCGTCCTCCCGGCTCAGACTTTGGTCATCTCCGTCTGGGATGCGGGCAAACTCCTTCTCCCTCTTTTTCTCCTTCTTCTTCTCCTTCTTGGATAAAGTTCTCTTGAAATTCTGGATCACTCCGTCCTTCTCTTTGTCTGGCCCGTTGCTCTGACTCTTCTGTAGGGAGCAAAGAAGACAAGTTTATATATATTTTTAATCACTCCATGTGCAGTTATTTTTATCATTTATGATGTCAAGTTGTTCTGTAGAATTTAATTTAAGACGTGTTTGGATTTTAATCATTTTTCTTTTAATTAAATTGAGTGTGTGGGTGTTCATAACTACAAAAGTGAAAAACCATGTCTAAGGAGATCTGCGTAAACAAATCAATATGCAATAGAAATATGAATGCAAATACTGTTAATGTGAATGTTTGAATGTAATAGTTAATTTATTTTGGAGTATCCTTCTTTTCTCTTTAGCAAATAAATATGTTAATTGCTGGAGCCTATCCCAGTAACGATGTGCCAGAAGCAGACATATTGTTGCACACTTATTGGTAATGGACTAATTCCAAAGAAGTAAAAAAAAATTAACTACACACATAACACATTAAAACACATGTATGGGCAGTTGTTGACCTTGGGTAAAATGTCGTTTTCATTTTTCAGTACAAAGCGTCCTTCTCTGTCGTCTTTGTTCCAGTTTAGTTGAACTACTAAAGGCTTCTCGTCCAAGTCCAGCTGCCGCTCTTCTGAGAAACACAAAAACTTGATTAATTTTACCCAAATATTCAAACTTATCTCACTGGGGAAATATCTTAATGTAATATGTCCTCACCTCCGCTGACGTGGACCTCGTACAGGGAGTATTTAGGTGAAGACAGCATTCTCATGTCTGGTCTAAACTTCTCAGCTAACGTCTCGATGACGTCTTGTGTCGTGGCTGTGCTGGACACGCGGATGCATTTTGTGGCAAAGTTTCCGGCCACGCGGTCCTGGAAGTAAAACCGCATCACGCCATGGAACTCCAAATCCTGAAAAACACAGAAATATATTTTAAGACATCTATACAATAATTTGAATGCAGTATTGAAGGTTTAATATTGAAATGTGTTCACTTTACTAGTTGTATCAACATATGAAAGCTGGAACAATATATTTTTGGGATCTGTATTTATTGTGTACAATTTCTTTGCAAAAGTAGAGACATTTTTGCTATTTTTATGTAATACTGCAAGATTTGAGCTGTAGAATGTCGAATAATGTCTATAGCTACTTATTAGTTCATTGTGCCATTTATTTGCTCCAGCTCTTGCCTTACAGTGATACAGAATATTTAACAATAGGTTTACTGCAATTATCTTGCTTTGTGTGAGTGGCATAAAGTAGTTTCAACATTACTGTTTAGCACAATATTTCTCTGTAGAAATATATCCTGCTTATACATTTGTTATCATGACAGGCCTACAGTTTACACATATAAAAAGGGCGGACTTCATTTAGTGGATACAGGGGATGCATAAAATAAGTGGTCATTAGAGGACATCTTTTGCCTGCAGCCTGAGTTTGACATTTCTGTCACACTTGTGAAATTGCATCATTGCGTCTTGAAGGCACATGACATCATTTTGAGTGCATGGTGTGAGGAGACTGTGTGAGCAGCTCCACTGTTACAGCAGGAGAGGAGAGGAGAGGAGAGAGGGCTTAGAGCCAGAGAGAAGGAGAGAGAAGGAAAGAGGAGAGGAGAGAGAGAATCAGCACATGGTGACACTGATGACAGCAGAGGGTTGATCTGTCATTCACTGGTCATACATCCTCAGGACTGTGCACTAGCAAAGTGAAATAAACAGCTCTGGACTCAACATTGTATCTATACAATCCACTTGATCAAATTTGTGATATTGTGACAGGTCTACAAATTGGTAATAACAAATTTTGAAGCACAATATATAGCTACAGAGATATACTGCAATAAACAACACTATTGAAACGACATTATGCTGCTGACA